>NC_072013.1:21686870-22006691 GCF_027791375.1 Indicator indicator
CCACAGTAAAGTTCATAGCATTACCACCTTTCTTTTCAAAAGAGCAGTAATATCATTCACTACTTACGTGATCACACCAGGCAATTTTTTTCTTAAATGCAATCTAAAATAGTGGAAAGTCACAGTAAAGTCACTACATGGCCTAATGAAGTGAGAGGATACTGTTAAAAACGTACAAAAATGTTCGCATTGCCTTCAGTGGAAGTTGAAACTTCAAAACACAAAACATAATTAAAAGTTAGGCTTGCAAAATAGTTAAGTGATAAGTACTACGGGATATGAGAAACCATGGTGATGAACACATTAAAAATGCCTGAGACAAGCACAGTTGATAGATGAGTAACAAGGTCACATGGCATTAGCCCATAGGTGAGGTGTTTTAGGAGACAGCTGAAGCCTAGGAGCATGCATGATATTGTAAGGGTTTTTTAACAGGAAAGTTGGTGTATTTCCAAGCATTAGTGGAAAGCAGAAACAGCAAGAGTGGGCCAAACTCCTACAGTTCACATCTGATCCAGTGAGAGTGGGATTCAATATGATCACCAGAAACACTCATTTTGTCTATTAACATGTAAACTGGTGGCAATATCCATAAACAAAAGTAGCTGCCTGTCAGTCATTTCATCATTTATCACAACTTTATTAATTTGATGTGTACACAAGGACAGAAGTTTACCAAGGAGAGTACAGTTTCTGCTAGGGTAGGTGTACCACTGATCTTTTTCTTTTCTCAAGAGTAAATAACTCAGCTTTACAGACTCACAATACTAGTGAAGCAGTTTAATAAAACAGCAAGCTCTGCAAGAAGAATGATCAGACATTAGGTAGTGATCAAAATAACTATCAGGCAATGCAGGTAAGTAGAGAACTATCAGTAGACAGCTGACACAAGAGTTACAAAAGAACCTACCATCCACTTTCACCCTATCAATTTTAAAAAACTTATAGAGACAGTGCAAACCTGTGCTACCATATCAGAGATTTAGGGGGTGACAGCTTGTGTTGAAAAGTGTAATAACCTACAATTTGCTCTGTTAGTACTTTGTGAGGCAAGGAGAGAGCAGAGTGTGCAGAGAGTTTCTAATTCCAATACCAGCAGGTTATAGCTAGCAATCAGTCAGGAAAAGGTGAGGATTGAGAGCCTACCTTCATTTACCCAGACTGATACACTTCCAGGACAGTGGAGTATGAACTAGTAACAGAAGTTATTTTCCTGGATTCCTTTTCCTTTGCTGTGTTCTTATACTGATTGTACTGTACAAACAGAATAGTCTGTTTATTATCAAGTTCATGAAAATAAAGACTACAATGGGTCTTGGACCATTAATATATTTTTGCTATGGTTTTTAAATGACTAATACATCCTTCTTTTGGTGTTTTGTGGGTTTTTTCTAAATCAAGAATGACTGACTTTCATTTTCTGATTGGAAGACCTTTAAAAAATTGGGCAGGAGGAAGCTCTTCTTTTAAAGACTTAAATGGCCAAACCATACTATAAACTTTCAAAGAAAAAAATATCTTTTGCAGTTCTTAAAGGGGGTCGTAACTTCTGTGCTTTCTAGAAATGATGCAAAGTATTTATGTGAACACTGACTATATATTCTAACAGATAGCAACAGTAGTGTAAGATTCATGAATGCACTCTACACACATGCACTGCCAATATGACACAGCAGAGGTTTTTATTATTATGGTTCATCAGTGCTACTGACGGGGTTTCAGCACAGTCATTTGAATGACTTGTACTTGCTTGTTAAAATGGATAAAAATCTCTCATTGTTGGACCAGGAATGGATCACAGTTCTATCCATGCAAATTCTTTGCCATCTCAAAAATACCAATATTTTCATGTTCTATAAGGAGATAGAAAATTTGAATAAACAAAGCAAGAGACTGATGAATCATTTTAAGCCTTTAATGAGAATGAGAGTACACCTTGGACACAGATCATAAAACTGGCTCAAGACTGACAACAATTCATAATGACTGTGCAAAGGAATCCCCATTATCAACCTAATAGTCAAGAAAAGACAGATTAGGATGGCACAGTGTTCACACGTGGCCTCTTGGGGATCATTTCTCAAATGAATTCTTAACACACAATGCTGTAAAAAGATGATTTGTTGAGACTCTAGGACAATTTCTTTCAATGATTTTAACATGACTGATGATATATTTCCTCCTTAGCTTTTGTACCCCAAAAAAACACAGGAATATATTAAATGGCACAAAATTATAGCTTTACAAACTGAGCATCTTACACTGTATTCATCAATCTTAATACACTGCAAGGCAAAAATACCTATTGCATTAAACATTTGAGAGACACAAAAAGAAATGCTCAACAGAGGTTTTCCCTATTAGATCTGCTGAACTTATAAGAATCAGAATCAGAAAATTCATGTGTGACCCCATGGCTCAAGCCAGTCTTCATTAATCCCAATGGCTGTCATTAAAATGAAAATCCTTACTGCATTTTGTCTCAGTTAAAACATGGAAGTTTTATATGGAGAACTGATGACATAGGCACGGCAGACAGGGAACAGCCCTATGATGTGACAAACTCCACTGTAAAAAAGTTATCCATGTATTCAATAAAAATAAAACTTCCTGTCCATTCTGGGGTGGTATCCACAAAACAGACACCAGAAGACATCATATCTGACTTTCTGAGAGCTTTCCAAGAAAGGAGAATGAAAACATAGAAACATTGACTTTGCACCACTTTTCCTGAAGGAAAACATAGCATAGCTTGGCTACAAATTGCTTCCTATGCCTACATGTGCATTAACAAAGGACAAAAACAAAAAATGAAAAAAAAAAAAAAAAACAAAACAGGAAAAACAAACAAACAAATGAAAAACACTTCACAAAAGTTGGTTTGTATTCATTCTGTTAGGAAATGGCTGATAATTACCTGGCCCAAAACTTGGAACAGAGAATTAAAATGTTTAGCAGAAATCAGACTTATGTAATCATACTGCATATTTGCCATCTGTTTCTCCCCCTCATAATGACTTTGAGTCTAGTGACCAGGTTTTTTTCCCACATCACCTACCTATCTTGAGCCTTCAGTGATTAATTTCTTCCCAGCAGGACATACTAGTGTAGTAAAATGTATATTTTATATACTTTATAATATCTTGGGCAGTGATATCTTCAAACACGACCGTAACTTGTTTTTTACAAAATAAGGATTCACAGGTTCAATTATTCAGTTGTGGGTTTTACACTCCTCATACAAAGACAGTTAAATGATTTAAGCACAGATCTAATGTTTCCAATACAGCAATTCAAATTGGAAATACAGGTGCTGTGATCTGTGGGTTTCCCACAAATGGGATTCCATGGCAGACTGGCCAGGGACTCATGACTTGCTCCTCCGTCTGGTATCTTCCCAGATGCTGTGGCTATAATTCGAGCAGTCCTTGTCTTGGAGACGGCTAAGTGGCCTCTCTTTTGTCATGCCCACTTCACAGTCTGGAGCTTGATGTTGGTCCGGAGAGGGCTAGAGGGCCTCTCTCTCATGTGCTCCCTTGCTGGGCTGCAGCCTCTTCTGGGATTCGATTTCCTTGGAAATTTTCCCCTTTCTGCCTTGGTCCAGGTGCAAGGTCTAGGTGAAGTTGTTGGTCTGCTAGAGCAGATTCTTCAGCTGCTACTTAGGCAGCACTTGTCTCTTGTCTCTTTGTGATAAGCAGGCCCTCAGCTGGTATTCTGGCAGCATTTGGCTCTTGTCAGTGTCTTGGTGAGAACAAAGCAAGTTGCCTGACTTCTTGGCTGGTTTAAATACTGTCCCAACACAATTAATGCCCTTTGGTAACACAGAACCCTGATAACTGGACCTATGGGATGGGGTATATCCAAACATAGCCAGAGGCACGCACAGTTCACAGCTGTGCTACAAGGTTAATTACATGTGGTACATGTTTATCTAGACCTCAGGAAGTGTCCAGGTTTGCACACTCACAGGTGCTTACAATGTTAATCACACGTGCTATACATTTACCTTGGCCATCTGGACCTCAGGAACTGTCCAGGTAAGCACATTCACAGGTGCTTCGCCCATTGCCTGGGATAGGGCAGATTTGGGGGTTTGACTCTTCAGGTCAACTAGTTACATCCCAATCCAGGTTAGGAGTCCCCATATTAATTAGATTTCAAATGTGGATTTTTGGAAATCAGCACCTGAGCAGAGATGTCCAGGTGTTCTCCACGTTCAGGTGTTCTTCATGGAGAGAATTCCTCCAGTAGTGTGGTACTAGTTAGGATACATTGCTGCTACCCTGATCATCTAACAGGTCAGAAAAAGATCAGTAGTGAACCCAAGTGATAAGGATCTTATGAGATCTAAGGATGTTGCTGCAAAAGCTGTTATAGAAGATCCAGAAGCTATCTCAAGTTTTTGCAGTGGGCAAAGCAGGTAGCACTGTGACACAGTATATACATGTGTATGAATCTAGAATCCTTGAATTACTCTTCTAGCTAAACATTTGCCTTTTTTTTTTTTTTAATAGTAAGTGTAGCCTTTTATGTACCTAAGTAAGTATGTTAAGACCTCTTTTTTTTTCCCACATGTACAAGAACACGAAGCCCATATGACCTGTCACTTGGTTGAAGTGGGATGCATCATAGGAGGGACCAGAGTTTGGTATGGGTATATGATACTCTGAGACAAAGTCAGCTAATGTCAGTGGGACCCCATGTGCTGCCTTCAGCAGATTTTGGATCAAGCTCATTGCATACTGATAAAGATAAAGCAGAAGGAGGCCTTGAATTCTTGTTCTGATTTATGTTAAGTAATTGAATACACATATAAAGGCAATATAAATAACTTCAGAAAGGACACTTGTCTAGTCAGGCTAGGAAATAAATTTAGAAGCCTTAGGTAAATGCATAGACTATCAGAGAAAACACTTAATTTGAAGGCAACATACACAGTCTACATTTTTTTACATTCCTAATGTAGCAAACAATCAATAGGGCTTTTCAGCTCTTTCCTTATGGCTTAGTCCTCCTATTGATCTCAGCTCAAAGTTCCCACTGTGGAGAAGTTTCCCCTATATAAGGACATACAGTCTCAGCCTGAACAAGTTTCTGTATCAGAGAAGATATAAAAACATGTGTGCTTCTTTTCTGCTTTGATTCAGCTGTGTGTCTTCTAAGTGTCACAAGACTTTTCTCTGATCAGGACAGTTCATTCTTCCATACATTTGAAGATGACCAGCTGTTATACTCAAATTCTACATATATACCAAGGATAATGAAGTCAATTTTGCACTTCCTGACCTGAGATGAAGCAAGCTCTGGGTGAAACCATTCTCAGGGTCTTGAATGGTTTAGGTGAACCACAGGTTGTACGAAAAGACTCTCAAAGTCGGAAGTGTCTGTTCTTGCAGCGAGGCAATTGCATCAGCTGTAAAATTGTCAGACCTCTCCTCCAGAATATGTTAAATATTGCCAGAAGCATAACAGCATAGGGTCCTGCTGAGGCTAACTTTGCTTACTGAAAAGGTTGTATTGGGATTGCAGAGTAACTAGTTGATGTATTAAGTTACCTATATTTATAATATACCATGGAAAAACTGTAGTCAAGTCATCAAATTCATAGCTTAATGTGATACAGGAAAAGAGCAGAGCTCTTAGACTAGAAATACACAAATTTTCAAATTTCTCATCCAGTGCTCCAGATACTAGGACAGTCACTCACATCTTTGATATTAGATTCTCTATGCTGCTTACAATAATGAAATACAAACATCTATTGCCTATTACCAGTGGAACTAGTTTGCTAATCCATTCCCTTACCACAGAAATAAATTCGAAGTGCAAGGCCCCAGTCTTGCCCACAAATTTAATTTTAATCATATGACAGCCCCATTAAAGAAATTACATTTTCAAGGTTAAAGCTAAGAACATGTTTGTTTACTAGTTTTACTTTTGAATTTGCAACTAATGCATATTTACAGAGTCCGAGAGTCCGACCACCATTCCTTCGGTTTCACTATCATTAGGAACTTGTTCCTAAATGTCTAACTGCATCTGTTCCTTGACTCATATAGTATACAAAATTATTAATTAATGCAAAAACTTCAGTGCAGCCATTGAATGCTTTTGAACAATGTAAAAAGGAAAGAACGTAGCTTTTAAGTTCATCATGCCACCTTAAACATGTTGCTGGGCTCTTGGCAGTTGGCTGTGAGGAATTGGGTCTTCTGAGGCAGGAATCTGCTGTTCAGATCTAGGGAAGCATTGTGGAAAGGAGCATTGCTTTGCTTAACTGCATTTTCTATATCATGCTTGGAAAGGTCACAGCACATCTCAGACCAGTAAGAAAGAAAAGAGAGAGGGAGGGATGAAAGAAATGACCACAGCAATCTAGTATCTTATTTGCCCTCCCCCTTAAGAATTTTTTTTGATTTAGGAAAATGTGGAAGTATCTAAAGCTACGAAGAAATGGGAAACTGTTTCTGGGACTGCAGTGATAGGGAGCACAGACCTGGTGTTCAGAGATGGAAAGGAAATGGAAGGAATCAAAGATACTCAGTTTTGGCAGGGGGAAAAAAATGAATGTTTTATTCCTACATTATAATCTTTAATTACAATAGATAGGAAAACCAGAAAGAATTCTACAGTTTAAAGGTCTTTAGTTTGCCCAACTCACACCAGCATTTGTGGTACAGAAATCTGACACATTCGAGGGCAAAGAAAATGCTGCAAACTCATTTTATACCAAGGCATCTGCTTTTAATTGTCTATGATGAATGTAAAAAGAACAGTATGCTGGCTGTGAAGAAAATTGCTGCCACAATACATCAGGCTGCTATGTTTCATCTTACAAACTCAAATAACCCAACAATTCATGTCCATTTAAGACATTGTATTTCACCTGTGAGTGTCAAGTGAAGGGGGCCAGGCTCTTTTCGGTGGTTCAGTGATAAGACAAGGAACAATGGGTTCAAACCTGAACATAGAAGATTTCACCTCAACATGAGGAGAAACTTCTTCACAGTGGAGCAGGCTGGAACAGGCTCCCCAGGGGGGTTGTGGAGTCTCCTTCTCTGGAGACTTTCAAAACCCACCTGGATGCATTCCTGTGTGGACTACCCTAAGTGATCCAGCTCTGGCAAGGGGGTTGGACCTGATGATCTCTTGAGGTCCCTTCCAACCTCTGACATACTGTGATACTGTGAAAGGAAGGTGGATAGAAAATTACCCAGATTCCTCAGGGAATACAACACATTCAGCTTCAAATTTTTAAAATGTCGCTGTGAATAAAGTCCATGCATTATAACACTTCACAAATACAATCATATTAACCTCCCTAAAGGCTCTGTGATATAGGCAGTGTTGGGTCAAGTTCAGCATCCCCCCTCACTACAGTACAGGATGGGGTTAATCATTTCCCTCTGTCCACGAGTGGGAAAAAAATACAAAGTGATGGAGAGCACTGGAAGGGAAACTGCAGCCAAACTAAGAGAAAAGCCCAAGTAATTGTTTCCTTTTCTTTTTTTCTTTCTTTCTGATTGGTCCTGCTTTGTTAGTGCAATATTGAAGGTTTAACTCCTTAATCCTGGCTAACACGACCAGCCCTTTTGCAGGCAGAAATGTCCCAATGAGTTTAGTGAAATTGGTGCTGCTATATGATGGGATTTTTAAAAATGGTCCCAAGTGGAAATCACTGAAAGCAGAACATGGTCTAGTGCCACAGAAGGAAACCTTTTGTACCATTTTCCTTATTACTGAAAACTACCCATGAAATTAAGATATAGTTACTTGGAGCCCCAAGCAGTGGATTGTAGATCATGGATTGAAAGTCCTGCATAATATTGCAGTCTCCATTTTATATTAAACAGAATAAAACTACTATGCCTTCATTCTTATTTATAGTGGGACAATCACCATTTCCTGTAACATGCTTCTTATTTGCTGTTTGGGGTTGTACTGCAGCATGGCTGTGACAAGGAACTTCAGGAACACTTCAATATACACATTTCAGTAAAACTATCCTGTTCCTGTAAATGAAGACTCCTTGTTTTCTCCCTGATAGATGTGCAGGCATGCCTCACTAACAATTACTGAGGGTCACAGGCAAACAATTTCTACACCTACTGTACATAATAATTGTCATGAGAAATCATCTTCACAGACTCCTAAGCTTCCCATTTGCAAACAATGATCTGTATGATAATAGTATCTCTATAGCTTACAATGCGTAGGCATTAGCTTGGTGTATACACAGCACAACTTTCCAATAGAAGTCAACACTGATCATCAGAACTTTGTACTCCATAGCTGGGAATAAAATGTTTGTCATATTTTTATCAACCAAATAGTCATTTTCAGTGCCTTTAGCTGCATATTATTCCTGACTAAATGGACATGCTACAGACCTCCTACATTACAGCATATGTCTTCCTTGCATGCTTCAGAAAGCGAAATTAAGCAGTCATAAGCATTAATAGTCTCTATAGTGCTAAATCAAGAGGATTTTGTAGTATTATATCTCATAATATGATTGCTTCAAGAGACACCTCTTTAAAAACCAGAATATTTTTACATTCAGAATTAAGTATTATTTTCTCCCTGTTTCTCATAATCCTTTAATATGGCAGACATGCGTCTGATTGCACTGTTTCCCGTACATTAAAATATGTTTGTGTGCTGCTAAGTGCTAATGTACTTCATGTAGGAGATACCTGTTCTGCCAAGGTCTTTCTCTATGCATGCTGCAAATACATTTTTAATGAAATATTTTTTCATTAACAACACTTTCAAACATACATGCTGTTCACAAGAAAGAAAAAAATCATTTTGCTTTGGGTTGAACTCAGTTTTAAATAACAAACTGCAGCATACCCTTCTACCCTTCTCCCTAGGCAGAGGCACATGCCTGCATATATGCACATACATAAACACACACACGCAAAGAAAAGCAGTGTCTTTTCCTCTGAGTATCCTATGTCCCATATAGCCCTTTAATGCTTGAGGATAAAATGCTAAAATACTGAAAACAGGTGTACCTTGACCCTCTGAAGATCTGATAAGATCTGAATAGATCAAAGGCCAAGGTCATTTGAGCCATGAGATTGGCTGAGTGATATTATTTTTGTCATGGTTCCAAACTGTTGAGAGGTAGGACTCTGATTCTGGCACATGAGAATCAAATGATACGATAGTCTAGTTATTAAATATGACAGATAGAAAAAGCTGCATGTTGCACAGCTACTCTGTGATTAGTACCCTATATTTTACAATGCCACTGCTCTGAACACCATAATACTTCCAAGACTCTTTCAAGAACTAAGGCTTTTAAATTTAAAAAGAAACAATGAAAGAAGATACAGATGAAATCTGGTAACGGCTCTGTAAGATTTCACAGCTTATTTTCCCGAACAGCATTCTACTTCAATAATTCAACTATAAAACTAGTCTGCTACTGCTGCTTTTTTCCTTAGGACCATCTTTAAATCTTGCATTTTATTTTAATCAGATAGATGAATAAATTTCTACTGAGCATTAGAGGAAAGCAAAACAAGAAAAGTTAGCTCTGTCTCCTCATTTTCATGTTATGCTTGCATATGGATGTATCATTTTAAATCCAGCTCTATTTCCCTACAGGTAACCTATCCCAAGGATTAGGGAGGAACCCCACTGACAATAAAAATGCCCATCTCATACGCATATTTCAAACACTATCTTTTTAATGTAATCAAAAGTAAAGTAGTTTGATGCTTAGCATGGCATATCTACAACTTACACAGCCTATCACTTCATGCATCTGTAAACTAGATATACATTCCTTTCTCCCTGATGGCTTGCAAATGTTTTTTAAATGCCGTGAGATCCACTGATGAAAGACATTTTAGTAGCATGTAATATTACTGAGATGGGTGTCTTGAGTGCCTACTTTCATTTTGAAAATGCAGACTTTTGTCTTTAGAAGAAGGCCTAAAACTCTAATTAAATTGGAAGATTTCTGTGGGCTGAGGCATTGTACAGTATTAGGTAAGTTAGCAACAAACTGATCAAGTAGTCCAGGGGGAAAAAATAAAATGCAAACAGGTAATCTTACAATCAACAGATAAAAGCTAAGTAGAAACATATTACATAGCCTGTAACTATAATAGGCTAACACTGCATTATTTCCAAGACATAACTGCTGCATACAATCAGAAAGAAAGCAAAGAACCATGAAACATTCAGTGAAAATGGGATAGGAAGGGAGAACTTGTGTTAAAAACTTGGGATTTTTTTTATTGTTTCTTCTAAGACAACAGATGAATGCTTGTTATAGATAATAAAAATGATGATATTAAGACATGTCTGAGCAGGCAACAGTTGCTACTGTGCTTAAGACCAGAGCTGGAAAGAATGACTGTTTCTGTTTTGAGTAGAAGTGGGCCCCCTGGTCTCTAAGAATGTGTGTATGATGTATAATAGATACCTGTCTGATATAATTAATTATATTTTTCCTAAATTTAACATTGCCTGAAGGGTAAAATCATTTTGCTTGGTAAAATCCCTCATGCCACACAAAGTCTGTGCACAAGCCAGATTTAATTGCTGTGATAAAACCACAAGAAAGACCAGGTTTGCATTAAATCTATAACCACATCTAGAGAAGAATAGCTTTAATCACCTTTGAAATGGTGACCACAAGATAATTAAAGGGAAAGTGTTCTCATTAGTAATTATCCAGGAATATCAAATCTCAGTTTATCATGAAGTCCAATTTAAAATAGCTTGGCATGGTTTTAATTTTTTCCTCTATTTCTGAGGTTATGAATCTCCTAGAATTTCTTCTGTGAGAGCGGGAAAATTCAAGTTTGCCATCTGCAATTTCACAATCCACTGTCACGCTTCATTTCCTGGGTCAGTGATAGCCAGAGTGTAGACACCAGGTAACAGCAGTGAATTCTCACTGACACTTTTGTCATTTTCATATTCAGGTCAAACTCCAAACTGAAATTTTTCATTCTCACTAAAGACAGCAATAATGTTGTTGCTAAGAGATGATGTATCTTCTTCCTTCTATCACAAAATCCTCTTCAGTGTAGTTTCTCTGTTCACAGTAACAAATATCTGGTGCCTTGCAGATATGATTCTAGCAGAAAAGAGAAGCAGAGTTTAACCTGAATCTAAACAATTTCTTGATTTAATTTGCACATGTAAATCAGTGCTGCAACAGTTTTTCAGAGCATGCGAGACCACCCCTATTCTCCAGAATCAAAGCATAGCGATGATTCCAGGCTCTGACGAGAGTCACCTGTGTTATGAACTGACCCTAATCAAAGACAAGGGCAGAGAACAAATTCTCCTGCTGTTCACATTGTTTCCTTTGTCTGACCTGTGTAACAAACCTAATAATACACACCACATCTCATTAGGCTCAGCACTTTCTTGCCTGTAAAGAAAATTAATTTTGAAGGCTATATCTAAGAACATCAGATAGCGATAGCAGCACAACATAACGTGTAGTAAGATAAACTTGATGTTTTTACAGGAACTTATTTCCCTCTGCATACTTTCTCTATTTTCCTCCTCCTTTCCTCTTTACACACCTTAGCAAATATGCCAGGAGGGGAGATTCTGGTCTGGTCTGAACTGCTGCCTATGAAATTTCAGACAGCTTGATTTTTGGCCTGGAAAATTTTGCTGGGGGTTGATTTCAATATTAGGCTTATAATGAAAGGCTTGTTGTAACCTTATCTGTGTTATGTGGAAGAGATCAGCATCACTCAATCATTTAAAAAAAAAAAAAAAAGAAAAAAGAAAAGAAAAGCAGAAGGCTTCTTTCTTTCTTTAAATGTAATTTAGTTTTCCTTTCCCCCAAGTCTCATTGTGGGTTCATTGAGCTATGCTCCCCTTCAGGCAGAAATGGAAACCAGAGGAGCTGCATTCCTTCAGACCATTTCTGACAGCGAGTGTGGCTGCATCAAGCTCAGCAGCTAAAGCTTTGCCCATTACTCTGTAGTGCAGTTGTGCAGAACTTGGCTGTTTCGGATCACAGTGCTTTTATAGAGACTTTCTCAAAGATTTCACTTGATTGTTGCTGCTGAATTGCACTTTGAGACAAGCGAACACCATCAAAATAAAAGAGAATATGTAACAAAACATTCAGTGAAAAGCCTTGCATTTCATCTGGGTTTGTGCTGAAATTGCATGGTGCTACAAAGTTTGCATCACATAGAAGAATGAAAGAATTATTTGAACTTGGGCCCAGGTTTGCTTTGAAATGTTCATGAACCATAGCAAAACTTTCAACTGATGTAAAGTGAGATTCAAGTTTGCAATGAAACCAGGCCATTTTACATGGATTCAGGTTTCATAATACAGGTCTCTTACAGCTGTACTCTCAAAGGAACATATTCCTATCTCAAGATGGGATTTACATACTGTATGTAACTCCCCACATATCCCAGCAAGATTATTACTTTCTTATGTAGCCGTAAATCCTAGAGCTTTATGTTATGTCAAGGGAACAGATAATCCGCTCACTAAGGGCCAAATCCTACCCCCTGAAAAGGCATGTCAAGGCCCAAGAGGTAAAAGAAACCCTATTCTTTGAGAAGACAGATTAGCAAGGCACACCCTCCACTGTGACACAGATGTTCAGTTTACATCAGCATGCCAGGGTCTCTGAGCAAGGATGCAGTCAGCCCCCATGGCCATGTACAGAGCAGCACAGAAATCAGCAGCCCTGCACCAAACGTATCAGGCACTAGTTAAATTATGCCAATCAAGTCCAGACACACGTTATTCTCTTCCCTAGGAACATTCTTGAAATTTAAATTCAGAGAATATTGGTCAGCTAACACGGGCAATGTTAAACTAGAAAAAGGACAAACAAAAAGCATCAGGCTGTGGACTCAAGGGCTATTCACTAGCACTAAGTGGAGGAGGGTAAAGTGAAAGCAGAATAAAATATTGTAGCTCTGCACCTTATTTGATTTTAAGAAAAACAGAGGGTTTTTTTCCAGATTCTGAATATTCTTCACTGCAACTCTGCTAACAGTATCAGACAGCCTGAAGAACCCGATTCTTCACATATACACACTGTTCTCTGTATACATACCACCAGCATTCCCAGCCTGCTTTATTCCCATAATTTAGGATCCTTTCTACCCTGACCAATCATAGTGCACCTTAAGTACATAGTGTGATTTATTGACACACCAACACAAGAAAAAAGGACTACAGAATCACACCATTTTATAAGGAGTATCACTGGAAAGTGAAATCAGCCAGGAAAAATGCCCTGTTTCAAAGGCCAAGAATAAAAGAAAGAAATTTTCCTTCTCTGTAGCAACCACCACTACCCTTACATAAGGATAGCTTGTTTGTACTCAGCCTCAGCAGTACCCACACCATACCAGCCCCAGAGTAGGACATTGCCTTGCTCAGACCTAATCTTTGACACTGGATCCAGCTTCCTTCCTCTCTCATTCTCCCTGCCAAGCCAAGGCCATTCCTAAACACTCCTTTTATGCTGTGTGGAGGGGTGTGTGTAGGAAACAATAATTAATTCCCCACAGATGGCCTAACTGTGGTCCCTTTTCCAGATATCTTAAGGATTAACCTCTTCTTCCCCAGTGTCTCAAGGGGATGCTCACACCCTTGCATACAGTGAATTAGGGTATAGCTCTGAATGTATTTGGCAGCTGAATTTCAGCAGCAGTCAAAGGGTTATATCTGTCTTTCAACAAAACATAACACAGATTAAAAAACAAATTCTCTGTTTAGACCCATTATTGTAAAACTGGTTCAAACAAATAAAATCATGTCCTGTAAAGATTAACAAAAAGCATAGCAAAGGAAGTCACAACAAAATCTTACTGCAACATGCAAATGTTTAATATATAATTGAATGATAATATTGCAAATAATCATAATTAACACTTATATGCCACCTGCCATTTGAGGATCTCAACGCTGTGCAACCAGCTACAAAATCTCACACATGTTAACAACATGGCTTATGATCTTTTCAGTCTAACCTTTCAAAACTTTACATGCCATATGAGCGTGTTAAAACCAGGAAATGAATATGCCTGTGACTTCACAGAATTAGACATGCTTTTAGGTCTAAATCTGGTGCAAATATGTGCCCACCCTTTGTGAATCTGGCCCCAGAGTGGCTACAGTGAAGATATTATTGGTGTGAGGTATCTATGTGTGTGTGTGCATACATATTTAATTACTGAGCTTTCATTCATTTAGGGTGTGTCTTGGTTCAAGGAAAGGGAAAGAACTTGTAGTGCCAGAAGCTGTCTTTACCTTATGGTGACTAAGACAGAAAAAGAGGTGATACAGCTCTCAAAATGGAGCTCCTGAGACACCAAAGACTAAAAAAAGAAGACCAAAAAAAGTGCTTAGCAGATATATTAAAGTGTGCACAACGTCATTATGTGCAGGTTTGCAAAATGCAACAGCAATTCCTATCAATAAGGATCAAGAATTAAATGGACCAGAGCTGGTCCCCAAGTTCTCCTAAGACCTTAGAAACATGCACTGACTGAACAGAGACTGTTTTTTTACTGGGAGGTTGGGATCGATCTGCAGTATGGCCAGTGATCAACTGTGTCACCTCAGTCAAATAATTTCTCTCCATATTTTTGCTTTCTGGTAGCCTTTTATGATGGCACAAGCAGATGGATAGATGAAAGAAGGGCAGTGAATGTGGTCTACCTTGACTTCGTCAAGTCTTTTGGCACCGTTGCCCTCATCATCCTCAGAGCCAAGCTTAAGTGCAGCTTGGATGAGACAGTGAGGTGGATTGAGAACTAGGTGAATGACAGAGGTCAGAGGGTTGTGGTCAGTGGGGTAGAGTCTAGCTGGTGGCCCACGCCTAGTGGTGTTCCCCAGGGATAAGTACTGGGTCCAGTCCTGTTCAATATATTTATCAATGACCTGAATGAGGGACAGAGCGCACCCTCAGCAAATTTGCTGATGACACAAAACTGGGAGGAGAGGTTGGCACATAAGAATGTTGTGCTGCCATTCAGCATGACCTGGACTGGCTGGAGGGTCGGGCAGGGACAAACAGTGAAATTCAACAAGGTCAAGTATAGAGCACTGCATCTGAGGAATAACAATATCATGCATCTGTACAAGCTGGGGGATGATCTGCTGGCGAGAAGCTTTGGGGAAATGACCTGGGAGTCCTGGTGGACAACAGGCTGACCATGAACCAAAAATGTGCCCTGTGGCTAAGAAGGCTAATGGCATCATGAGATGCATTGAGAAGAGTGTGACCAGCAGGTTGAGGGGGGTTATCCTCCCACTCCACTCTGCCCTGTTGAGGCCTCATCTGGAATACTGAGGCCAGTTCTGTGCTCCTCAGTTCAAGAAGGACAAAGAACTACTGGAGGGAATCCAGAAGAGAGGCACTAGGATGGTTAAGGTACTGGAACATCTACCTTAGGAGGAAAGATTGAAAGAGCTGGGGCTGTTTAGCCAGGGAAAGTGGAAGACTGAGGTGGGATATCATAAATTCTGCTAATTATCTAAAGGGTGAGTGTCAGAAGGATGGAGCCAGACTCTTCTCAATGGTGTCCCGTGGCAAGACAAGAAGTAATGGACACAAACTATAACACAGAAAGTTCCACTGAAACATGAGGGAAAAAAACCTTGAGAGTGACAGAACATTGGAACAGGCTGCCCAGAGAGGTTGTGGAGTCTCTGACTCTGAAGACATTCAAAACCCACCCTGATATATTACTGTGTGATTTACTCTAGGTGATCCCTCACTAGCAGGGAAGTTGGACTAGATGACCTTCAAAGGTCTGTTCCAACCCCTACCAGTCTGTGATTGTTTCTGCTTCAGGGTAAACCCTTTCTCCACTTCAAAACCAAGTGGGATTTTTAAGGTAGTATTTAGTTCCATTAGGAGGTAGTTTCTAATGGACTAGTGGTTTGTGTAATACAAGGAGAACCAGGTATGTGTGCACAATGTCTCTCCACTAGTCTGTTGTTCTTGGCAAAGCCAGTATTATTGATTTGGTATCATGCCTGATAGGGCCTCACAAAAATACTGTAATTTTGAGATACTTTATTTTCAATAATATAAAGTAACACTGGGCACAGTAAGACATTATTTGAAGGGTTTTGTTTTCAGATATGTGAATCTGCCTCAATGTGAACTTATTTTAAAAATAAGAGAGGACACATTTTCTTCCTTCCTTCCTTCCTTCCTCCTTCCTTCCTTCCTTCCTTCCTTCCTTCCTTCCAAATTCCTTCCTTCCAAATTCCTTCATTCCTTCCAAATTCCTTCCTTTCAAATTCCTTCCTTCCTTCCTCAGAACTGTTCTTTCTCAAAGCTAGCCTACTTAGTCATGGACCAGAAACAAAACCAGGTGAACAATCACACACAAGGAATAACTTAAAGTAAATAATCATAGTGTTCAAATTATAGACATTTCATAAGGTACAGTTTGCCCACAATAATAATTCAGAAGACAATTACAAATAATGAACTAATTTAGGAAAATCACAATCAGCTTATATGCATTACATTTACAGAAGAGCTGAATTTGCTGGATGAATTATTTGTTATGAGGAGTTCAACTAGCTCCACTGTTTACTTCATAAAATAGTTAAATCCAAAGAACACACAGTAGAAACCACAGCAGAATGGAAATATTTGCATATTATCTACGTTCGAAGTGTGCAATGAAAGTTGGAGAGAACACACAGCTAAAAAGGCATGCTAATCACTCTGGAAATCATAGTCTAAAATTAGCATGCAATAGATGTTAAATGGAAATCAAACAAATGTAGACATGTGACCAAACTGGATCAGAAAATTCCAGATTAGTATGATACTTTCTCCCTGAGAACATTTATCTCATGGGTAGAGGAATGGAATGATGTTACTATTGCTGCAGAACACAACCCAAAATTTCAACTTCCACTGGTTTACACACATGCACATGCTTCCTAATTTCTGTCACATAGAAACTGAATGATTTTATCAGGTTTGTGCTAGAATCTCATGGAGTGTGAGGTGTTTGGAGCTGATTATGCAAAAATCTGTGGGCTGTCTTGAAATTTTGAGCCCAGATTACCAAAACTGGAATATAATTGCATTTTTCAGTAATGTCATTTAGCTTTGTTTCTTCCTCAGACAAAGCCAGAAATGAAGCAGCATGCACAGACACTGGAATGAACTCAGATTTAACTCTCTGTTCCAGGCTAACCTGTCATTGTTACATTTGAGACTTTTTCTTTGAAGGAGCTTGTCCTGTCTCATCTTAGCTATGGGCTTTCAGAGTAAATCTTCTACACAAGAACATTCTGTTCTGACCTAGCTTGGGGCAAGTCATAGTCCAGAGGATATTTATATGACAACTTCACAGTTCTAAACACGTTTACACTGTTCAACAGCTTTAAATAAGGAATTTCTCATGCACAATATCTTCTCTCTGTTTCACAATCCCTATTATAGACCATTTATAATCCTTTGTGGAAAAATATTGTTAAGGTAGTATTGAATAAAGTAGCTTAAAATGAACATGTTCTTTTTTGGTGAAGTTAATAAATTATAGCCTTTCTTGTTATCCTTTTGTCTGTTTTTTTTTTTTTGTTTCCCCTGACTTGGGTCAGAATAGGTCCAAATAAAACCTAATAAGGATTTAGAAGTCAGTTTGGGATCAATCCCTTTTTAATGGTGCTGTTCTTACTGCACCAAAATATTTTGTAGCTTTGTTTTTTTTTCTCTTTTTGAACGTTGTCCATTGTTTCAGCCTGTGTGCTCAGAATTTGATAATGCAAGTTCCAGAAGTGGCTTTGACCAAAAACGTGAGTTTCCTGAGCAGCCTATATCCCCAGAATTTCTAAGCACTCATATTCACTACTAAACCATATAGTACCAGAATGCTCAGTGGAAGTTGAGGCAGTAGAAAAATCCTGGGTGAGGCTACATGAAGCTACAAACACCATTTGAAAACTGAAGTTGTCTAGCCACTCTGACCAGAAAGTCTCCACAAACCACTAATAAATGTACTCCAGACCACAGCTGGGAAAAGACTGAGATAGACAAATCATTTAATAACCAGAACATGTTCTTCATTCACAGCGCTTTCTTTAAAGGGGAAAGAAAAAGAGGCACAGTGTCTGACAAAGCATTTCCTTTAGACAATACAAAACTTTTAATTTATAATCCAGTTTACTTGGCCAAAATGAATTTTCTTTCTCATTTTGCTGCTATGTACTTTGCTGTAAGCCAGCTGGTAACCGCTCTCTGCCCTAGAGGTAGCTGCTTTTCACTGGTACTTTATATTGTTGTGAAATGCTTAGGGATTTACAAGATGGAAGACACTATAAATGTGAGAAATTGTGGAGCTCATTAAAATTATTACAAAACTTCCACTTTGTATTAGTTAGATCTTTTTACAGCCACTTTACCACTGAAGTCATCAAAATGCCATCCATTCTTTCAACTAGGAGACAAGGATCACCATATTCATATAAACCATATTCATATAAATGGCATTATCCATCCCAATAGCCTGTAGTTTGGATGGCTAAGGCCTGCAACCAGATAATTCTCAGGTTTGAAAAAATAAAATAAGCTCACACTCTACAAATTTCAGACTATCCCAAATTTAAACCCTTCCTCTATACAATCTTAGTTAAACAGAGACAAATGTGACCATCAGATCTCAAAAAAATTAGGTTGCTCAAATAAATCCATATCTTAATTATCCTCTACTTCTCTGTAGTTCTTTCATGTAACAAGTCATGAATGAAAAGGAGATTTGATTAACAGCTCAGGACAAAAACAGTCATTATAGCACATGCATGTACACAAAATCATCACCATCTAAAGTTAGTCCAAATAGTCCAGGAAGGAAACAAAGATTTAACTAATTCATTGTGTGAGCAGCCTGGTCATTAACTGCTCTACAGAAAGAGATGCAGCTTAACTAAAACATTATTGTTGAAGTGAAAAAAAAACCAAACCCAACCAAAAAAAAAAAAAAAATACACCAAACCCCCCCACACACGATTTTGTCATTCAATTATTCTATTAAGTGAAATTAACTATTCTTCTTGTCCTTTCAAAAGAGCAAGATAAGGCACAGGATCCAAATAATTAGGTCAGCAGCAATGAATTCTGAAGGAAAGTTTCCTAGACTATTTTCATTTTCAAATCTGACTGGCTGAGTTTTGTGTGTCTGTGTGCATTTGCTCCTTTGAATTCTCAGGGTGGTCACATTAATGAGTTTGCCCTGGCAGGTAGAGTGAAGCCTGGATCAAGGTGTGGCATTTTCACTTTGATGTTGGCTGTCACGCTCAGCTGCCTCTCGATCTCTTTGGCTGCCATCAAGTCTGTTGTCGTGGGAGACCAGGTAAACCAGGGCTATTCTGCTTGGCACAACTCAAAGGGGAGTCTGTTCAGTTACCCTGTGAGATGTTCTGGTCCTCAACAGCAAAATATACAAGGAGAACATAACTCCTAACAAACTTTTAAATAAAAAAGTCATGGATTGTCACTGGGCTCTCAGCAGAGACCACAATGTGTTAGCACAGTAACAGTTTTGTTTGTAAATGTCCTGCAAAGGGGAACAAACTATATAATAGAAAGGAAATGATGGACCAAGATAAATGGTGAATTGACATGTATTTAGAGAAGTAGAAGTCACAAAAACTTATAGAGCGAAGATGAGGGGAGAATTGGTGGAATAAGGTTTTCTTCAACGAGGCATTTGCTAGCCATTCAGTGAAATGAAACAGAATACTTAAAAAGCAGTATTTCCCCTCTTTTTCTGTTCCTACAAATACTAATAACTAATAGCAGCTGTCTGAGCAAGATGCAAAAACCAAAAGAGCAGTTTAAAAGGAAGAATCCAGTACTAGCTTTTCCCTGAGCACAGGGAGGTCTGTTTCAAAGGGGAGCTCAGTAGGTACAGTCTATTATTTATTGGTGTGACTAATGTGAGGAACTCCCATGGTTCGCACAAGGAAGTTCTTCCCTGCTTATCTCAACATTCTGTAGCACAAAGCCCTTCATGCACATTGTACTTAAATGTCTGAAATGTTTTCATCTTTTAAAAGGTAGAAATAACATGGACTCATTCCAGAAGCTGAATCATAGCACTCTATTTCTGAGATGATGTTATAATGTAAACTGTAACTACTCTCATCAGCACAGAACACTGAAGATTTTAAAAATTAACCATTTCAACAGAAATGTGGAAGCTTCTGTTTACAAAAGATTCTATCTCCAGATCTTACTTTTCAGTCTTTATCCTGGTTGGTCAATGGCCTTAAACCCAGGGAAATTTTGGAGTGATAACTGAATTAATATGGGATATATGAATATGGCCCATTTAATCTTAAAGACTATGTCAATGCAAAACCAACCATGAGCCTCAAGCTTTTGTAAAAGTAAATACCACAGCAATGTTCATGCCTTTCTTCTTTTCTTTCAAAGATGCACCTTGAGACAAACATACAGCTAGGGTTAAGAACTGCCTTAGACCACCTTAGGCCACCTTAGACTGAAGATAGCACATTACTCCAATGCAAATAAATTCTGAGGATTTGTGGAGGACTATGAGCAGCCACACAAAATCCAAGCAAGCTGAACTGCTGGACATCATCTTACTCTGTGGCTTTTTTTGACAACATAATGAAAAATACCACTGTTCTCACAATAAACCCTACAATTTGAAAACAAGTCCGAAAACACTTCAAACACCAGTGAATTTATGAATAACTTCTGAGGCTAAACTGGTCCACTGTTTAACCTCAAAGTCTTCTCATGGAGGCTCCCTCATTTCATGGTTGCCTCATGCTCCTGCTCATAGTACCTACAGTATTGCATTCTTCTGCTCCATCACCCATGCAGCTTGAACAGTCATTTAGTTGTTTTACATTGAGTCATGTTACATTTAATTTTCTACAAATCCGTCAGTTTCTCAAGAAACTACAAAGAAAGTATCAGGGGTGGGGGAAGGAGGAAAGTGTCTCACTAGGAAGAGTCTTATACACACTGTTCAAAAGAAAATTAACATTTCAAAGGTGAAGACAATCTATATCTAGCATTATGGAGGGAAAATAAAACAGTCCATTGACTTAAGAACTGCGTGTCCAGCAGCAGAGGCATGTAGGAAATGATCCCAAGGTTTAGTATGAGATGAGAAGATGCTACAGAGCAACATATATTAGTTATTTGACACATATTTAGAGTAATGTCCTAGGAGCTCCTAGGAGAGTTTCAGTCACAAGATCTGTGAAGTTATTTCTGTGGTCAGCTCGGTTCCTGAAGCCCATAAGTAATCCTTTTTTTTTTTTTTTCCTTTTGTGACTGTAGGCATTCATTATTTTATCAATGTTAACAATAAAATAGATGAGTAAAACTTTCAGAGGCATCTAAATGACTTAAGGACAATAAATCCCACTGGCTTTGGATTCTAAGTCAATTAGATGCATTTGAAAATTTTACCTTTTATCTGCAAGCTTCATTAGTCAGATTTATTAACCAATCATTTAGGAAGGAAAAGGCCAGAGTAAAAAAAGATCCCCAAAGTGTAAAATTTACAACACTGCTATCTATCCTCACCAATTGCTCAAGTTTAATTCTCTAATTTAATTCATTAATTAAAGAATATGCTAATTGACTGAAAAACTCAGGCAGAGGTTTCTCTCTGAGCTCTTTCCCATTGAGAAAAATGGATCCCAGCTCCTAACAAAATACATGTCAGGCAAAAATCCATTGAAATTCTTTTCAGTTCTGAACTCCTGTTTAGCATAGGAGTACTTTTCCCTGTTGAATATGCTATTCCACCTTTCTAACTTTGCCAAGAAATGGGATTTTCACAGTTTGTGTTTCTCACCAATTCTCTGGCCTATTGAATTCTGTTGTCAGCAAGTTCATTCCACGTGTTCTATCCTGATTTATTTTTCATTAATTTAATTTACTCATTTTATTTAGTCTCTATGCCCTAGTCCTGCGTAACATAATTCCTCTTTTTTTAATTTTTTTTTTTTTTTTTTGCCAAGACTGAGACAAATGGACAAAAAGCCTAACAGACTTAAAAAGACATATCTGCAGAGCAGAGTGTTTGTGCTTCACAGTAATTTCTTTTTTCCATACTGCTGACATCTCTGCAGGTAGCTTTTTTGCCTCTGGGCAATAGGGTCATAGGTTTATAGTACAGCAAAGGGGGAAGGCAGGAGAACTTCCTTTCCTCTTGTCCCAACATGGCATGTGTGCTATGCACTGTTCCCATCTGCTGCATAAACATTTAATAGCCCACAACTGTGTTGAAAAGCTGATAAATTCTGACATGTTGGCCCATTTTCTCACTTAAGCCTGAAGTATGAAATAGTATAGGGCCTTCTCAGCAGGAGAATGCATTCAGGTCCCATCCCTGATTTTTCAATGTGTTTTCAACGTAAACTATTTCAGATTCAGAGACAAATATCTTACAGCAGCTATTGACCTCACACTCATGATTAAAAAGAGATCAAAACTCCCAAACAGCATTGGGATTATTGGCCTGTGAATATTTCTGTCTATTTACAGTAGATCAGAATTAGTAAGAGAGATAGAATGGAGGGTTTATATCACCAATTTAACATTAATTACCTAAATCTCTTTGAGGACATGTAACAAAAAGCCCCCGACATTTGTGTCACAAAGATTAATATAACATATTGCCAAGTCATAGCATTGCTGCACTAGTAGATAGAATTCAAATTCAAATCCAAGCTAAAGATGCTACAGCTGTCACCCTTGCCCAGCAAAGCCCTCTTAGGTTCAAAAGTTAGCCGTCCTCCTGCCTGCCTCCACCAAATCAGCTCCTGATCCCTGGAGATTACTAATCCCGACTTCTCTGCACACAGTTGACAGGAAGAATAAAGCTATTGTGCCTTCCTAATAATTCAGGCTAATCACATATTTATAAAAGAAAATTAGGAAGAAGTGATTAACTCCTTCCAGTTCAGCTATTGATAGTATGAGTTAATAAAGAGGCAGCTGCAATAGCTTTAAAATGTGTTTAAATTTTAACACACTGTTATAAAATAATAAATGTTTAAATAACTAGGGTTTGGATTAGCCTAGATGCCCAATACGGCACCACTGTCACCAAGGAAACATGGAAAGGCGAGAGGACAGAAGCTTTCATTTTGGATGCACATATTCAACCTGAAAGTTCAGCTGCAATGCTTGGCAGGTACAATGCAGGTACAGTTCTATTGAAGGAAAAGGGTTCAGTAACTATTTGAAATAGAAAATTCATGTATCCAAGTTAGAAAGGATTTCCATCCTTATTTTTGTGCATGTTCTAATGCTGTTATTGTACAGTCACTCTGCACCTGATTCAACACAAAGCTAAGAGATGGCTACTACTCTTCAGTGTTTGCAGTCCCTAGCAGTTCAGTATTAGATGCTCAAGCCTCGAGACAGTCAGAACCCAGCCAGTTTTCCCACATCATGGGTTTAGGCAGTAGTTGTTCCCCTATCCCTGTGTTTTTCTGGTATTTCCTGTGTCTCCCACGAAAGTATTGACTCACTCCTGACTTTCTCAAGTTTCCATTTGAGAGGAGGCTGAGCAGTGCTTGGTGTCATCGATGCATAACGATGTCACAGGCACACAGCACCTCACAGGAAGAAAATTGGTATGTCAGCAATTAGGGCACATGGTACATAAGATCCTCTAGGAACACAGCAGGAATATGTTGGAAGAATGAATTACCGAATCCACCCTCATATTGTCCTGTCCCCAACAGCAAGAAATTTAAAAAGCTGTTTCTCTACAGTAACACCTTTAAAAATAAAGTGATATGCATATTTTTGTTGTTGAATCTTTACTTTTATCAAGCACCAGACACCATGAATATCGTCAAAAACTAGTAACTTTTGGATTTTTCTCCATATATTGACAATCTGTTCAGGCTTCCAGGAAAGGAAGGGTGAAAACTTTACTAATGCTGTGAATATTAACCTTTAAGTTTGGTCAAATATAGAATGAAAGTAACAATATTTCTGTGGAAATCCATCTACATTTCAGACACTTCCTTTCCTTTGACATAACTTAATTTTTACTTCAGCTTGCAAACTGTTATTTAAGAGAAGGGAAAAAACAGGAAAGACATACAGCCAAAGAAAGGTCAAACACCAGTACATCAAAGACCCCAGCCCTAGTCAGTATTTGTGCCAGTAACAGAGGAGAGCTGAGGCTGTGCATGTGATCAGGAGACCTATTGACAAGGGTAGGATGTTTGTATGGGATGAAGGAATGACAGGTTCAAATCCTTGCTCTGCTTGACTTTGTCTTCCACAATGAATATTTAATAAATCTCAGTACAAACTGATTCAGAGCAGGGACCTGAACATAATTTTCCACATTCAATAAAATTTTCAAAATATCTTCAGTTCACATTAGATGAGCAGAAATGTGTCTTTTTAAAATGCACCAAAAATTCTGGTTTTCAGACAGTCTTTTTTGGTAATAAAATTTTCAGCACCCTATTTAATTTTTTTCCATTTTATCACTGGCCAAACTTATAGTACTTCTCTGGTAGGGCTGAGAAACAGAAGGCTCTGAGACCCTACAACTGAAGCAGAGTATGTTTGATCTGGAAAAACCAGTTTATTTCTAATGAATGCTAAAATCCTAAAGAAGAGAAACAGGTACAGCTTTACTGCTTTTTAGCCAGATGAAATATATCTCATTTGTTTATCCCGATAAGTTAATGCATTTAAAAAAATTGTTCAGCTCTATATTTACCTCTCAATCTGACACTATCTGAAAATGGATTTTCTTTTTTTTTTTCTTTTCTTTTTCAGTCAATTCAGAAGACTGAATCTCTGTGTTAATGTTTTCTTCCTTATCTTTGTCTCCTTTTATATGATTCATGCTGAATTCTTGCCATCCACTCATTGAGTTGTTTGGTGATGGACATTCCCAAATAAAATAAAAGAGATTCCAAAATAAATTCTAAAACTAAAAGCTTACAGTGACCTCCTGGTATGAAAGACCAGGAGAAGAAAATGAATGTTGAAGAAAAAATGTCTTGTTTATAAACATTTGTCTTCAATTATTAACTATGTATGGAGGAAAATAGCCATAGATACATGATTGGCAAATTGGCTTATGTTTAAATAATGTGTCTAAAGTTTGACTGAACAGAGAAGTTCATCTTTAAATAAACAAATAGTACCATAATGTTACAGTCATTAAATATAAACAAGTGATGGTCATGGTACCCACCTGCCACACTAAAGTTGTGCAAAAACATCCAAGTTTCCTTAAGCTCTTTCAGTGAATTGTGAAGAGGTTCATTTCAAGGAAAGTCACTAAAACATGTATACACTCACAGGTTTTCCTTTCACTGCATGCCAGTAGCCAAGTCTGATGGTGAACTGAGGTTGCTGGGAATGGAAAAGAATAAGCATTTCCTAATCTTGTCAGCACAAATAGGTAACAAACTTTCCAAATGCTTCAGTTCTCCAGCACTCGTTTAATGTACCTCAGATGCAACATTGTTTGAGGTGCATGCAACCGTGACAGAAACGTGCAAGTGATCAAGGAGTTTTATTTGGCTGATTTGATGGATTTGTCTCTACTGGAGAGCGTCACAGCTGTCTGTCTCTCTGGTCCCTATCCTTCATGGTGGTGCAGTTGCACTGTAAATCATCTCATCCCTCTTTAGCTGTTGTGAGGACTGATAGTTTCTCATAAGAGAATTTTCTACTTGCTTTTTGGAGTCAGGTTAGAAAGGTGGTGTATCCAAATCTGAGAAAGTGGTAACTCAATGAAAGTAATACTCTAGGGGGAAAAAAAAAAAAATGCCTCTTAGCCCAGGACCAGATTTCTCCTCTCCAGAAAAGCTGCAAACATTCTCCAGCAGGTCTTGCTTGCAGTGTCACAAATTTAGGACTTAGAAAGAAATTGAGACTGGTTCTTCACAAGTTCTCTTACTCCTGAGGCAGAAAAGTTTAGCCTTTCTGAAGGAAATGACTGCAGCTGGTCACAGGAAGAGAATCTGACTGAAGTCCACTGTAGTACTCGAAGAGCTCACTAGAGTAAGATTATGAACCTGTTATTGTGTTATCAATAAATTGGAGCTCTCCAACCATATTTTTATACATAGTTTAAAGAGTATATGTAATAAAGAAGCAGTTTCTTTCTCAGGAAAATCACATTAAAAGTACATTTGAAAAAAGCAAGAGAAATTCTACCAAAAGCAATGGAAATGAGGAGACGTTCTCCACTGGGGCAAGCAAGGTACCACAAGTAAATTCTGCCTATCCATCCATGCTTGGATGGCCTAGTCAAGCTGACCAATTCACAGTGTGCAACAGGCGTAACCAAACATTCTTGTATATTCAGTGAAATTATTTCCATAGAGATGAACTGGGAGTGAAATGCTACCAACCCAGTGTTACCTGCCTTCTTAGGTCCATGGCAGTCCATTATTTTTTGTTCTGGGCAATGAAACATGATTTGAAAATAGTCAAGAACATAAGAAATCAGATCTTAAGAATTTTTAAAACTTATCAGACCACATTACAAACAATGGAGTACGTTATAGAAAACATTTTTATCTTGGGGAATGAAGATGAGAAAATACTGGGATCGAGTAATTAAAAGCCTTGATTCCCCCCTCCTACCTCCAGCATATGTCAGGAAATTGGACCAGAATCAAGTGATGTCTCTCCTTGGTGGAGTCTGACTTCTGACCTCTAAGACAATGGAGTCACAAGCTATCCTGAGGCTTGATTGAGAAGCCACTTCAACATTTCCATAAGTCATTCTGCCATTGCAGATCTGTCACAATTTTGTCATAAAGTTTGCAGAATTCTGTTGACATTGTGTCATCTCAATAAATGCAAAGGGAAAAAAAATGAGTCGGGGCAGGTGCGAGCACAGATTTCAAGTCTAATGCGTGGGCTGCTGCATGTCTTCTGACATAATCTAGGCTCTCATACTTGATGTTTTTCTGGAGCTGTGGTGAACTCTTCCATCCTTTAAAGCAATCAACCTCATTTGACTAATTTGAGAAGAAAAAAAAAAGAAAAGAAAAACACTTCACTTTCACTCTCAAAGCAACCTCGGCCAACTAGGATCTTTAAAAAAAGTAACTTAACAATTTGGGCCCTGGTTGTCATTTACATGAAGGTCACTTCACACTGATCTGGCTGTGCAAACAGACCATAAGTTACTTCTACACCCACTTGAATGACCTCTTACGCTTGCCAGAATGATGTAAAATGGCCTCAATGTAAGTGAGAATTCAGACTCTTATTTTTAAAGCACTATCCCTTTATGAAATTGCATCAGTCAATCGCATTATACACCACTCGTTATCTTAATGGAAGCCTGCGTCTTGCAGAAGGCAAACAAAATGTCCACTGACAGCATTACAGCAGCAATACCCAGGATAGGCCTGCTCTGCAGCAGAAGGTCCCACAGCCTCCACATACCTAAATAACTTTTAAAATCTGAGTATCTCTGTTGACTGTTCAAATACTAGAACAGGTAATATTAGCAAACTGCTAATCTGAGGCCTTTTTTTAACACAGGAAGGTGTGACTGACCCAGATGTGAAAGGTCTGTAAGTGCTAAGCATGGTCAGATCTTTTCACTGCTGCAAGATTAGTGACTGCTTCCCTCATGTGCTCAGTCCAGCTATGACTGGATGATATTTGTGCAACCAAGCCTACTTGCCCATGAGTTAATAACTGCAACGCCAATTATTAACTACAACTCAGAGGGTGTTTTACACCTCTAATGGGAGTCTAAAACTGAGAGGATGTTTATGTTCTTTCTCATCCCAGCAGCTCAGTCCTGTGACTTATTTTCCATAGAGGATTTGTCAGCTGTGGTGGTGGCATTTGATTATGCATAACAAACACCAGATCAAAATTATTTGTATCAAATGGGCTAATGAACAATCGATAAAGAGGAAGAAGCTTCAGGAACCTTGGAACTGGTGACATCTCACACCAGCATCAATGGGTTTAATAGTTTTTTACCTCATCCTTCAGTCACTCATTTGTCTGTATTTGAAAAGAGTTTTAATATCCCTTGTAGAAGTTGCATTTGCCACCTGGATCCTTTGTTCAAGAAACAGGATGAGGTCAGTTAGGAGTGAGATGCAAATGGAAAGAATCGAGAAGATCATTTGTTTACGTAGAGTTGGTGGCTTTATTACATTTAAATTCACTCTGAACCCCAAAGAGAGCTCAGAAGGGTTAGAAGCACAGAGCTCAAACTGATAAAAAGAATTGTGTGAAACATGATTTGAGCCCAGTCCAGACTTCAGTTTTGTGGGCCCTGGGAGAGCTAACACATTCAGATTCCCAGGCAGATGCCTCCCAAATCTTCATCACTAATCCCTAGAAGCCTTCTGTTATTCTCTCATCTCCATCAGGCTGAAACAAACCTTCTCACCTTTGTGTAACTCCTAAAGCAGTCAAAACCAAATTGTCACTTTACTTTTTGAAGGAAATAGAAAACCAAAATCTTTATTAAGTAGTGTTACTCAGTGCCTACTACTCTCACGTGTGCATCATTTCAGGCAATTATATGAGATTTAATAAAAATATTAAATTTTAAACTACCATACTGTGACTTTTAAAACTAAATGTATAAAAAGATGCATCCAAAAAGCCAATTTCTCCTCACATGTATCTCAGCCATTATGTGTTTGACCTTTAATTCCTCTCAGTCTTATTATTTAAGATCTCTTATTTTTCTCCCTAACCAGTGGGCTTGTATAAATCAGAGCTCATTCCCTTCAAGTAATTATCAACCAGGGAGTTGTTAATTTAATTTTGGATCTATTTATGTGCAAAACATGAAAAACAAAAGGCCCACATGTTCCTGCACCTCCAAAGTGTGAGTGTTAATACCTTGGAATACATACAGATATCTATTTAAGGCAAGACGGGGAGCTGTCTGACAGCTGGGAATTTTCAACTGCCAATTTTGCACCCTGTATCTCTTGAAGCTCCAGATTTCTGCTACATGGCCAGGAGCTCAATGGGGATAGTATGAGTCTTTTGGACAAACTCAATGCAGAAGTGGATTCTATCAGCTTCAAGGAGTGGGCAGCCTGTAGCATCTCCCATCAGCAAAGTTCTCTGAGTCATGTGGTACTTACCTTACAGCTCTCAGCTTGGACCTATGGCTTGTAAGATGCAGGCAGTAGGGTAGGGAAATCTAAGGAACTGTGTCTTCAGCCTGCTAGAGAACCATTCTTTGTGCAGTCTTCTTCACATAGGTGTAGACTGTTATGTCCAGAAATAACAATCATGAAAGTCCAGCAACCAAACAGCAAAGACAGGACACTGATTGTCACAAATGGCATTACTACAGTGCACATAAAACATCCCATCTCATCAAAGAGGCACAAATTTTGATTTATGTACCAAAAGTCCAAAGTCAATTGTAAGACCAAGAACTGCTTTTAAACTTGAACAATAACAGTTCTCAGAGTAAAAACCTGTGCTGACATTTATCAAGACAAAAACTTAATTTCTCATCTGGGGTAACAACTGGGCTTTTAGTTCAAAGGCCTGAAGTGAGCATGCACTAACCCCAGAAAAATGTAGCTCTCTAAGGAACATGTTACCCTTTCTTTCTCTTCTCTTTTGGAAGACTGCAGTTGCAGCTGATAGACACTTTCATCCATCAATGAGCGTTTCCCAAACAGGATATGTTTTAGTTCAACCTTATCTAGACACCCTTCTGCCCATCATTATACTCTTCTAGCATGAGCAAGCATAACTTTTGTACTGAAAAAGCATCTTATTTAAGAAAGTTCTTGAACAGCAATGTGTTCTGTTAATAGACATGTTGAGTGGTTAAATGACTGGCACATAGACAATGAAGTTACCTTCTGTTGCCTAGCTCCTGCCAGAAGGACAGATACTTCTCCTTGGTGTCCCACTGATTTTCCCTGGGATGCTCAAGAAGCTACATGTCCAAATGAAAATGTCAAGTGAGGAAATGAGATAATGAAGGAGAAAGCATGACAGAAATAATACAAGAAATGAAGGTATCTGACCAGTGTCTGGGCAGTATGCCTGGATGAGGTGTAATGAATAGGCCTGGTGCTGCTTTGCGATATAGATTTCATTGGTTTCATGCATCCTGTTAGGCACTGCACAATCAGGTTTGTGCTGTATCTGGAATGGGCTCTGGAGGCTTCTGTTCTTTGACCTACTCTGTTTTATTTTCCTTTCCACAGACACAATCCAAGAAGGGAACAGAAAACATTAGTGCTGGGAATGCCTGTTGTTTATGAAGCAGTCAGCACAGACCAGAATTATGAGAAAAACCTCAGAAAGCAAGATGGAGTGGGACACATAGAGATTGTGTTTCAGAGAAGCATCAGGTCCACTCTCCTTGTCCCAAGCAGGAACACAAAAATTACTCCAGCTAGCTCTGCTCAGAGACAGAACTTCTGGAAGCAGCAAGCAGCCCTGGTCACTTTCTGCCTCAAAACATATGAAAACCAAAACTACAGACATTTTTAAAGCGTTGAAATGTGGGAATGTGGAAACGCTACACAAGCTTCATATCCTCCTTTTGCCTGAAAGGTCCCAAGAACAAACCTCAGTTCTCTTTTGGGACAAGATACAGAGACAGATATGCTGCTCCATCTTTCAATACTATATCCTGAAGTTATTTTAGATACACAATTGTCTCCTCTCACCTTAATTTCCTCACCTATTTTCCAAATCTAGAACTCCAAATCAGCTTACTGCAAGGAAACAATGGTCTGATTTTACTGACAGTTTTCTCTTGCAGAGTTTTCCCACTGCTCCTGTCTCTGATACTGTATCCATTGCTGTTATTTCATCAGCCACCCAAAAACAGACACTGTCCCAAGAGGACACCACTCCAGACTCACTTTATTGTCATGACTTAATAAGCTTCACCTGCAAAAGTTTTTTTCTTACGAGATTTTTTTTAATCAAATAAGTGTCTTTCTTCTTGCTAGTGTTGGCTTGATTTGTAGTTTCACCTGTCACAGTTCAGACTAAGGGGGATCTGTTTCTCTGTACAAACAAAAACATAGCACAAAAAAATCAGACTCCAGCCTTCTGCTACTTACGTAGCTGCAAGGGCCATCACCCATCCAGGAATGAGCAACAGACTGTGCAAAACAGCATGAAATAAAGTTACTGCTGATCACAGCAGATTCTGATGCCAACAAATGAGAATGACCAAGGAATACCCTCATGATCTTACAAGTCTTTTCCAATCAGAACAATTCTATGATTCTATGATTTCCTAAGTATGTAGTGTAACTGTCATTCAAATCTCACTAGAGGACACCACACCCTATTTTGCCATTTTTTCCGTGCTTCCTGCCCACTGTTCCTCCATTCCTAGGACAGGATAGGATAGGACAGGACAGGACAGGACCGGACAGGAAAGGGAAGGAAAGGAAAGGTTTGGTAGCCAGTTAAAACTGGTCAGTCTGCTGGTAATTAGACAAGTTGTAAAATTATTTTTCTTTCATAAAGATTAGTCATAAAATAATACACTCACAGAACCATAGAATTATAGAATGTTTTGGGTTGGAAGGGACCTTAAAGATCATCTAATTCCAACCACTCTGCCATGGGCAGAGACACAGGTGGACAAAGGTGAGTTAATTCTAATATTGGCAGCCGAGTTACACATGCTATGCACACACATTAAAAAAAAAAATCATCATTATTAAATCACAAAGCAATTAAAAAATTAAAAATTTCATAAGACCCCACATAAAAGAAATACAAGTGTTTAATGATAGATTATAAAGTGAAAGTGAAAAAAAGTAAAAGCTCAGCTGTCTCAGGGGCTTCCCTTGCAGCCTGTGATACTGATTTCTGTCTTCACCCTCACACAAGCCGCAAGAGCTAATAAATTCCTGGCTCCCCTGCCTGGGAGCCAAGGCCGATTAATATCTGCCTACCTTGTTACCTAATTCATTATGGAATAGCAGTTAATTTGATTTGATATTATTTTAATAAAATTCTGTAATATATTAGATTGTTTCAGGCTATCAAAATAATTTTCCAATTATTACGGTTACTCAAGCAAGTCTTTTTTTCCCTTCATGAGCGGCAGTTGGTCTAACTCAGAATACATTAGCTCCTACAGCTTCATCCTGGCCAGAGGAATACGAAGTATATGCATGATTACACCAGAAATGTTATTGCCAGTAATGTGAGCCTGCAGATCAAGGCACAGAGTCCAGATTGATGTGCAATTAAAGGCCCCCATGACGTCATGTCATTGATGATTACCCCTCATCTACAAATGAATTAACACATGAATATACATACACACACATGTGCAAACATGCATGCATAGAAGTCTCTGTTATGTTCTGTATACTGATAATAGTGTTTGAGAGGCAAATAGTACATGAAGGCAACATGGGATAGATGCATCTCATAGGAACTTGCTTCTGGCGTGGGCAGTGCCAGTCTGGCCAGCAGGAAAGGGTGAGTGAGTTTTGCAAGCAGCCTTTTTTTGCTGTCATCACTTTTGGTCAGCTCAACAAATAGCAGCTTACATCTCTGCTTAGGAATTGTCATGCTACTCTTTTCTCTTGGTTATAGCAAATGTCTGAGAGCTGGAGAAAAGAGAGGACATGGGTGGAACTTGATTAAAATAGGAAAAGGCAGCCTAGACAAAAGAGCAAAGGCAAACACAGCCATTCCATTTGCAGATGCATTGAATGTCATAACATTTCTGCCTGGGTACATGAAAGCATCTTCGTCATATGCTTCTGGGGTTGAGAAGGTGGTACACTAAACACTTCATGGCTTGATCCTAGTCCCACTGGAATGGGAATGAGTTTGACATCTTCATTAGAGGCAGAACTAGGTCTGAATTGGTAGTTTCATATAGTGTGAACAACATAACTAGAATTGATTAGCACTTCACCCTTTCTGCAATGCTTCCTCAAAGAGCTTCTCTTCCCATGAATGTATCAAATATCTGTATTGTCATACAGTGAGAGGAGAGGGTCCTGAATTTTAAATGATGGAAGAAGATGTTGTTTGGTCCTCAGAAGTAAGAACTGATAGGACCAGTTTCCTCTCACAGATCATCATTCCCTGTCCTCCTGACTCTCTGACCCTATTGGGGCCCATCCCATGATAATGCTAAAGTTCATGGAGGATTACTGTTGTGTCATTCTGTTCTACCATTTCCTCACCTGGATTGAAAAAAAGAAGTGCAAGCACCTGAGTTTAAGCTGCTGATCATTTTTAAGTGATGGTTTTCCGCCTTATACAGTACATCACAGTTCCTTTCTCATATTCTGCCTCTGAAAGTGGTTATTCCCATTCCATTCAGCTATCTTAGAAGAGTGGTGGCTGACCCATGGGATGTATGTCAAATATGATTTACAACCTTTTTCATGCTTCAGCAGAACTCAGCAGAAGCATAAATGCATCAGAACCCTACATATGTGCAGAAATACAAATTCTTTTTGTTCTGGTATTTGTAAATTGCCTTATTATTTCCATTGCTTAGCTGTCATTAAATGCATGAAATAGCACTGTTAATAGCAGGGTGTTGCAACAACCTTATTGTGCAAAGAGTTTATTACTATGAGTAAACTGTATGCAACCTGCCAAGCTAAAGCACTACCATATCAAATGTAGAGGTTAGTGTAATTTTTCCTTCTGTGCATCAATGTTTCTTAACTTATATTCACATTTGGGTGGGTTTAAATTATTGAGGCAAAAATTAGATTGTCTACCAAAAAGATTCTAGTGAAAGATGAGGTGATGATCCAAATGCCTAACATGAGGCTATTTGTCACTCTCATCCTTGAGAGTAAGAATTTTTCTAAGTTTTTCTTTAAAAATCTTTGCATTTTTCTACAAACTATATTTTTTGCTAACACTTGAAGGACAAAATGTCAGAAAATTCACATGTTGCCTTGTCACAAAATTCACATACACAAAAGATTGTTGGAAGCATTGATGGTTTTAAATACAGTCATTTCCGAAAAGAAGCTTCCTATACAACATTAAATGTCTAGAAAGCTTGGCTTAAAATTTGTGTCTCACCAATTTTTAGCTTTTGAATATGCATGCTTTTTTACATTACTAATATTTTTTATGCTTTAAATGTAACTCTCACATTTTTTAAAAAGGCGAAAAGACTTATGAAGAATCCTGACTTGATCTTTTGAGAAAAATTTCCAATGTCATTAATCATAACTGAAGTTTTTCAGTCACTTAGTATTAGTGATGCTGAAGTGAATTAACTAAAAAGGCTTTCATGCTTCTTGATCTTAGATCCTATGCCTGAAGCTTTCATTCATTCAAATCTTCCTTACTCACTTAAGTTGTCCTATTGAAGTCAAGGTATCTCAGCATTTAAGTGGAATTTGAAGACAGGCCTTTGGTATATAAAAGCAGGAATCAGAGTTAGTTCTCATGATTCTTGCATAGAAACTGGTAGGTTTACATTCTTTTCAACATCTCTAATGCATAACCGTCTAAAATGATTTTAGATCCTAGAAATTGTTACAAGATGGTTATAAATTCTTTGTGTGGACAGCTTTTCCATTCAGTGGTAAAACTGCAAGGCCTTATCACTCTTTTATAACTTTCTATATAATTTTTATGAACGCAAACATAAAGCATCAAAGAGTGCAGGCTGAAAACTTCCCTGTGATCCGAAGCAAGTGGCAAAATTAAGTTCCGAAAAAGTTAGGAATCACATCTGGTTTATGGTCTGCTTAGACGGCTTGGCCTGAGAACACAGCACAGGAGTAGATTGATGCAGAATAAGGCTCAAATTTAATAATCAAGCTTGGTTACTGAACACAGCTATAAAGACGGATGAAATGAAAAGTTTGTATCGCGTGTTTCCACTCATCATATAACAAAAGAACATAAAATAATGGGATGTTTTAAGACTAAAGGAGTAGTCTGTTCTGAAAAGTCATCAGATGTCAACAATATGGGATAAGACTTTATTACAAACAATATCCAAGGAAGAATGCAGTGTTCATTTCCTGATAATGGGAGAGGGACCTGAGAATCTTAGGCTCAAGCTTCTGTCACTCTGTATATGTACTTCTCTTTACAGAAGTGACAGAAGGTCTCAAAATCCTTTGTTATCCAGCTGTCAATGCAGGACTCTGACAGAGTATTACCATTGCAGAATCTCTGTTCTTCACTGTTCTTCCTTTCTCCTTTCCCTTCACTCCACGCCTTTCCCCCTGAGTATTTCTTCTCTCAGCTGGCCAACAGAGTTGTTTTGGTAACTCTTTATTCTTTTCATTCTCCTTTAATAACAAGTCCCACAATACAGTCTGTCTTGGATGAAATACAGTACAAGAGAACAGTCAATGGAAAACTTACATGCTGGGCTATTATAATTACTATTACTGTTTACATTGGTTGGCTATTCTACAGCTTCTGCAAGTAACAGGACTGAAAATCCAAGGCACATCACAGAATCATGGAATGTTAGCAGTCGGAAGGTAACTCCAGAGATCACCAAGTCCAACACCCTGTCTCATGGATATCTTGCTGTCCACTGCGACTTCAAGGTCTTTCTCCATGGAGATGATTTTCAGGAGGATGACCTGTAGTCTGTACTGGTGCTTGGTGTTATTCCTTTGCAGATGCAGGACTCTGCACTTGCCCTCACTGAACTTTATGAGATCTGCTTTTGCCCAACTCTCCAGCCCATCCAGATCTTGTTGGATGGCAGCACAGCCTCCCAGTGTGCCAGCCACACCACCCCCACTTTCATGTCATCAGCAAACAACAATATCTGTGAGAACTTTAAAGGTTCTCTCAGGTGTACCTTTAGAGCTGGGATATGGACCTGATACAAGGGAAAATCCTGGAAGTAATACAGACTTGGGGAAATGTTTTATAGTAATTGATGACTCCTCAGACAAAGGAAATGTAATGTGCTTTTGTTCCATGGTTGGGCTTTCTGAATTGCTGTGTGAAAAACTGTAACCATATCAAAGATTTGTTATTCTAATTATCCATCTTAGGTATGTGCATTATCTCCCATTTCGGTGTCTGTCTCTTGCTTTGACATAATAATCTCCCATCATCTTCACAGAACTACTAGTCTAAAAACTGAGGAGCTGAGACAGAGCTGGTCAGACTCATACAAGGCCTGTGGGTGTCTTAACCTTTCAAACATCTTTCCTTATGAACTGCTGGGTAAGTATATCCACAGGACATCCACTTACTAATGTAATCTCTTGCACTTTAATTGTTATTATACATAGTGAAGCAAATACATACTGCGTCCTCTATCACATGTAGTGACATGGAGAACTGTTTTAGATGTCATTGCACAGAATTTCTGTGAAATAATATTGTGGTATTTCTCTGGGTTTTTTGGTGATCATTTCACAGACATTTTCTTTAAGTAACAGTATTTCATAGTATATTTTTAGAGTAATTAATTTTTCTGTTTCTCTTTTGGTGTTTTTTTTGTTTTTTCAATACTGCAAATAAATGGAGGAACAAAGCTCTGATGAGGTGATGAGGTCAGTCTGTGTAGAGAAAGCCTCATGCAGTAGAGTGATGAATGTCTACTTTTTCTATAGAACAACAAATATATATATATATTTATTTTATTTTTTTTAACCAGGAACTGGATACAGAAAAAGGTCAAATAAAGGACAGCTCAGAACATATTCACATAGAGGGAATAGCAGAGTATACAGAGTATATAATAATCAGTGCATGAATCTTACCAGACTTCTGAAAAACAGAAACATTTGCGGGGTTCAGGAACCTCAACTTCCTCAGTCTACAGCTACACAAGTAAGGAAACTCCTATGGAAATAAATGGTACTATTGCCTTTCCATGGACTGAAACATAAATCACAGATAATAGTCCAATGTGCTAGATGAAAACAAAGTGTAAAGCTAGTATAAAGACAGAATTAGATTTTCTGTCATGTTAACTTTTCAATTCTTAAATATAGGTTCTTAAAGAAATAACTACTGGTTATCCAAGATTATCATAACTTCAGGTTGAGGCCTCAGATTTTATAACATGCATGAGTATAGAATGTATATAGAATCATAGAATCATTAAGGTTGGAAAAGACCTCTAAGATCACCAAGTCCAACCATCATCCCAACACTACCATGACCACTAAACCATGCCTGGAAGTGCAATGCCTACACATTTTTACATGAGACTAATTTCAGGGAAAACTGTAAGAGAATCTGGTTTAGTGATTCATAGAGAATGGATGAACGAGGGTTAGCATCACTGTCATAGATTTCAAGAAATTAAATAGAGAGCATGCTTTGTCCTAGTCTTCCTGTGTACTTTTGATGAGTCATTTAATGCTCAGATTTCCCATCTGTAACGTAAGGGCAATACCACTTCCCATTTTCACAAATGTGGTTGGAGAATGGACACATCTAGATAATAACCTGCTCAGATCCAGCTGAATGGGGCCTGCAGAACCAGTCACATATTCAGCAATTTGCTCTCATAGTTGGCAGAAAAGGAGAGGCAATGAGCCTAGAGGTGAGCAGTTGCACAAGAGACATAAAAGTAAGGTAATTAAAAATCATTGGGTAGAACAGTGATGAAGTTTGAGTAATTGCATTCTCCCTACTTAAAAAAAAGTAACTCCCTGAAGCTTCAATTAGATCTAGGCATCCTTTTTTTTTTTTCTTTTTTCATTTGAAGACAGCAGGTGTTATGCTATATCACTGTGCATTGTTAATGAGTTTCCATGTACTTCCTTAGCAGTGGATTGGCAAAGTGATTCCCTTTAGCCACTTTGTGGCTCTCTGAGGTGAAAGAATACATAGATGTAAAACCAGCCATACCTGGAATGGCCTGAATTCTGAGGGGCATGGAGGAGGGGTTCAGTAGTTACAGTAGGTTTATACAAAATGGGGCAGCAGGACCCACTTTCTCACGGGCAGTCTCAAGCCCAGCTGTACAACCACACTCATCCCTTGCAGCTGACTGCCTTTACCATTTGCTTGGTGGAACAGACCATCACATAGATTTGTCAGCATGCAGATCAGTGAGTATGGCTCAGACAGTAGTGCAGGTTAGCACAATTGTTTTCTTCTTCAGGCCAGTGAGGTCTTCTCCATAGTTTGTTCTACCAGCATGATCTCATGAGAGGTAAACTCTTGAGAGGGATAATTATAAATCATCTGGAAAGAATACATGAAGAAATGATTGAATCCATTTCAGCATTTATAAAGTAACTGTATCTAAAGCATGAGCTTTCTCAGGACCATCACAAACTCCATGTCTCTCTTATCAAACTCCAGGTATATGGGGAATTCTGCTAGTATAAGCAGAGTTTTTTAGTTTTATTCTGAACTTCTTCGTTGCTTATGCTTTGTCCCAAAACATAGCCTTATGAATGAGATATTCTGCTTACCTTTGGCTAATCCATTCACAAGTAGCATAAATCTGAACATTATGTGATAACAGATCTTTTCTGCATCGTTTTCTCAAGTTTTGGCCATTCTGGGAGAAAGGTGGCCTCAAATATAAATATATGTAAGGAACCAAATCCTGGAAAATCTGCATAGGTAAAAGAGGAGACATTGGCATTGGTGATGGTCCTTCACTCTCAAAAGTTTATTGTGCAAACTTGGAATGACACCCTCACAATACATGAAAAAAACATTAGCTTCCACATAAGATTCTCACATTACATGAGGTAGCCTTATACCAGCAGAGATTTCAAGAATTCAATAACCATCAAATAAGGTGGAAAAGAAGTAAAAATTATTTTAGAATGCTATTTGCATTCAAAAGATCATGCATAACAACAAAAAAGGGTATTTTGAGATTCAAATTTTCAACACGCTAACGCTAGACTGAGAGCTCAGTTATAGTAGAGCGAATCTGAAGTACAACCATTGATATTAAACGGAAGCCAGTCACTGAAGTCAGTTACTCCTGATTTAGAGTTTCATGACCAAGATTAGAATGTGGCCCACGCTGTTTACATGAGGTCAAAGTATACAAAGGAAAATAGAAACCAAGATAGAAGAGTGCAGAGAAGCTGAGTTGATAAATAAAATGGAAGAGTTTACATATGAGGAGATAATTACTCAGTCTTGGAAGAATATTATTATAAAATTAAGCTTGATGATCTATCCGAATTCGCTGAAGACACCAGAACTGGAGGATCTAAGTTTAAGCAAAGTGGGAATATGTATAACAAGTTAAGGAAGTACTATTTTACAGAGTCTGACATAAAGATGGAAGGTACTTCAAGTTCAAATGTTAGAGAAATGCTGCATTAATATTTTAGCAAACACAGTAAGACTGTCTTCAACCTAATACATTTAAGTGGCATCAGTCAATTTCCTGCTTGAAAATAACGAGTCATTTTTACAGAGAGCTAAATTCCACTGTTTATTTCTTCTCCTGAGTATCTAAATCAATTCAAAGATACCATGCTTAACGCTGAGCAGGTTTTTGAGCAATGTCAGTTTTCACTAGGTACAGATCTGGTCTTGTGCTTTTCTTTCACTTGGCAAATCCGGAAGACTCTCTCTCAGGCCTCAGGAGCTTGGTTACGTGCATAAGCAAGGTGGCATGAGGAAGCACACATGCCTTTTGTCCACACATAACCTGTTTGGTGGGTAATTAAAGGATTTTAATCCCCAGCACAGTCAATCTGGCACCTTTCAACAACTCAAACTGACAGGAGCAGAAGACAAAAAAGAAAGAGCACTCTGAATTCTCATTGAAAGAGGGAAAAAAGTAATTATGCGGAAAAGATAAATAAGTCGAGAACAGTGTATCATTGTTTTTGTATATCTCTGAATCACTATAGAGGAAGATAAAGCTCATCCTAATGCTGTATCTCTAGACATCTTTATGTATATAATCTTCTGCCCTCTCCACTACATGGAGCACTGCTATATCTCTGCTTCCTAAGTACATTTTTCATGAGGGTAGAAGAGTGAGTCTAATCAGTGTTGTGCATCCCTTCAACTCAAAAGATAAATCTGGAAAAGATCAAATAATGAAATAACCCAAAGGTTTACTTCCATAGTTCCACATTACATTTTATTCCCCTCCCTTATTTTCACAACCCTACAAGCCTTATAAATGGGATTAATCTGGAAAAAGTTTTATGCCGCTTTAAAGAATGGAAATAGGAGAGAGTGTTAATATTTCATCTTTTTTTTCTCTCATCTCAGATTATATTATAAGACTCAGAGGCAGTATTATGCCAGGCATATGTAAAATATCAACCTAGTTCAATTGCTGAAGGATCACCTCTAAAGTGAGGTTGCAGGACTCCAGTGTTGTTATGTGAATATGCCTCACACACTACATTGGAAAAGTTTTAAGAGGGCTTCATGAGGCAGTGTTTTTTACTCAGAGAACATGCCATTTGTATGGGAGGTTTATGGCTGGATTTCTTCAGGATACAAATGCTCTAGAATCTGCATCTCACTAACAAATCTAATCCCTTTGAGCTATGACCACTCCTACGTCAATTTGAAATGGACAGAAAATCTATCATTCACAAAGAAGGGAAGGGTAAGAAAGAGCTCTATTCCATGAATCCTAGCCTCACAGAGGGAAAAATTGCAATATGGCCAGCAAAAATTAGGAGATAGGCTACCACTTTTTTTTTTTTTTATGAATGTATGTTGTTGGCTGTTTTCTCTTGATCCACTCAGGGCTTTCTCCATCCTATTTTATTTATAAGCATTTAACTGAATGTTGGAAGCAAAATCACTCTAGATTTCATTCATAAGTGATGAAGAAAGCTGGGTATCTTCATAAGGAAATTCAGCTTTTGATCAACTGCAATGTAAATTGCCTTTTACACCTTACACCTGTACCTGTCTTTTCTGTGAATATCGGAAAACTACAGTGGCTAAATCAAATATCTCAGTTATATTTCTAGTTAGATCCCTTACTGTGTAAGTGATTGTGAAGTCCAATCCCAATGTACCTATGACTTTTCAAAAGCTGTACAGCAGGTTTGTGAATTTGACTCCTGAAACTCGTTGGCAAAAGTTAGGTGAAAAATACCTTTCTAAACACCTTTGTGAATCTATCCCAGGGTCACAGAAGTTGTTAATTGAATACATTCCACTCATAACTTGGGCTTTTTGGTCTTGTTTCCTTGAAGAAAGAAGACTGTGATTATGTGGGTGGGCTAGCTGGCTGTCCACACACATGAATATTTTTTTCCTGAATAAATCCATTGACCAATTTTAATCACACAAGAAATCAAAAAAAAAAATAAGGTTCCAGTGTATTCAGGAAAATCAGTAGGTAGAGAGAGGAAACCAAACTGATGCCTCCAGTGAAGAAAAAAGAGACAAAAATAGTTCATTGTTCATTCTGTTTGGCAACAGCCAGCTGGCTTATCAACCACAGCTTGTGAAGGTTTTTGCTCAACAGGAACAAAATAAAGGGGAGGAGTTGGGGGAGAACCTATTATAGTATGCCAAGAAAGAAGTTCAGGGTACAAAAAAATTTTATCTTCCTATATATTGAAACACAGATTGAATTTGTTCCATTACTTATGAAAGAACTTATTTTTCCAATGTGAATGTGGTAGGCATGATTGTTTGTCCCATCATTTCTTCTTCACTACCGTCTAGTAGGTAAATATAGGAGGAAACTATATCTGATTAAATAAGTATCGTTAGCTTATTTATTTATTTATTTTGCTCAGTTGTGATTATTTTTGAACTTGCACTTAATTACAAGGCAGCAAATGTATTTTTCTTTGTACACAGCCCCACTTCTGCATACACAAGTTACAAATGAAAAAGTCAATTCCTTTGTTAACTGCAGTTGGAAAGATGGCAGAAACAGTTTTAGAGGCATATGTAATAGATCAAAAATGCTATTGACACTTCAGGCAAAATGTGGAACTAGTACAAACTCATTTGGCCAATTCACACTTGTTTGATATATTTCAGAAGCATAATTTTATGCTAGATCAGGTATCATCTGTCTTCCTGCAGCTATCATCAGGCCAGGATAAACACTGTACTTTATGCTTTGATTAATTTGACATTTTATTGTCAAGTTCTCATACCTGAGCCAGATCATGTTTTCTATAGAGGATGATCCAATTATGTGTAGATCTGGTATTAATGAGCACAGGATCAAGGTTTAAACTACAGCTTCCCTCTCTGTGTAAGCAGTAAGTGGTAGCCAAGTGCAAGTTCCTGGTTATATGTCTCTTCTAATGCTGGCCAGTTTTCCATATTCAGTCCAAGTACATGATCATTTTAGCACTATATCCATATGAAATTCATTTTCCATTATGCTATCCCAAATATTGCACTGAGACAGATTTACTCTCAGAAATTCTACATAATGGGCAGTGTCTCAATGGAACTGTGTTGTCGGGACTGTGAGCAAATGAGCTGTCTCAAACTTACAGTGTGGGGCTGCTCTACTGTTAACAGAATCTTCTGACATTCTTTCAAGCAATGAGATTATTAAGTGTCACATGGCTAAATAGGAGAGGTCATTTAATGGAAACATCAGCCAAATTAGTCATACAACAAACACAGCACCAAATGCTCTCTGTGATATCAGCCCATTTCTGCCATAAATCTATAGAAGATCTGTTTCCAGCCGTCATGTGAAATAATATAATTTTATGTGCAGTGTGGTAAAATGATGCCAGTCCTGTGCATAACAGCCTTTTCTCACAGTGGAAAAGTCTCCATGCTTGGGCCCTTGCCTTGATGCACGAAAGAAAGAGGGAAGAAGGGATTTTAATGATGTAAATAAAAAAGAAACTAGGTGGTTTATATGAAATATGGTTACTAGTTAGCTAACAAGACATACATTTTGAGAATATTCATATCAAGTAACTGATGATGGAGAAGGTTAGCCCATCTTCTAGGTCTGATCAAATGGTGTCAAACTATATGTATATATAAATATGTAATGGAAATAATTTTATGAATTGTAGAAGACACCATAATTCCAAAAAAAACAAGCCTGATATCTAATTTCTTCTCCCTGAGCTTCAAAGGGGCAGCTTTAGCACTTGGTAAAGCCTGATCTTGATTTATGAAATAGGCATTGTGCTTTGAGGAAATGGGAAGAAATACTCTGAGGTAATTTAATCCAGCTGGATCATGTTGGATAACAACACTAACTAGATAAAGTGGTGTCTCCATCTCAAGAAGAGTGAAGCCCTTTCACTCAGTCCACTTGAGAAGCACTAGGAAAACCAAAGACCAACACAAAGTGAAACAGGATCCTGTGGACAAAATACTGGACTATAACTCAGAGATCCTAGAATTAGTCCTGGCCCTATCCCAAACTTATTGTGTGAATCTGTTGCTTCATATTTGGCTTCCCATGCCATACCCATAATTTCCAATTTGTTTGTACAGGTACTAGTATAGTAGAGCCTACACATGTTGCTGTAATCAAGTAGTGAAAACTGTTGCGTGGGATAGCATAAAACCAGAAGTGTGTACAGGAGGAAGGAAAACATGCTCTGTGACAGTCCACTCCACAATGAGACATTAGACTAATGAAATATTAGACTAATGAGACATTTGAAAGGCTTAGAAGGAGAAAATGCTATTATCAAACAATGTTGACACAAAAAGGTCAGCAAAATTATTTTTATTTGGAAAAAAAAGGTTAATTCCTGTGCATCCACTCCCACCTGCAAACAATTGTTGCTGTGAGATGTGCTGGAGAATCGAAGCATTGCATCTTTTAACCCAGTCAGGAGGTTCTATCATTAAAAGGATGTAACAGAGCTGGTTCTTATTTGCCAGTATTGCTTTGGAAACTGAGATGAAAGAAAGGATGCCTTTGTGGTGAACAGAAAGAATTATTCCCACAATGCAGGAAGTTCAGTTCCAGCCTAGTTCACCGATACCCGTGTGACCTTGTGCACATTTAAGCTCACCTTCTCAGCAGAAGGTGCTGAAGTTCCCCTATGGAAGGTGTCAAGGCCAGAGGTGTATTATGGGTCCAGAGAGGGCTTAGACTCATGCAGAGAGTCTATCCTTTAAACGTTGTGATCTAAATGACCTCAAGGCTTTCAAACCTCACCAAATCTCAATACAGAAACTGAAAGGATGTACCAAGGAACGATCTCTTCATAGTTGCTTTTTTTTTCCTGTGCTATCCTATGCTTTCATTATTGCCTCTTCCAGAGACAGGATACTTGAAAGGTTGTTCTTCTGCTGAGGAATGGTTGCTCTTCTGTTATAGCTGTGTTTTGATATAGATGATTCAGTGCAAGTCTCAGATTCAGATCTCTGCAGGTCTCAGTTTCTCCCATCCACCCTTTGTCTGTATTGACTAATTTGTCTGTAAGTTTAAATCCCAGCCTCACTGGTTTACTATTAGTTTCACTGAGCAAAGATTTTCACTTACATTCTTTGAGCCCACTACTGTCTCCTATTACGTGTGTGCCTTGTCTAGCTCACTGGGGTTCTGAAGTCAGTTGGGACTGCCAGATGCTACTGTAATGTGAATAAATGCTAGTATATATATTAAAATCCTCTCAAATTCGAGGGACAGCAAAATATTACATTAAAAGCAGCTCCTTTTTTTATTCTTTTTTTTTTTTTTGCAGGATGTCCAGCATTTTTCATGTGCAAACTAAGGGCTAACAGCTCTTCATGCTATTTACAGGAAAAATGCATGGTGCTAAATAATCGCCACATGCTGTGGAAGGACCTTCTGTTTTTAATAAACCCAATCTGGTCTGGATCAATGATAAGGGGGCATAATTTCTTCAAATAGGAAGCCAGCTCTTTGAAAGGAATCTTGCAGTCTACATTAATCTCAGATCAGGGTCTGCAGGGTAAGCAGAAATCAGAGGCCTGGCTCTTTTTTATGAATAAAGCGTATTGTCCTCTTCTGAGGGGTAATTCTGACAAAGAATTTTTACTGGAAGAAAGGAGATTTTGGGTGCACAGGAAAATGTGCTCTGGAGTGTGGGGGGCTAACTGTTACTATCGTTTTCTTTAGGTGTATAAAGACTCATTCAAGAATGTATTTACTGAATGATTAGGTCTTGCATTTAGGGTCTCCTTCTTCAGGGAATTAATCCTCCCAGTTGCTAGGCAGGTAGCAATAACTGAGCAGAATTGCTGCCCACATCATGATTGCCTTTAGCACTGTCAAACTATATATCATATACTATAACCTCTATTCAATGCTGGCAGCTTCTCTCCAGTTTGCATGTCTGTGGGTGGCCCAATGGAGTTGCATCAAACCTCACTGATATCCTAGGGGGTTTGTTTGCACACTGTAGTCCATCATTCTATGAGGTTCAGGTCTGAAGTTATCTTCTCTCCTCTGCCACATCTCTATCTCATTGCTGGATCAGCTCTTCAGTCTCTCCCCCACTGATGCTGAAGATAGGACGTCAGTATTCTCAACCCTGCATTTCTCGCCATGATACAATCAATCTAATCTTACTGTCCATTGTTTCTATAATTAATGCATTGGTGCATGAAGAATTGCTAAAGATAGGAAGACCAGAAAGTTGTTTTTGGATTGCATGGATCCCAGATAGAAACTACAGGGAGGAGAAGAAAAGTACACCAGGTGTCCAAGGAAACCAGTTATTGTCAATTGACTCAGAGAAAACATTCGAAGGGTAGCCACCAAGAGCCAATCATCTGAAGAAACTGTCCAGTTGAACAACCACATTTGCTGCAAATGAAATGGTTTGTGGCTAGAAACACATTTACTTGAAGTTCACTTTTCCAAATATTACAGGTAAACCAAATGCCATGGATTTTCCTCAGTCTTATTATAAACAATAATAATAAGGGCATGTGTAGTGTCTTCATCCCACTAATTTTAAGGTGTTCTATAAAGTCTAAGCATCCTTCTTTTACAGCAGAGGAAGAGCAGAGAAATTATTTACTCGAGGTCACATTGTAAATCAGCAGTAAACTGAAGAAGAGACCGTAGTTTCCAGACTTCAGCTGTACATTCAAACCAACAGATCTCAGTTGCACCTCTGGGAGGAAGGAAGCCAGAAGAAGCACTTACGGGCTGATTTCATTTTCTATATAATGCATGTGTACAGAAACCAAAAAGAAAACCACCAAACAAACAAACAAGCAAATAAAAAAAAACCAAAAAAAACCCAGCTACCCAAAAAAACAAACCAAACCAAACCAAAAACAATTTTTCTTTAGTTAAAATGAGTGCTTTTTGCTTCTTTTTTTTTTTCCAGCTCCAAATGCATATGCTTTAAATGCTTCTTTAGTTGTATATTATTAGACATTTCAAGCAGTCAATTGTCTCCTTGTATACAAGATTTTTCTGGTTTCTGGTATGGTTGTGACCACCAGGAAGAAGAAAATTTCCATGTTGTTGGAAAAACAGGCAAACAAGACGTAAAGCCTACCATAATAATTACCTTTTGGCAAAGTGCTTAGTGGAAAATTTCCCATTTCCCATTGTCATTGAACAAACAATGCACGTTCTCCCATGAAACAGTGTCAGAGTGTTTCTCATAAACATATGCACCATTTCCTCTTCAGAAAGGTCAAGTAAAATAGCATCTATCAAGAGAAGCATTTAGAAGCAACCCACCTGTTATTGCCAGCCAATAACAACTCAGAGAAATGATGCTAGTGTATCTTGGGGAAAGACAACTGAGTCTCTGTCTGCAGTAGATTTTTATAGCATAAGAGAAGAATACGCTGGTTGAAATTCACAATCAATTACTTTAAAGTAGCTTTGTGAGGCCCATTAAAGTCAGTAAAGATAAATCATTGAGATTTGGATTAGATGCCTCAATGGGAGTATTGAAAAGATATGTGCTAGTCTATCAATGGAAGAAGTCTTCTGAGGCTTCCTGCAAGGTCCTTCCACTTAGAGGACTCACTTTTGAAACAGGAGTTATTACAATCAACAGATATCTTTCTAAAAAGTACAGTGCAGTTCAGCTAGAGGTTGTGTGTTGGAGCCAGAAATAGCTGGACAAAATTCTTCTGTTTGTGTTATGTACGAAAACAAACAATATAGTCATAATGGTCTCTTGGATTTTATTAACCACAAACCTATAATGCATCTTATAGCTCATGATATGTTCATCCCTGATGAGCCATAAATGAGTTCTACAGATATGGGAAAGACAATGGTAAAAAGCAAGTTCATTTTCACTCTACAGCATACAACAGTGGTGCATTTTCTAATGGAGGGACACATGACCAGGACAAAATTCTAAGGGGTCTACCAATAACAAGAGATTAGCTACTGAGAGCCTCCAACTAATTGCTCCCTGGGAAACAAAACTTAGCCCTTTTGATCAATGGTGATTGAGATATTAAATTAAAAAAAAAATCAAAATCATTACAATAGTGTCATCCAGGAAAATGAATCCCTCAGGTTTCATTCCAGTTTTAAGTCTTACTCCGCTATTCTACACCAGTTCTCCAGCACAAGAACCAAAACCATAGAACCATAAAATCATTTAGTCTGGAAAAGAGCTTTAGGATCATTGAGTACAATCATTAACCTAACAATACCAAGCCTGCCAATAAACCATATTACTAAGTACCACATCTACACATCTTCTAAATGCCTCCAGGGATGAGGATTCAACCACCTCCCTGGGCTGTTGGTTCTGGACTCACTCCGGCACCTCAGTGTCTTTCTGGCAGTGCAGGGCCCAGAACTGAACACAGTACTCAAGTCTCACCAGGCCAAATACAGGGGAGCGATCACCTCTCTACTGTCACTGCCCACAGTATTCCTGATATAGGCTAGGTTGCCATTTGGTTTCTTTGCCACTTGGGCACACATTGGTTCATGCTCAGAGGACTGTTAACCAGCACCCCCAACTTCTTTTCTGCCAGGCAGATTTCCAGCCACTCTTCCTCAAGCCAGTAGCATTACATAGGGTTGTTTGTGACACAAATGCAGAACCCAACACTCGTCCTTGTTGAATCTCATACAATTGGCCTCAATCCATCAATCAAGCCTGTCCATGTTCCTCTGTAGAGCTTTCCTGCCTTCAAGCATATCAACAATCCCTGCCAGCTTGGTCTAATCTACACATTTACTGGGGATGCACTCAATCCCCTCATCTAAATCACCAATAAAGATATCAAGCTCTGAGGAACCTCACTTATTATCAGTTGATAACTGGATTTAACTCCGTTCATCATCACTCTTTGGGCCCAGATATCCAACCACTTGTTTTACCCAGTAAAATATATGTCTGTCCAAGACATGAAAAGCCAGTTTCTCCAGGAGGATGCTGCAGGACATGGTGTCAAAGGCTTTACTAAAGTTCATATAGGTTGTGTCCACAGCCTTCCCTCAATCACTAAGCAGGTTACCTTGTCACTGAAGGAGATCAGATCAGTCAAGCAGGACCTACCTTTCATGAACCCATGATGACAGGGCCTGATCATCTGGTTGTCCCACACCAGCTGTGCAATGGCACTCACGATGTTCTGCTCCATTACTTTGCCTGGCATTGAGGTCAGACTGACAGATCTGTCATTCCCTCTTCCAGCCCTTTTTGTAGATGGGCATCATATATGCTAACCTGTAGTTAGCTGGGACATGCCCAGTTAGCCAGGACTGCTGATAAATGACAGAGAGTAGCTTGGTGAGCACCTCTGCCAACTCCCTCTGTACCTTGGCTGGATCTCATCTGGCCCCATAGAGTTGTGTGGTCCAAATGGTGTAGCAAGTCAGCAAGCATTTCCTCTTGGATAACGGGTTTTCATTCTGTTCTCTGTCCCTATCTTCAAGCTCAGGGGGCTGAGTACTCAGAAAAGAACTAGTTCTATTACTAAAACCTGAGGCAAAGAAGACATTAAGTACCTCAGTCTTTCCCTTGTGCTTGGTGACTGTTTTTCTCTGCCTCCACTAAACAATGAAAATTCTTAGTCCTCCTTTTGTTGCTTATGTATTTGTAGAAACATTTCTTGATGTGTTTAAAAACTGAAGCCAGATTAAGTTCTACTTGATCTCTGGCCCTTCTAATTTTCTCTCTGTATAGCCTCACAACATCTTTTAGACCTCATGAGTGGCCTGTCCCTTCTTCCAGATGCCATAAGCTCTCCTTTTTCCCCCTGAGTTGCAGGCAAAGTTCTCTGTTCAGCCTGGTTGGTCATCTTAGCCTCCTGCTAGTCTTTTGACACATGAAAATAGCCTGTTTCTGTGCCTCTAACACTTCTTTCTTGAAGAATGTTCAGCTTTCCTGGACTTCTTTGCCCCTAAGGACTGCCTCCCAAAGGACTCATACAGAATATTTATATGTATTTTTATACATAGATATATTGATCCTTTGAAGAAAGTATCCTTTATAAATCTGCAGTCAGCAATACTGGATGGTTCAGAGAAGAACTATGTCAGGGTAGGTACTGAACAAACAGTACTGAAAGGTTTCTGAGTGACTATAATTCATATGACAAATGGAAAGGGCCACTGAAACCTGAAGTCTCACAGAAGAGAAGTTTAATATGCAGGTCATCAGGGAGAGGAGGAAGAATTGGACAACTTGAAGGGCAAATCATGCTAGAATTCTGTGCAAGCCACTGAGCACAAATGACAAATACACCCAGAGACAACACTCATGTGCACAAATACACTGCATAATCCCAGACACTATAAGAAACATGTAAACATTCAAGCTTGCATTTGCATACATTCTGAAAATGCTAGAGGACGTTTTTGCAAGCTATTATTTAATTTATTCACAAGGTCGATTTGGAAACAGTGTTCAAATGTTTTGGAAATACGTCAAGAACATCGTTTTATTTCATGGTATTGTGGTAGCATCTCATTATATTAGTCTAATATGAATGCAGCACAATGAAAAAGCTATTGTGATGGTATTGTACTAGGCTAAATAGATATAATGTTATTACAGTACTGTAAAAAGAAAGATTTATAGGTTAGCATTTGCATTTATGAGTAAGAACAGAGAATGCAGTCACATACTTGGCTATTTGGACTCCCAAGGAAACTAAACCTTTTGTTATATTCAGAGTAATCAGACATTTGAGTAGTGAATGACCCTGCTCTTGCTGGAAAAACACAGCAGCAAGGGAGAATAGGTGTGTTGACTCTGCTCTGGAATTGTTTCTTCTGCCACACTCCCCAGAGGTTTTATCCCCTTTCAACAAGAACATCAGGATCCCAGACAGAATAGGATCCAATTGCACATCAAAGCAGTCTTTTTTTTTTCAGGATGGACAACTAAGGGGCACAATTTTAATTTCTACAGAAATGCAGCCAGCAGGGAAACAAAACCACCTTGTATGAGTTGAGGAATGTCTTTGCCTTCTCCAGGATATTTTCCACTGTGATTAGAGGCAGCGGTGATGGAGGAGAGCTGAGGGGATTTCTCTATCTCCTTGCTAAAAATATTTTGCCAACTATGAGAGTTTTTCAGTAGGGCATCCCTTCAACCCCTCTCTCCCTTGCTGAGTTTAGATTGATGAGATCTGTGAGGTTTCTATTTAAAGGAGAAAATCCTTGTTCACTTTCAACTTAAGTGAATAAATACAATCTAGAGAGGAAAAAAGTCCTGAGAGACAGATCCTTAGTGTTGTAATCACCACAGCTGTGTTGACTGGAATGAAACTATGATGATTTGTACCTGCCAAAGCTCTGGCCCAATACAGTGAACATACCTTTGTAAGCCATTTTTGTTAAACATCTCTCTATGATATGACTGTTGCTGCTGACTCTTGAAAGAATAGGTATTTTAGTGACAACTACTTCCAACAGGAAATCTAATATAATGATAAGTCTTGGGAAATGGGAAATACTACTCAGCAATGGAATAAGGGCTGCGTTCAATATCTGTGGAAACCAGTGGGGATCATACCATGATACTTCCTGCATTCATGTGGTCCCAACTGCATGCCACTCCTCCCCCTGAGTACAGAGGAGGACTATCAGTTCCATTACTGTTCAGCCTCAGATTCTGCCCCATGGTGAAGGAGGCACTAAGACTGCAGTCACATATGGCCTGGCCTTGCTTCCTTTCTTGCTGAGTCCATCCTTGTTGGCTTACTATCTTGCATACTACAGAAGCATAATAAAAGGAACAAAATAAAATGTTTTCAGAATTTTGAAGAAGTGGTGACCAGTCAAACTTCTGGCATGCCACAGTCTGAGGACCACCTTACCATAAACCTTTTTGCAGAAATGAAATATTTTAAAGTCTTGAACTCGTTGGTATTGATGTCAAGACATGTTCTACAACATGGCCAAGGTTTCCTCCCAACTGCCTTAAAAATGTATTAAATTTGCTCAAAAATAAAATCTGAGGAATCCATGATGCAGTAATATAATAATAACTAGATTAAAAAAAAAAAAACACCAACTTGAAAATTTACATTTGGACCGTTAATTTTTTTTTTTTTAAAACAAAAAAGCAGAAGAGATGAAGTCTTTAAGATGTCTACTAGAAATTTTATCTAACTTATTGATTTTAAGTAGAGAGCATTCAGATATTATGAAAAGTACCAATGCATAACTGATAAATAGATGGAAAGATAGACAGGCAGATAGAAAATTATTGGTTAAAAACAACAACATAAAGCTTTATATATCTGAGAAAGGCCTTTTCCCTTCTCCAGAAAATGTATGTATATAAATATCAGTCTTTAAGATGCTGGATCCTATGGGATACATGAGGAGTTCTCTGGTTTTTGCAGTGTTATAATATCAATAAGCAAATGAGTTCTTGCAAGGAAATAGTTCCTGTTAGAAAATAACATTACTAGTTATAAGAAACTACTGCTTAGAAACATCAATTAATTCCAATCAATGTCTCAAGTGATTATTTAAAACCAACTTGATCACATTGATGCTATTCAAAAGAAATATTTGTGATTTTATTATCTAACATATTTCTGCCATCTTTATTTGTTGAATTAACACAATAATCTCTGATTTTGCTACCTACATCTAATTCTTGATAAACCTTGGTTTTAACTACTGAATTATAGATTGTTCCAAGGTTAATGATGAAGTTTAAACTAGTGAACTGTCAGGTGTTTTTTTTAACCAGAGAATTCTTGCCCATTTGCTACAGAGTTCTAAACAAAGCCCAGCGGCATTCAATCAAAACATACTATGAAAAGATAAGTTTTAGGTGTCTCAAGGCAGAAACAGTCTTAAAAATATGACTGTTAGGTGTTTACTCCCAGAAGCATAATCCATGCTCTGCATTATAAGTAAAGAAAGATTTCTATGACCTCACAAAAAAGCCATCCTCAGTTCAGAAAACAGCAGAAAATTAGAAACTGTTTGTTTCTTGGTACAGGCTAGCCCTCTGTGTTGTTTCTTGGTACAGGCTAGCCCTCTGTGGCTCTTTCCTCAGCATCTCAAATCTTTGGCTCATATTATGGATGAATCAGACTTTTCTCATTGACCATACAAGGAAACTAAATAAATAATTTTGGTCCTAGGAATCACCTAGGGAGATGATTTTTATTAGTACATATGTGAAAATGGAGTATTTATATATAGTCATACTTTCACAACATGGAAATCAGTCTGCTGGCTTAAGAAACACCACACACTAAAAGGTAGGTATCTAGTTAAAAGTTTTGATGATTCAGTATGCTAAAGTAGAAAATATTATCTTTTCTCTTTCATACTGTAATCTCCCAACATAATTTGACTTCTAGAAGATGATCACAATTGCCACGACATTTTAGCCTGATTCTTCTCAGTGGGTCATGTCTTCAAAGAGCAATAATACCACACATTTGCACACAAAAATATTTTTTAATGTCAGTTTTCATCCCAAAGGGATGTCTCCATATAAGTGTACTGCAGGATTTTTCTGGTTTACAGAAATGTAAAATAGGAGTGCTTTATTGTTCAACACGGAGCCTGTGACAGACTTCTAACCAGAAAATCTGAGACCATAAAATGTCTTTCAGTCCTACAATCATGCTTGAAAAAAAATAATTTGATTCATTAAGTTAATTTCACAGGTTAAAAAAAAAATTTAAAAATCTCCATTTGCATATATTTGCAGATCTCAAGAGCTATTGAGCTCACAAACCTCTTCCAGACAATTAAAGCCAGTTTTAAGAGTGCTTGAGAAGCAGCTTGCAACCAAGTAGCACCCAAGGCTAGGGACACATTTGAATTTATTTTGGGGCCCAAAGAGTAACTAAGTCCTTCTTAAAATCTGTGCTTAATTATCAATTCCAGGTACTATTAAAAATCTGGCTCTCATTGAAGGTGCTGAGTACTTGACAACTCAATGCTAGGTTCTCTCAGATTTCCTGTTGGAAGTTTGTTTTTATGTCAGACAAAATTTTTCAGTTAGCCATGTATTTTAAGGCAATTTTGAGATATATATCCAGGTATCAGAATGCCTTTTAAAAATATGTTTATATCACTAGAGTGGGAAAGAAGGAGTGACTTCGTTTTGTGGTGACATATCACACACCCAGTGGCATCACAGCCAGAGGAATAAAAATGTGATCAGGTTTCTAAGCGTTGAAGACAAAGAAAATATTTTTAGTTCAACTGTTAGCAATTGTAGTATACTGAAGACAGAATATACTAACAGGGGTTTCAGCTGACCAAGGTAGCTGGATTAGTTGCTGATATGAAATAAAGTGGTAGAATTTAGAGAAACAAAGATTCAAATTTAGGGGCTTTACACTTATAGTCTACTAACGGATTTTACAAATTCCAAACAAGGGCAATTAAAACAGCAACATTTTAGGTGTGCAAGGAAGTACTTGTACTGCATGCAGCAGTTCAGTGATGAACATTTGGCATTATTTTTCTCATCTAGTCCACAATAGTGTTCTGCCATTTTTAATAAAACAAAAAGGGAAACAAAAAATGTAATTTTTTTAGATGTTACATATCCATTACACACCCCTTAGACTTTCACAGGAAAAATAGTTATGATGAAATAAACTAGACATTGCTCATATGAAATAATCCCAGAAAAGGCAAATTCTAATGGGCAAAATACTGTAATAAAGATTAGTCACTCTTGGGCTTTTGAATATTTATTTTCAAGCATTCAAATATTTAATGCTTTGGTTTTTAAAAGACATTTGGACGATGCCTTTAATAATATACTTTAACTTTTGATCAGCACTGAAGTGGGCAAATTGCTGGACTAAATGATTTTGGTATGTCTCTTTCAACTGGAACTAAACCTGTTCTTATTCTTATTCTTATTCTTATTCTTATTCTTATATTTTATTCTTATTCTAATTCTATTCTATTCTGTTCTGTTCTGTTCTATACATTCTAGTGATGGTTGTCTTCAAAAATTGATTAAGACTATGGGAAACAAAAACATATGACTTTCCTCAAGAGTTCAAAAATCAACTCTGTTGGAAGGACACTACTATGATTTACCAGGAATAATATGGCTACACAAAGTTATATATAAAAATTCATCTAAATCAATGTGTAAGATCATCAAGAGGGAGTATTCCACATTTATTTCTCAGGTAATTGTATCAGTGTCCTTTATGTACCGTAACCTGTGAAACACCTGGGGCTGATCTGAGACTGCTATTCTACCAGATGTGATAGATTATTTATCCCTTCTCAGGTGCAACAATGTGGACACTGCCTGCATAATGAGCACATAATCTTCCATTGTAGGGAAGGCTCTGGTTCCTCTTCTGTTAATTTCTGATTGTTTCCTTCCTCTGCTTTAGGCGCAAGGTAATAGGATCTCAGCTTTTGAGGGAGATTTCATTGGAGACAAGCAGTGCCATATGTCCACTTCCTCCTGGTGGTGACTGTTTGGTGGATGAGAGCTCCAGGGGTAGCCCTGGCCTGGTCCAGCTGCAGAAAGGTGTCTATGGAAAGTGAGAATAGCTCTATCTGGAATATTTCTCCATCCACCTCTAAGAGTAGATAATTTCCATCTGCAGCATGCTAATGCAGGGTAACAGGGAAGTACGACCCTTGTGTAAAATGATCTGTTTCACTTCATCCAGTTCAGCCCAGTGACAAATTAGTCCTACACCCACCAAGGCCCTTAAAGGGATATGCTTCTTTTAATATGTGAGATGAAGAACAGGGGGAGGATAAGAGATGAAAAAGAAGAACAGCGATAACTGTGGGACCTAGAAGCTATAGTGTGCTCAATTAATTAGAATCTTCACTTGTTTAAAAAAAATGGTCTCTCTGTGCACATATTTAAAAACCTGTAATAAAATATCTCTACTGTACCACTATGGAGTCTCTTTGAGATGCTCAATGAAATGCTTGAATTACAAAGTAACAATTTCTATTGTTAGGAGTTGCTGCTATTCTCTTTTTATTGATGTCATAAAGTAGGTATTTATGAGATGAGGTTATTAAGATCAATAGTATAAATGGAACACCTAATTCTTTCTTTTTCAGGCCAGCACAAAGCATTTCTCTGGTGGAATCTCTGAGAATAAAAGGTGACTGGATACTGTCAGTTAACCCTAATCCAAATGCAAAGAGCTCACCCTATTAACAATGAGTCATTTTTTACATGTTTCTTAGATCTAAAACTATCTTGTCCCTAAGTAGCCTTTATGAAATGTACAGATTTGAATTCATTGCAGGACTGGATTTGCCACATTTGCAAGTAACACTGAAAGTCTGTATTTTGCATTTTTTAAATCAGAAAGAGAAGATGGAACATTTTATTTTAAAATAAAGTGGTGTGTTTTTAATAAATATGATCCTTCCTCATGAAAAAAAGTCCTTTTGCAAAGACCAAAAATCACAGATTGTAAGGCTGATATCAGTCTTCTCATCTACTGAATAATAAACTGCAAGGAAACTATGGTATGGAGCTAATTAAATGCATATACTAATGAAATTTTCCTGCTCAGCCTAAGTTGCAAAAGACAATCTTTGTGAGTCAAATGCAGTCTCACCAAACTCTCTCAACTATTTCTAGTAATCTGACTCTTGTTTACCACTTACCTTTTTTATTTGTAATCATCAGCAGCATCAAACAATGCTAATTTAAGCTCACAAATAATATCAGCTTAGTTTAGTGGTCATCATTAAGAGAAAAGATTTACCAACAGCTGGTGATGTTGTTCCCTAAGACTCTGCTCCTAGAACTCCATTCTACAATCACTTTCTAACTTCAATAAGATTTAGATGTGGGACCAAGTATTTGAAAAGTTCTTAATGATGATATCAAAGAATAATCGTATCATAGAATCGTAGAACAGTTTGGGATGGAAGGGACTCCAAAGATCATCTGGCTTAAACCCTCCTGCCTTGGATAGAGACACTTTTCACCAGATCAGGTTGTTCAAGGTCTCATCCATCCTGATTTGAACACCTCCAGGGAGGGCGCATGCACAACCTCCCTGTGGGTAACCTGCTCCAGTGTCTCACCACCCTCACTGTAATGAATTTGTTTCTAATGTCTAGTCTAAATCTACCCTCATGGAGCATAAATCCATTCTCCCTTGTCATATCACAAAAAAGCCCTTGTAAAAAGTCCCTCCCCATCTTTCTTGCAGGCCCCCTTCACATACTGGATGGCTGTTATAAGGTCACTCCAGAACCTTCTATTCTCCAGGCTGAACAACCCCAGCTCTCATAACCTGTCCCCATAGGGAAAGTTCTCCAGCCCTGTCATAATTTTTGTGGCCCTCCTATGGACCCACTCCAGCAATGCACTGTCCTTTTTATGCTGAGGACACCAGAACTAGATGCAGTACTCCCAGCAGAGTCTCATGAGAGCAGAGTAGAGAGGGAGAAGCATTTCCCTTCTCTTGATAGTCACACTTCTTTTGGTGCAACTCTTCTGGGCTGCAAGTGCACATTGTTGGCTCGTGTTGAGTTTTTAGCCAACTCACACTCCCAAGTACTTCTTCTCAAGACTGCTCTCAAGCCACTCCCTGTTCAGCCTATATTTGTGCTTGGGATTGCCCTGACACAGGTGTTGTTGAACTTCATGAGGTTGGCTCAGGTCCACCTCTCAAGCCTGTCCAAGTCCACCTGGATGGCATCCCTTCCCTCCAGCATGTCAACCGGACCACACATCTTGGTCTCATCCACAAACTTGCTGAGGGTGCAATCAATACCACTGTCAATATCATCACCAGTCTCCATTTGGACACTGAGCTCTTGAACACAACTCTATGAGTGCAACCATCCAGCCAATTTCTTATCCAGCAAGTTGTCATTCTAGTATTGCTCACTACCCTGCATTAATCATACAATTTTGAAAGATTAAATTTTCAAAAATGTACTGCAAAAACTGATATAATACTTAAAAACCTCAAAACATTTAACATCTTATTTCGCAAAAGAGATTTGTTATCCTTTACCTAAATCATTTTGTAATATTGTACGATTAGTTATTTGAAACTGCTATCAAACTGAGACATGAACTTCCATTATAGCTCTTCTTAGTGAAACTCCTGAGTGAAAAAACTTCAATACTTCACAGAGTTTTCTGATTTCACCATGCACAAACGCTTTGTACCTGCCAATGGGACTGTTATCCGACACTGCAAATTTGCTACGAATACTAAAATACATAGTCTGTTGAATCTCAGCACTACCAGTAGTAATTTATTAGTGAAGTTCATTCTACTGCCTATATACATCTATAGGTTACAAAAATTATAGACAAACTCTCTATGGGATTTGCACAGTCAGTTATTGCATTTCAGTCTGATGATGGGGAAGGGTGTGCAAAGCAGTGCTGGGATGGGGGAAGAGATGTGGTGCAACTCAGTCCAAAGGTGCACCCCCAGATACCGTTGCACACACAGGGTTCCTGCTCAGCCTTCTTCTGCGACCTGAGGCACATTCCTCCTAATACAAAATTAACATTTGTGTCATGCTGAAAAGTGTTCATGGAGAAAAAGACCCCTGCTTGTCTGCCAGGCTGATTGTTCCCCATAAAGTACTCAGCCTCTTTACTGTTATTCCACAAAGTATAAATCAGAGGGAACAGGGAACAAAACTGTTCTAGACAGCAAATCTGAGTAACAATGTAAAAGCTACATACCGAGCAATGTCATTATATGACTTCAAATCTTTTCTTGCAGGGAGTATTATATACCTATTACATGCTTAGATACTGGCATTGTTATAACATAATTAAAATGTTTGTGATTACATTAATGAAAGGAGAATTTAAAAGGCACCACCATATTACCTCTATAGGACTGCTAAACCTTTACTGCAGGCACATAAAGAAAAGCAAGGAATGCATAGGCCTTTGGCTCCATCTGAAAAACAAGCTAACAGGTAGAAGGGTAATTCTCTGTTGGTATGTAGGTATAGAAAACTGCTTTCTCTTGCTTTCACAAGCATGGTTCCTTGAGCGGTGATTCTGTATCTGAATGCTCCTGTCGACATGCCATAGGTCACTAGCTTCAGTGACAGCTGTGCTATTCCATGGCCATACTTATTAACTTGTGCTAGTGCTTACTGTAGGTTGTTTTCCTCTATTGAAAAAAAAACTTATATTTTGACAAAAGGAAAAATGTTAGTTTGAGGTCTGCAGCTCTCATTTTTTTTCCCCCAGGAAAGCAGTCATTAATTTTCATTTACCAAAAAAAAAAAAAAATTCCACAAGGAAATGTTTAAATGCAATCAGATTTATTCATAACTTTGCAGAAAAATTTCCACAAACACCATGATCTTTTATACTTTGTCATGTTTTATAAGTCTAGAGAAGTCCAAAACTGAGATTGTTACCATGACTGGGAATCTTTGATTTAGCTGCCAAGCACTTAGCTATGATGTCCTAAGGATGTAGAATTAAATGAGGACTTTGTCCTTCTCTTTTGTTCTGATCCCAGAAGATTCTTGTGCTAGATTATCTTCTATAAATTGTTTTTCCACAATCTCTAGAGAGGACCACCTCCTTAAAAGGACAGCATAGTAATCTAATAAAAATCCAATCTATGGAGATCCATTACTGTTCAGCTGGGAAAACCAAACCAAACAAGATACTAATATAAAAACCTCAGTGAATTCCTTGGTGCATTATATGTACTACAGCATTTACAAATGACCACATGGATCATGTAATATCATCTACTGCGGAGAATTTCTTTTATAGGTCCCTGTGGGCTGAAATGTTTAGACACAACAGAGCTGAGCAGAGGGGGCAGTCATAGATTTAACTGGGAATTCTTCTGTTTTATGGGCTTATATCTCAGCTATATCATTGCTTTTAAAATTGCTTTTGTATTTAATAGTAGTAGAGCTTGATCTGAATGTAGTAACAACACATGTATCTCTTTAACTAAGCTCTGCATAGGACTGCAAGTTGACATGTAGAGAGATGATAGCTCTGTGAGGTAAGATGTTACTAGCTGCCCAGGAAGGTTGATGTTGTCAACTGTCATTAACACATTTTTTATGTTGGTACTTGAGAGATCAGAAGTGTTAACCTGGAAAAGACATTTTGATTTAAATTTCTAATATTTGCAAGCATTGGTCATATCTTTAGACCACGTTGCACTTTGAAGGGAGTCCTTCCTTTGTTCTGCATCTGTGAATTGCCTGTATGTGTACCTCACTTATGAAAGGAGAAAAGGATTCTTCGAATTGTTTCATGAGTTACTAAGATCTCTCATAAAACTGTCATTTTGGATTAACGCTTAAATGTTGGCTGCAGACTGAAAACAGTATGTCCATGCAGCACTCACCCACTTCAGGTGGGGTCTATAAAAGGGAAATTGTTTCTCAGTAGGGGAGATACCTGTTAAACTTATTCATTTGTAAAACAGGTTACATATTTTGGTACTCACTTGTGCAGTTTGACACTGACAAATCATTTCACAAGATGAAGTAGATACACAATATTTATGTAAGATTCTCATCAAATTCACATTCAGAGCAACCTTTATTAACTGGGCTTAAGCTTGTTTTGTGTCAACTAGCAGCTCTTTTCAGGAAGGACTTCAGATCCGTGCTTTGCCATTTAACAATATACAAAGCTGAAATGCAGGTGATACAGGAGTCAAAATTAGCAGCTTCATTCATTCCTCTGGTTTGTTATTCATATGTCCTTAACCAGGCTCTAGGTTGTGTGGGACCCTTTTTGGCCCAGTCAAGGAAACATCTCAGAAGCAACACACTAAGGGCTGTATGACAAATCAAAGCTAGGCTGAGCTAGACAGGAGACTTTTCTGGCAACAGGCAAGCAGCTTTTTTTGAGCTCGAAGCCCTGGGCAGGAACCATCAACAAAGCACTCAAGATCTGAGGAGGCATTGCTCTTGCCCAGGGTGGGCTATTTAAATGTCCACAGGGAGCAGCAGAGACCCAGAGTGCCAGCAAACAGGGTGGGCAAACAGGGTGTGGCACAGCAGGGAGGGTCTGACACAGTAGTTTGCACAGCAGTTCACACAGGCAGGGCGAGCAGGTAGGGTGAAATCTCTCAAAATTCTGGATTCTTTCATAACGTGTTAGATTATGTGGCACCAACTTTGCTAACACCAGATGGGAGCCACCTTTCTCAGAGGGAAGGGATGGTCCTTGCCCAGGAACTAGCAGGACTCATTGTTAGGACTTTAAACAAGATGGGAAGGGAGAAGGGGGAAGAAATCAGGCTAGGTGTGATAAACAGAGGATCAGCTTGCTGGGGGCTCCTGAGACAAGGAGACCCCCATGAATCCAGCAAGAATCCATCAAGGAAACCCCCATGAAATACCTCAACAAAATCCAGGGAGCTCTTCAAACAGTAATGCAGCCAACTGCCCAGCTGAAGTGCCTCTACGTGTATGCACACAGTATGGGCAACAAACAGGAGGAGCTGGAAGCTACTGTATGGTTAGAAAACTATGACCTGGTAGCTGTCACTGAGACTTGGTGGGATGAATCCTGTAGCTGGAGTGTAGCTACAAATTGTTCAGAAGGGACAGGCCAGGAAGGAGAGGTGCAGGCATTGCCCTCTATGTCAGGAACGGGATACAGTGTGAGAAAGCGTCACTGAAGACCTGCTATAAATGGGTCAAAAGCTTATAGATAAGAATTAGAGACAAAGGCAACAAAGGGAACCATGTGGCTGGCATCTACTACAGGCCATTGGATCAAGGGGAGCCCACCAATGAAGCCTTCCTGCTCCAGCTTCACACTTGTAGGCTTCTGTCCTGCTGGAGGACTTCCACTAGCCCAACATCTGCTGAAAATACATATGACAAGCTGTAGGCAATCAAGGAGTCACCTACAGTGCCTCAATGATAACTTTCTAAGCCAGATAATAGACAGCCCTACCAGAGGAAATGCAATACTGAAACTGGTGGTCACAAATACAAGTGAACTCATCATTGATGTCAAGACTGGGGGCAGCCTGTGCTGCAGTGATCATGGTCTAGTGAAGTTTGAAGTCCTAAGGGATATGAGATAGGCAAGGAGCAGAGTCAGGATTCTAAATTTTAGGAAGGCAAAGTTTCAGCTCCTTAGAGAGTTAATCAGTAGGACCCCACAGGAAAGGATCCTCAGGAGCAGAGCTGAGCTGGCAGATCTTTAAGGACTTAGAGCACAAGAGCTCTCAATTCCCACGTTTAAGAAATCAGGCAAGCATGGGAAGAGACCTGAGGGTCAAAATAAAGAGCAAGAGAGAACTACACAGACAGTGGAAGTAGGGACAAGCAAGTAACCTGGGAGTGTAGAAGCAAAGCCCACTTGTGTAGAGATGAGGTCAGGAAGGCAAGGGACACAAAGAATAACATAAAGGACTTCTACAGGTACACTAACCAGCAAAGAAAGGTTAAAGAAAGCATACCCACTCTGAGGAGTGAGATTGGAGAGCTGGTGTCAATAGATGAGAAGGCTGAGCTACTCACTAACTTTTTTGCCCTAGTCTTTACTGGCAATCTTCTCAATCCCTCTCTCAAGTTGATAGACCACTAGGTGCAGATCAGCAGTGTAAAATCCCTCCTGCTATAAGGGAAGATCAAGTTCAGGACCACATGAGGAACCTCAACATATATGAATCTATGTGACCTGATGAGATGTGTCCCAGAATTCTGTAGTAATTGGTTGGTGTACTTGCAACAGCCACTCTTCATAATTTATTAAAAGTCCTGGCAGTCAGGTGAAGTCCTTGGAGACTGGAAGAAAGGCAACATTACAGCTGTCTATAAAAAGGAAACCCTGGAAATTACCAACCTGTCAGCCTAACCTCTGCACCTGGGAAGATCATGGAACAGATCCTTCTGGAATCTATAAGGAAATACATGGAGAATAGGAAAGTGATTCAAAACAGAGAGCACAGCTTTACCATGGGCAAGTCCTGCCTGATCAGCCTAGCGGCTTTCCAAGATGGCATAACTATACAAGTGGACAAGGGAAGACCAACAGATGTCATCTATCTGGACTTTTGTAAAACCTTTGACATAGTCTCCCACAACATCCTTCTCTCTGTGCTGGAGAGATATGGATTTGATGGGTGAACTGTCTGTGGACATGTGACAAGTGGTGTCCCTCAGGGATCTGTACTGGGAGCAGTACTGTTCAATATCTTCAGCAATGATATTGACAGTGAGATTGAGAGCATCCTCAGCAAATCTGCAGATGATACCAAGCTAAGAGGTGCAGTGCATAAGCCTGAAGAACAGGATGCCATCCAGAGGGACCTGGACAGGCTGCAGAGGTGGGCTGAGGGGAATCTTATGAGGTTCAACAAGGCAAAGTGCAAGGACCTGCACCTGGGCGAGGACAATCCTACAGACTGGGGGATGATGAAACTGAGAACAGACTTGTAGAAAAGGACTTGGGGGTGCTGGTGGATGAGCTGGACATGAGCCAACAGTGTGTGCCTGCAGCCCAGAACACCAATCTCTTCCTGGACTGCATGAAAAGAACCATGGCTAGCAGGTCAAGAGAGGTGATTCTGCTACCTTACTCTGCTCTGGTGAGACCCCAGCTGCAGTATTATGTCCAGCTCTGGAGCTCTCAACACAGGAAGCACATGGACCTGATAGAGCAGGTCAAAGGAGGGCCATGAAAATGATCAGAGGGCTGGAACACCACTCATATGAGGACAGGTTGAGTGAGCTGGAGATGCTCCTCATGGAAAAAAGGAGGCACTGGGGAGATCTAATAGCAGTGTTCCAGAATCTGACAGGGGCTTACAAGAAGGCTGGAGAGGGATTATTTGCAAAGGCCTGTAGTGATAGGATAAGGGGCAGTGGTTTTAAATTAGAGAAGAGTAGATTTAGACTGGATGTTAGGAACAAGTTCTTTACTGTGAGGAGGGTGAAATATTGGAACAGATTGCCCAGGGAGGTAGTTGAAGTCCCATCCCTGGAGGTACTCAGGGTCAGGCTTAACAAGGCTCTGAGCAATCTGATTTAGGGGAGGGTGTTCCTTCTCACTACAGAGGGGTTGGACTAGATGACCTTTGGAGGTCCCTTCTGACCCAAATTATTCTATGATTCTATGAAGGTGATAAAAAAGGAGCTCATCTTGAAAGACATTTAGCAGCTTCAATTCCTATAAACACTATTTCCCAGAACAATGAAGGATTCACTCAGCTCCTTACTGGAATATGTTCTGTATGATTGTCTGCATTTTGCTTTATACTTAAGGAATAACCTCTAAGTAATGTCAAAACAAACTTAATATTATAAATAAGTTTACACACATACATAGATTTTTTGTTATTATTAATATGCCTTAAACACATAATCTGGAAGGTATTTTTCTACAGTTAGCATTATTAACATACATTTCTATCATACACATAACATACATAAAAATGTAGCAATGTTAACATTCAGAGTATCACTGTATCAGGAAGTTAAATGAGAAATGCAAAAGTATTAGATGGACTAAAGCGTACTTACTTTGTGTTCTTTAGGTAGTTATTATTGTTATGGGAGATCTGGCTTTGCATTGATAAATTACTGATTTCCAACAAAGTCTCTGCACAGTGTCCTTCTATGGTACAATTCTGGCACGTATTGGGAATAAAAGAATGAAAAGAAAATTAGATATTACTATCATGACCAAAGCCTTCCATCAAGAGAAAGTATTGCTTTACCTAAGCTGTATAGGTGCCTGGTTGAGGTTCAAGAAAGAGACCATAAGTGTGGAAATAAAAGATCAGGTGATGGAGGTATGCAGCACTGGCCTGAAGCTGAACTGAGATGTGGTCTTTCTCCAGAAATATAGTTGAGGGAACTCCATCTGAACTTTCTGAGGATTAAGACTGTGAATAATTTCTAACATAAGAGAGTTCAATAAGAAAGTTATATATAACTGGCATTATGTACCAAATATAGTATGATATCTGGCTCATATTTGCAGCGTTTGAGCAAAGTGTCTAAGAACATTGCATCTTCTACACATGTGGTTCACAATCAGGTTGTGGACATGCTATGACTCTAATGATCCATTGCTGTTGCTGACTAATGTTAACATGGAGAATGTCAAGAAGAGGGAATAAATCAGAAGATGAAATAGCAATAAGGATTTTAGTGATTTTGTTGTAGAAGCAGATTTTGCCAGTGTGTTTAAATGATTTAAGTTATATTGTTGCAAGCCAATGTTTTCTCCTAATTTTTATGGAAGACTAAAGTACCTGCTGCAACTCAAGACTATCTCATGGTAATTTGTTATTCTACAGCAGTTCCACCAGGGTTATCCTCTTCACTGTATCATCCAGTGCTTCCTTTTCTGGTATGGTATATTGCTGCCTCACATAGTGCCTTTCCTTGGACTCTCCCTTTCTTATCCAGGATGATCCCTTTCTTGTCCAAAAGGGGAAAACATCGCAAGGCTCTTGGCTTGTCTAGGGATTTCTGTTGGGACAAACAAACAAAAAAATCTCTGAACCTCCCTCTATACCTCCAGACAACCTATATTTTCTGTTCTACCTTCCAACCCTACTGTGACACAGCAAGACACTTGGATTTTCCCCCTGATTACATACAAGCTTTGTAATATAACTGGTGTATTGCAAGCTTGGATTTCATATATTGTAATCAAGTATGATCAATTCCCTGCAGGTGCCGTAGCAGGCACACAGTGATGCAGTCTCTGTTTTCTAAATGCTCCCAACCTAACCTCTAAATGTAGCTACCAACAGGGGTGATTGACAGTGACTTCTGTACTGCAAGGAGATCATTGTGGTGCTATGACATAAACAAGTGAGACTCATTCTGTATTTTTGCTATTGTGGAAAAGAATTCTGATAAGAGCTGTATGGGGTAAAAGACTAGGGTTACAGCAATACCATTACAGGGTTCTTTTATCCAAGCATAGATGTGTCTGAGACAAGTGAATTTTTCTACTATATATGTATGCAGGAAAAAAATCCAAAAGACTGTAGCCTCTATTTCTAACTCAACTTACTGTGACCACAGAAGAACAGGAGACTTTTCAATGGGGAATTAATGTTATGAAGAGTTTTAATATTATATAGCTCATGGCATACTAAAGATCCTTAGCTCAGCTTGATAATCTGGATAGAATTTAACCTACAAAATTTAAAAGGTGAGTCTGCATTACTTTTAAGTAGAGAGAGGAAAAAATCTATTTTATACTGTCAGTCAGGTCCAGCCCAAAGCTCTTAGAGTTCGTGGGTCTCTTTCCCTCAATTTTAGAAGGCTTTGGATCAGATCCTGATAAAACTCCAAACTCTGTGGTGTGTCAAAGTGTCTTTTTTAAGTGCTCCTTGCAATCAGACAAAACTCTTTCCTAAATTGCATCATTCAATATACAGATTGTAGCAGCTAATTGTAATTGTAAATTACTGTGTAAGCTTAGAATCAACTATTTAAGTACTCACCTGGCAAAACTGCAAAAGCTGATTTTTTCCTCCTTATTTTCCAGTATACATTTCATTTTTCATGGCTCCTTAGCTCAAAAATTGTGGTGGGCAATTTGGACTGAAACTTGGCATAAAAGTCGTCAGCCTCCAAGCAAATGTTTGTCATTTAATAATCATGAGCCTGTTGAGTAAAACTTGGCAAACTGTTCAAAAAATGTATATATAGCAACTATATTTGCAAAGTATTAATGCACAGGGTGCACATACTTTCTGGCAAAAACACACTCTCATGCACTTCTGTTCAAACACACAAAATGTGCAAATATGATTTCCTTGAACACCATTACTCTTCACAATGTCTTCCTGATTATTGTGTCTCAGAGATCTGAGTGTGAATATTGTTTTGGATGTCTTTCATAAAAATAGACTGCTTGGTATTTTATATTCACTGGCATATAGAGTCTAATCCCTCAAAATTGGTCTTAATGACTAATATGCACACAGGCACAAATTCTGGAATTTGTGGAAGCATAAAAATATGCTGGAAGCATAAAATATGTTAAACATGGAAATAGAAATATAAAAGGTAAATTTATAATTTCACACATAGTATAAGATTGTAGAATATTAGGAAGGGAAAGGGGGAAAAGGAAGGAAAGGACAGAGGTATCTCAAGACACCCCATAATACCTAATGTTAAATTATCTAACTGTAATTATACATTTATAGTTTCATCTTGTCAACTGCAGAAGCACAAAGAAGCCTTCACTCTTGCTGAATTTAATGAGAGTTAAGGCTGACCAACAACTAACAGGACTTCACCAGACTTGAAGGACGGAGCTCTTTCAACATATGCTCCTAGTGCTTCATGATCATCAAATGAGACACTGCAATCGATGGGAGGAAACTGCAGCCAGGCATTCACTGCCTAAAGTTGAGAAAAGAATAATAATGAAAGGTGCCATTCATGCCAAACCAAATATGAGAAGCTTAAAGCCAGCACACTGCCAGGAAAAAAAATGCATAAAAAAATCATAGGTCTACTCTCTACCATTGCAAAGATATTTTATCAGCTTTCTTCTTCAGCAACTGTAAGTGACTCAATATATTAACTCATGTGGCAGACATTGCATTACAATAAATAAAAAAAAACAGCTGAATTTGAGGCAGATTGGAAGCTCTAATTTATAAAAGTCCGTGCTTGTCAATTCAATTAAATGAGAATTTACTGGCAAGACAAGCTAAGTAAGTCTTGCCAAAATATAAGAAAAAGACAGACTCATCAGATAACTGTCTGAGGCAGGTACAACCTACCAGGCTAGGCATTTCCTTCAGCTTTAGGAGTTTCCTTTCCTGCTTCCATATGTCATTATTGTCCCAATACCTGAACTGGGAACATGTCCTGCCACTACAAGCTGCCTATATTTTTCAGCCCACTCCTCTTCTATCCTGTGTCTAAACTCTTCCCCTTTTACTCTGATATGACAGAGGGATGTAGTGAATTGTTCACATCTGCCCATCTCTAGCTGCTTGCCCAACTCACTTATGACCCAATCCATAATCACCATATTTTCTAACAGATATTCCACAGGTGTGGGAGGAGATACCATTGCTACAAGGAGACTCTCCTAAAGCTCTTACAGCAAATAGCACTGAGTTGGGTTTTTGGTTTGTCGAGGGTTTTTGTAAACTTTATACACTAAAAAAATATTTGAACTGTGATTAGGTGATATACCCCTAATGAAAATGTACTATAATTGTTGAAGTATTTAATTGAAGTCATTTTCTTTTTCATGTGACAGGTTTAACAGATGATAAAACTTGTCTTGTGGTTTCTCTGCCTTTGCCAAGAAGCTCAGAGCTAAGTACAGAGGGTGGGGTCAGTCCCGGACATCAACCAACCCCCAACCCCCTCCCGGCCTGGCTCCCCATGAATGACAACATTTTTCAGTAAGGTCTCATACTCAAGGCTTAAGTCAGGCTTTTTGCCAAACACTCAAGTCCAAGACAAATAGCCTATGTGGGTGTTTTGTGCACAAAGATGACTGAGGTTCATTTTAGCTAGATGGATAAACCTTTTGAAATCTGGCTTGTTAGAACTGACTGTATTATAGATCAGGGTTAGATGTTTATTGAAAAGCACTGTGAGAAGAATGTGAATTACCCATGAATCAGAACAACCTGGGAGTGAATCACCAGCAGCTCTTGGTGAATGTGTTGTCACCTATTCTCATGAACAATGCAACCATTTACGCATGGTTGATTCATTTTTACTTTTTTTTTAAAGACCATGTTCTAGTTCTGTCTTTTCAAGTTTTCCCTTCTGCCACAGGAAAGTTATATACAGATGTATGGAATTTGCAAGGAAAAGTTCAAAATTCCCTAAATCTCCTGATTTTTTAAAAATATTTTTATATCATAGAGCTCTGCTCCATCAGGGCTATTTGCTGTTGGAGGCTTCACTGAAATTTCCCTGTGGATGAAAAATACTAAGTGATTCTGAGCTGCAATTAGACCCTAGTGCTCTGTGGGGCCCAGAATAGTTTTATGTAACAGAGGATATATATATTTTATTTTTTTAATGTCAGCAGCTGAAGCTCTGGAATATTGAATCCTGTACTGCCTACAACCCTCCACAGGTTACCACTAAAACATAGAGCATTCCTGACTCATCTTGTACCTACAGCTTCCTTTGTCCCTTCAGGTCTCCTTTAACTTGTTTGCCACCATTTTTCCATTCCAGCAAAAAGAAAAAGTATGTAATCATTTATAACTACCCCAAACTTTGGAACTCAGAGTGTATAGTCTGGATGTCACTTTATATGATGATTCAAGTGAAGGGAAAACATCAGCAAAATACAACATCTCTCATATCAAAGGCCTTTCCCTAAGGTACTGGGCTATGGTTAAAGGTTATCCTCCCTACAGAGAGTCAGTATTTACCTGTTCTTTTCTCTTGCCTAGGAGAATGGCTCTATTATCATTCTTAAAGTTGTCTCCTACTGAGCAACAAAACCAAAAGAAGTGTTGTTGAAAGGTACCACAGTCTACCATGATGAAAGTACAGCCTGGAGAAGAGCTCTATTTCAGCTGAATTGTGTGAGCAGTGTCAGTGTCATCTCAGCCCTGTTTTTCTTACTGAGATGCTGGTCATGCTGTTAGCTGGTATGTGCTATTTAACACAAGGCAATGTCATGAAGGAGCACTTAAGTGAGTTGAGTCAGGGTCACAAGCAGAGATACCACAGGGTAGTACACAGCTCTACTAAGCTGATGTATCCTGTTCCTCAGCATTTAATTTGATCAGATTTAACTCTGACTGTGGTGACATGGGTATTCTTTTGCAACCATGTAGTAGCTGCGTTATCATGCAGTGGCAATATACCTCTAGAACCAAAGCAAAAGGACTCTGGGGTGTGAGCCTGCATAACCTAGGATGTGTAACTTCACATTAGAACTCAAGGAAACCAGAAGACTAAAAACTTTGTTACTGATGAGCCATGTTGCATTTGACCGAACAATGATGAAAATAAAACCTGGCAAAATTTGTTTTCTCTTAATGTGGTGTTGACAGCACCCTGACGGTATGAAAACTATGATGGTGTTTATGGTACACCTATATGGGATTTACAGAATTACACATTCTGCACACACACTAAGTAGAGCAACATTCAGGAAATACTTTAACACAATGAAAAAGCACTTGCAGGTGAAACTGACAAAGTAAAGGCAGCTGTAGTACATCCGACTGATTAAAGTAAATTAATATTGCACAGACAAAGTAAGGGAAATAAAAGAATCTATGTAATAGCAGCTTATCCCATAAACACCATTCATCCTATAGATAGGTCTTACAGGAAAACCAAAAAAAGCAATTATATAATTAATAATAATAAAACCCATACGCATAAGTGGGTTAAATTAAAGATGAATGGTCTGCTTCAGTTCTGGCATTACCTAAATCTAGTTATTTTCTTTGCAGTTCTTGGTTTAATTTATTTTTTATAAACTATCTAGAGGCTACTGTTGTGCAGCAGTGACCATCAAATCCATGCTCTCAAAACAACTACAGTAACTGTTAGGTTTTGCATTCATTATAGAGTAAATATTTCCAAGTAATCAAGAGCAGCTATATTAAGATACATATCAAATGCTACAAAACAGACATGAATTTGGCACGTTTGCCTTGCCCACCCATGAGCAACAAGCACTGAAGCACATGGCTCATGTCACCCAATGTGCTGTTCCTGTCCCCCCACCATTAAGGTGACTTTCAGCCCTGGAAGTACCAGTTGCTAACAGGTCTGTTTCACAACTTTTTCTTCAAAAGCTCCTTTCTGTTACACTCCTGGCATCTGTTTCTTCCCCCTTAGGAGCTGCTTAACCTAGGTGCATAACACTGTTTTATAGAGAATCCAAGGACTGATCCAGCACCCACTGAAGTAATTTTTAATACATTTCAGGGGGGCTAATCAAGACAAAGTAAAATATATAAAGAAGACAGACAGGTCATGCTAACATGTTTGTCTAGAGACTCTCAGAAGTGCATGAAGAGACACTGCAACAGAAGGACCATGGCTATTGGCTATGCAAATCTGTGTGCTGGTTTGTCGTTAGTTTACATTGCACCAAGCAGCAGGCTGTTACAGACTCTGAGGTTGCTCTCCTCCATGTCACCATTCTCCCCTTCTCTCAGGCAGAAATCTTGCTTGATCCCAACATATTTCTCAAGGTATATCTTGCAAGACTGCCCCCTGGCATTATTGGACAATGGATCAGACTCTCACACAAATGAGAAGCAGCTTAGCCAGGTGAGCTTTACACACAAACACTGATCCATTCCTCTATCATCTTGGACCTGTTTCCCAAATATCAATGTTAAATTGCTTTTGGGATGTGCAGCAGGACTCCTGGTCCTCATAGCTACATGGTGGGAAATACACCTTTTTGCTTAGATTCAACACCTGAATCAGTCAGCTTTCTATACAACTTTTCTTTGTTTATGGTTGTAAATCTGGAATTACTACTTCATTTTAAGTTTTGTCATCTGCAGCAGTACAAAATTTAGGGTACGAGCAGGTCAGCCACAAGAAGCTGAGTTACAACCCTCAGCTGAGACTTGATAACTGCAAGTATACATGCTTCTAGCCTGTCACAAATAAGAAACAAAACTGGTTGCCTGAAACCAAGCTCTCAGTGAAGTTAAGCCACTTCCTGGGTAACTTAAGCTTGTTTGGTTTTGATATGCATTAGAGCTACTCAGACGTGTCTCACCAGAGAGACGGCAAGTTTAAAGAACTCCTGCTGCCAATTAATGCAAATCATTAGTCAGGCTTATAGTCTGTGAGATGGTTGAGACAGGAGCAGTTTTCATGTTTGTATTTAAGAAAACTTGTGCTATGAGTCTTAGTCCATTATGAAGTGGCAAGGAATCAAACAACTGATAAATATAATAAAGTATGTAAACATTAGTATTTTGGTGTTCTGGATATTATTGTACCAAGACATGAAGGTTAACTTAACAATGTCTGAAAAACATTTGGAGGTCTCTGTAAGAAAAGAGTTAAAGAAATGTACAAATGTTGCTTTAGTATTGTGTTTTTTATCAGCTGTCTGGTTAGCATTTGTGCTCAGTCTGCAGGTTTCACATGTAAATCAAACACAATGAGTCTATGACAACTCACAAGATTTACACAGATAGGACCTGACCAGCCCTCTCCGAAGTCAATGGAGGTGATCTGGGTTCCCTAATGAATGCAAATAGGAGACACAAACATAAATATAATTTATATTTTATCAAACTTTTAATTAGGTTAATAAAATATATCTGCATAAAAGCCTATTGCTCATAAAAACTCAGACCTTGTTCGTAACAGAGTTTGTGTGGATCATGATAATAGACACAAAGAATTGTGTTACCATGCTAATACAATAGGAAAGTATCCTGTCTTTCTTTTGAATAACCTCTCATGCAAATTTCAGATGTTGACCATGACACTGGACTGTCTTAGGGCACTGAGTTATGTTTCCCTGTGCTCACAATATATTTGATTTCAATAAAAAATGCAGACTCATCAAACCCCCACTTTTCTGCAAGCATTCAATTATTTAAATACTATGCAATGTGAGGGGGTTTGCCCCTGAATCTTGCATAAAGTACTCTAGGCAAGCTCACAAATAGTATAATATGAAACGAACAAAAATCCAAGTAGGAAGACATTTTAACCAGCAAGATCCTTTTCAGCTATTAGTTTCCATCTTTCGTCACCCTTGACCAGTTGTTTAAAATGCTGATTCCAAAATCCATTTAAGCATACAACAAACCTACATATTCAAATTGTCTCCCCACAATGATTCTGTAATCTTCTTGAAGTCAAAGGCAGGTTTATTTGCAACTGATGTTATGTGCCCACATACTAAACTCTGACCACATGCTAAATTTTTGAACTATACACAAGTTCATTATTCTTATTAAATTACAATGTGTTTAGTTTCTAATACACATAAAGGTGGAATATTTATAAATATACAGGTACTTCATGGTACTTATGAAAAGTTACCCAAAAAATCAAAGAATAACACATATATAAGAATATATATACATACACACACTGTTAACAAAGCATTTTTTATTTCTTCCATCTTATATTGGCCTCATTTCATAGGAATCACAATGCTAAGGAAGTGATATAGCATATACAGGGTTGTTTCAATCTCTTCCCCTTCTAAGAAACAAAATTTTAGTTTGTCTTGTACAGTAGGACTTCCACTAATCATATGGAAACATGTTACACTTTTGGGGGAGTAAGCAAGAATTCTTCCATTATGTGTTTCTGGAAAAATCCCCCAAAGTATAACATATACAGAAGTACATTCAGTTTTGTTTTCAAAAGTGTGGTATATTGAAACTAAAAGAACTAGACACAATACTCCAGATAAGGCCTCACCAGGGCAGAGTAGAGGGGGACAAGAACCTCTTTCAACTTACTAGCCACATTTCTTCAAGTACCCCCCAGGATGCCATTGACATTCTTGGCCACAAGTGCACATTGTTGGTTATCCTTCTATCCACCAGGATTCCCAAGCCCTATTCTCCTACCCTGCTCTCTTTTTCTGATTGTGAGTTCTTAATTTCACAACATAAAACAACTAAGATTTTACCAAATACTGTGCATTCGATTGAAAGCAGGCAAATGAAATATTAGTGAAACCTTTCTAAGGCAAATACTCATCCATCCTGGATGGATGAGTGTTTCATGGGAGTCAGTCCTGTGTTTGGCAAATATTTGTATTTCATTAATGATTTGAAGATGGAATAAACTGTACTTGTAGTAAATGTACAGATGACACATAACTAAAGCACAGTCCAGGCACTTTGGATTAAACTTCTAAATTAATTGGATTACATAATGGCATTAAAAAGTATAATACAGCTTAGTAAGGACAAGGGTAAACTTCCATACTCACTTAGAAATAGCATGAACAAGTGAAGTATGTCATGTTGTGGGGGAAAAAAAAAAAAGGTATAAAAATTGTCATCTAAAAGGGATCTGGGTAGTCTGTCCTCTCCTCTGAGCTGATACAACCACAAATGGAAAATTGTGTCCATCTGTTTTCTAAAGGATAGAAAGGAGGACCCTGGGAACTATCAACCTGTCAGCCTCACGTTTGTGACTGGGCAGATCATAGAAGAGATCCTCCTAGAAGCTAGGCTAACAGACACAGAGAACAGGTATGTGATTCAAGACAGCCAGCACAGCTTTACCAAGGGCAAGTCCTGCCTGACCAATCTCCTGGCTTTCTATGATGGAGTGACTACATCAGCAGACAGAGGAAGAGCTATGGATGTCATCTATCTGGACTTCTGTTAAAGCCTTTGACACAGTCCCCCACAGCATCCTTCTCTCTTGATGGGTGGAATGCTCAGTGGATAATGAATTGGTTGGATGGTCGCATCCCAGATGGAAACCAATGACAAACAGTGCCCCTTGAGACTTTGTACTGGGACGAGTACACTGTTAAATATCTTCATTAATGACATAAACAGCAGGTTGGAGTGCACTCTTAGCAAGTTTGAAGACAATGCCAAGCTGAGCAATGCAGCTAACACACCAGAGGGACAGGATATCATCCAGAAGGACCTGGGCAAGCTTTAGAAGTGAGCCCGTGTGAACCTCATGCAGTTCAATAAGATCCCACACTGGAGTCATGGCAATCCTGGGTATCAATACATGTTGAGGAATTATGTGATTGTGAGCAACCCTGTGGAGAAGTACATGGGTGTATTGGTGGATGAAAAGATGGAATGAACTTATTATGTGCTCTTGCAGACCGGAAGGCCAACTGCGTCCTGGGCTGCATCAAAAGAATTGTGGTCAGCAGGTCAAGGGAGGTGATTCTAGCCCTCTATCACCTGGAATACTGTGTCCAGGCCTGGAGCCCTCAGAACAAGAAGGACATTAATGTGTTAGAGCAGGTCCAAAGGAAGGCTGCAAAAGTGATCTGAGGGCTGGAGCACCTCTCCTGTGAGGACAGGCTGAGAGCGTTCAGCCTGCAGAAGAGAAATCTATGGGGGGGTACTTAATTGTGGCCTCTCAGTACTTAGAGGTGGCCTACAAGAAAGATGGGGACGATCTTTTTAGCAAGGCCTGTTGCAGCAGGACAAGAGGCAATGGTTTTAAACTAAAAGAGGGTAAATTTAAAACAGATAAAAGGAAGATAATTTTTAAAATTGAGGGTGGTGAAATTCTGGAACAGTTTGCCCCAAGAGATCAAATAAACATTCGAGGTGAGGTTGGACATGTTTCTGAGCACCTGATCTAGTTAAAGATGTGTCTGCTCACTGCACAGAGGTTGGACAAGATGACTTTTATAGGTCCCATCTAACATAAAGCATTCTATGATTCCATGATTCCCTACTGATAGGCACTGCTGATTTGGAAGAAAGATGTAGTCTGGTTGAAGACATTCTACAACAGAGTGACAAGGACCACATAAGAACTATAAAGCAGAGTGGAAATCATGATTGTGTCTAGTGATACTGAAAAAAAGAGGATAGCCTGATGTACAAGCTTGCCAGTGCTATGAGATTTGAGGCTGAGAGAGGGATACTTTGCAGAGTTCAATGACTGCCCTCACAGGGCATGTTTAGAGGAAATGGCTGGCTCTGCAGGCAAGATTTAATATACCCTGCATTGAACATACATTTGTAGGAAGAAGAAATAAAATAGTTTAAAGAATGAAGAGTTGAAAGCTAAGAACAGTTTAAGAGAAAGACAGAAGTGGAAAAGATGAAGGGAAAGAGTTTCAGAATGTTCCTCTGACTGCAGCAGCAACAGCATGGATCTGTATTTGATCTTATGCTAATGTCTAAAGCTAGTCAAGAGATCTCTGCTACAGATCAACTACTGTAATGAGGTCAGTTTTGCATTTATTTAGGAGCTCCAGCAAATGCACATTCCAGATACTTGCCGCTATGGTGACATAAACAACTGCAGAATATCTGGGTTTAAAATCTCACATAGACACACATCCCACCCCATTCACTTCCAGCTGTAGTTCAATGTGCTGCATTTCAGGATGCCTTTAGGACATGTTTCAAAAGGGACCTCACCAAATGAGATGCCATCTTCTTTTCTGTATAACAGTTGGTGGATGGGTTCTGACTTGGAAACTCTTGATCTCAGTTCACAAGAATAATTTCTGAAGGGCCTATGGCAGGTCATTCTGAAGGCCAGTTCTTAGATTTCAGGTCCTGATTCTTCCACAATTCAGATCAGGTCACAATATTTTTTTAGCTTCTTTTTTATCTTTTAAGCTCACCTCCTGGTTCTGGACAAATGGATTGCTAGCATGTCTGTGAGATCTTTAATGCTCAGAAACTTGGGAATTGTTCAGTAGAGAGAAATGTCAAAAATTCCAAATGAAATGCAAAGGCTTAGAAAAGTTTACTAATCATGATGAAATCTGCAACAGTTGATCAGTATTTCCCAGTTACAACAACATTTTAAAATAGCATAAGAATTTAAAGTGAAGTTGCCTGATCTATGAGTAGTTTATGCAAAACAATATGTTTTTTTTCAAGGTTAGCAATAAATTTCTGTTTAACTACTACAGTGACAGTATGTCTATAAATCAAACCAAACAATTAAAATTGGCCATATATGTATCTTTAACAGAGAAGTATGCATTAATTGGCATCAAACAAGAACACAGTCTGCCAACATGAAACTCATTTGCTCTCCTATACTAACATCCAATGGAAGAGCTTTATTTCATGCAGGAAAATCTAAATCAACTTACATGAATGTTTGAAGCAAAAGTCATGCATCAGCCACTAAAGGAAAATGAATATCAGTCAGTGGGTTCCAAAAAGAAGAAAGGGAAAAATTGCTATAAACTCCACAGAAAGTGGAAATACAGACATTGTTATACAGACCTCTAATCTCTTGTGCAGTGCTATATGTGGAGAGGAAAAAACGCCTTCCTGACCTCTCCAGGTGATCAATTTACACTCTGAAGCCTGAGAGCTGATCTGTATCTATTCCAAATTAACTGGAATATAAAGAGGCATGAGGCTAAAACATAAAGAAATAACACTGTAGAAAGCAGAAAGTACCTTATTCATCAGTACAAGTTGAGATGTCATTTTCTATCAAAGGAGATATCTTCCTTTCATAAATATGCCTGTGCAGATTTTTAATATCAAAAGTACCTCAGAACTCACAGTGAAAATAATCTCTGCAGGTACTGGTCCAAAGCCTACTGAGATCAATAGGAATACCTCCCTTCACTGCAGTACACTCTGGATCAGGCCCTTTCTCTATAACGAAGGTTCCCTCCATCACAGGGATGCAATATCCCTTCCTTCACATCCCCTTGCAGTATGCTCAACTTCTGTTTTGAAGACGACAGGAAAATAACAAACAACCCACATAAACCTAACTGGAAATGTCCTTTCAGATGAGGATAGATATGCAAAATCACATCAGCTTTACCCAATATTAAGATAAGATATTATGTGACCTAAAATCCAAGGCACTGTATTGTATGCGATCATCGTGTGGTATAATTTTATAGCTCTTTTTTCCCCCCCAAGTCTACTGAAGTTCTGTTATTTCCAAAATGTTAGAAATGCTCTGTTTGTTAATATAAATGGTTATAATTGACAGTGCATTGTCAATCTATTGCAAAGCTGGTTTAATTAAGAATGCCAAGGGGCATCATTTGGGGCCAGGTATCTAAGCTGCAAATTTTTTTTTTGATCTCAACCTTTCCCTATAGGACCGTCCACACTGGCACCAAAGGCTGGAGGGCAAGAGAACAAAGGGAATTTTATGTGTCTGAATTCAAATTCTTTCCCTTTGAAATGAAGCGTCCAGAATGGGCAATAAAACTGTGAAAATGGATTTCTGGCCGCATTTGATGTTAAGCCTTTAGTGTCAAGAGCCAGGTCTTTTTTTTCTCTCTCTTTCTTTTAGGGTGGGATTTTTTTTCTCCCTTTCCCTGAACAGTCTTGTAGGGAATTTGTCCTATAAATTATTTCTTACAGTTTGCATGCATACAGTATTGCCTTGTCTCATAGTTAGAACTCAAAAGTAGGCTGTTCTGTGTGTGTGTGTGTGTTTTAATTAATTTGTGTTTTCAGTAAAATTGCAGTGGAAAACATTATTCTAAAGAGGCTTATTTTGTGTGCCTTTTTTCCCTATCAGCCTGTGTGTGAAACCTTAATGTTTATTAAGCACTTCTGTGGAAAGAGTAACTTTCTGGCCTTCCCTTTCCATACCCAGTAGTCATAATCCTTTGTGTCATCCCTTCCATTCCCACAGTAGGATATTGCAATACCATAAGAAAAGCAGAGGATTAGGCCCACTTAGAATGATCATGCAGAGGGATCTATTATATTAACAATTAAAACCATTTTATCTTTAATAGCTAACCACTCATGGAAGGACAAGGGGGGGGAGAAGACAGAGAGATGAAAGGAATCTTGGCATATTGAAATGATTTATTGCTAAGCTTTGATTGTATAGAAAAATTGATCTTTAAATATTTATTTACAACAAAAGCAGTTGGCAATACCTTATTAAAGCTGGCTAAATTAATTTAAATTGTTACACACCACTTAGGCAATATGTTCTTACAGTCTGAAGAAAAAACATGAGTACATGTATATGTGTGTGTGTGTGTGTGTGTTTTCATTCATGGAGTTTAATTTCTCCCCAGATCATGTTTTCATGAATCAAGATTACAATGATTGGCAATTTTTTTTCAACCCAAGCAAGTCAAGGTGTCGAAAGCAGAATTTATTTCCACAAGTGCATGGTGGCCATTTACCACAAGCCAGAGTCCTACATTTTTAAACAGAGAATAACAAATGTTTTTAAATGTCCCTTTTGCTGCTGTTAAGTAAAGTTAAAATGAACAAACACACAAACAAAACCAATTTTTTAAAATGTACCTTTTTGCTGATGTTAAGTTAAAACAAAGAAACAAACAAACAGAAAAATCCAAGAACCAAAACAAAACCCAGAAAACAAAACATTTCTTTGGTGTGCTCATAGATTTCATCATCTCTCACTCTATCATTTTTTTCCCCTGATATCCTTTTCTTACAGTTTTCTTTCTCCAGGCTTCCTTCAGGCTTCCTGTCATCTATCTAGATTTCGTTGCATTTCCATTTACTCTGGTTCATACTGATCAATTTCCTTTTGTTTTATGTATCACAGTTAGTTTAATTTTTATTTTTATCTCACAAAGTTTTCCCTACCTTTCCCATTTTAAATTTCTGTCCTCCTCTATACTTCCATATCTCTGTTTTCTGTATTTTAAAGCAAATTTTTCTGGCTATGATATATATACCTGTGCAAATAAAGAGGACCAAAATTGCAATCAAAAAAATTCTTCAAGATTTAGTCATACTTCATTTCAATCAGCATCTGAAATCAAATTTACAGTAACAAAATGATATACCAGTGATTATCATACCAGAACTGAGGCAAGAATAATATAAATTAAAATAATTTTAAAATATTGATGAGAGAGAAAATTACCTTCTCTGGTATTGCTTTACAGGAACTCTTACTAGCAAGTTAATATTGAGCATCCTTACTGACCACTCCTAACCTAAACTAACTTAAAATATTTTGTGGGGGCCACACTGTAACCCTATGGGAAACACAGTTCATCCCTGCACAAAAAAAATAAGAGTGTCAATATGATTTTCAGGCAAAATAGATTTTCTCTGACCTATTTAGCTCTCAAAGGAATGCTTCTACAGTTACCTGTGTAGCTCCAGTAGTGCCCTAAAAATCATGCTTTGTTTGATTTCAAGACATCATGTTCAAAAAACAGAAGAAGGTTTTTGATGGGCTCTAAGGCAGGGAATTTTTTTACTATTTAACATCCTGACTTTACTTATAATAGATCATATGTTATTACTGTGATCTGTACCCTTCCTTTTATTCAGGTTGCAGGAATAAAACCAGTCTCATCAATGGTATGACTTGTACAAATCAGTCTAAAAATAAGGCACATTTCACTGAAGACCTCTGGTAGTTTAGGTCTGAGATTTTTTCCTATAGATACAAACTTGAAATGTTTTTGTTCTGCCACCTCCTCCAGTCCCATCTCTGGGTAACAAAAAATTACAAGACCGAATCAGGCCTTTTCAAATACCCTTCTTGACCCACCAATTTAGAGAAATTAATAAGTAAGCGCTACCATTTCAATTCAGTGACCAGGTCTTACAGGTTTAAATTTAAGCACCTACTAAAATGCTTTGCTGAAACATCATTTTTACAAAACAATGACAGTTAGACAAATAAATAAAAAGAGAGATCAAAAATGGAAGGAGATCTATTTTTGAGCTGTATGTATACATTGGTATATACAGACTTGCTAAAATATACTTTGATAAATTCACTTGTACAGCCACACAAGGTCACACATCTTCCATTTAATTCATCTGAGTAAGTAAAATGCTGTTTTACTTGATTGATGCGCAGCATAAAAATCCAAGCTAAACACAAAACTTTGGAGTAAGATTTAGGAATTCTCATCTCCCTTGCTGCTTTTAGGACAGACATACCAACCACTATAAACACTCAAACTGATTTTAAAAAAATTCAGATACAAGAAAACTAAAAAAAATAGTGAAAATTTTTGTACAAAATATTCCAGTTGCACAGGCACTCTGTGGAACAGAAAGCAGAAACATGTAAGATATTACATATGGCTGTACCAAAACCACAGCCAACATTCATGTATTACATCTGTTAGCCAGGCAATGCTCTGTCCTGTTCAAGATGTGGTCAGCTTTTGAATTAAGATTTACTGAAACAAGTTTCCCAGCATACACTGCAACCCTAAAGCCTCAGGCTGTGATAATGTGAGATTTTGGAAACTAAATAGAATACGGATTGGGCAGTAAGTGGAGAGGAAAATTGGAGGAGAAGCCAAGAGACTGAAAAATGTTTGGCTGCTTTTCAGTTCTTGATGGTTTGTACCTTTTTGCTGATATGGGCAAGATGTTTCTTTGAGATCCCATTTTATCCATAGTCCATGGTTCCCTTGTCCTGACCACAGTAAGGCATTGGAGATTCCTCTTTATGGGTTTACAGCTCAAACCTTTCAAATTCCAATTGGTCTTACAACATAATCAGAATGGAAAATGAATAAACAAATATAAAATAATTTAATCTGGATACATCTTTCACTGCTTCCTGCCCTTAATCGAAAAATTAACAACTCAGAAGCTACCATACTGCTATGTAGATCTACCTGTTTTTCAGTGACAGGCAGGATTTTGCCTTAGTGTATCGTAGGAATCACTAATTATTTGTAACTAAAATATGTTTTCCTCTTGAATATCATGTGTATGCCTTCTGTTTACAATTGCCCCCAACATGAACTCTCAGAAATAAACATTTTTATTTTGTTCCTCCTATGTGTGAAAAAGGTCATCTTAAAGTACTTCTGTGTTGAAGCAGTTGTATGTAAGCTAAAACTGCCTCTATTAATTTTTTTGTTTTGAACTTTGTGAAGCACAGAATAATTTTCATAGCCTCTATGAACCCTCTTTACCTCCGTGCACCCAAGCTATACTTCCACATCACAAGTTCTGCAGCATCAAATATTTAGATGCAGTTTTATCTCATTAAGTCAAGACACTGTGTGAAAGTCTAAGTTTCATTATTTCATATGTGTCCCACTTACAGTGCAAAACTCAGAAACCACAAGGTAACAATCAGAAAATAAATAAATACATAAAGACATAAATAAATATTTACTCTTATTATTTTTAAAACACATGATTTTCATGCAGTCTATTTTGAGGAAAATGAAGTGAGCACTCTCAGGAAATAAGCATCATTTTAAAATAGCATGTAACTGACATGGATGACCTCTGGTCAGACATACAACAAAGTCACTCAGCTGGTGTGAAAAAAACCACAGGTACATTCTAGCAGAATTTTCATTACATAGCATACATTCTTTTCTTCTCTTGCTACCGAGGTTGTCATCAGCTTGCAACTCACTCAACCCAAATGCTCCAAGCCCAGAAGCTGAGCTCCAGCTGTCACAAACACACTCATACACATACGCACCCCTGTAATTGTGTAGACTGCTTGTGCCAGGTACCTCGCACAGATCAACAAGAGAAAAACCATAACACTGTTGAAGTGTTCTGTCTTCCAGTAACATACAAAAAAACCTTTCTTATCAGTTTAAAACTCTCTACAGGATTTTAATCAGAAACGTAAATCTTTAATCCTGAAAATATTTCAGACAGGGATGTTCAGAGCCAGAAATGCTCAGCCCCAGATCTTACATTCACAAATAAGGCTACAAAGTGACCAGCTGACTGTTACACATGAGAAACAGAAAGCAGAGATCTGGAGACCTTGCACAAATGAGCCCTGTCAAAAATGAACCACATATGCAAAGCCAGCAGTTTGAACATGAAGTTAGTGCTGACATGCTGCAGCTGGTTTCAGGTACACGAGCAGATGAAGCCTACTCGGATGTGGTCAACATTGTAGCAAGCTGCACAGAATATGTCTTTTGCCCCAGAGGCCTTTGCAGCAAACCCACAAGTTTTTAGAGGCAACTTCACTGCACAGCTTTCAGCTTGCTGAATAAATTGCAATGGTTATTCACTGATGGTACTGCACTAGTAGCTATTTCCATCCATGAGTTCATTTCATTTGAGTTCTTTTTTTCATAAATGGCTGAAAGTGGAAAATAATACCTGATGATTAGTTAGATATCTTTTGGGTATAAAGCTTCAAACAAGGGAGAGTAAAGATGAAAACATAATAATCAAAGTTACAACTTAGATTTACCACTTATTATTGCTATGAATATTTTTCAATTTTTAGGATGCATGGCATAAAGAAAGTGCATGTGAAGCTTTCAGGTTTTAGCATTCTGTTTAGTAAGAGTAGTTCCATTCAATGTCCATAAACAGCAGGTGCAATTTTAGTGAAATCTAGAAGTAATAAAGGTGCTCATGTTCTGATTCAGGTATCTTGTCCTGAATATTATTGTCAGTTCTGGCTCTCATGATTGTTTAGTTCCATTACAACAGTAAGGGCTAAGGATTTCTAAATTAAGAATCATGATTGTCATTCCAGAAAAGACAAGAAAAAGTAGTTCTAACTTGGTTATCTAAATAATGTCTTACACTAAACATGCATGAAAAGACCCCTGAATACTTTCTTGATAATTCCAGTAAGATCATTGTACAAAATTTGACAGGATATTTAAATGAAACATATATTTTATACATGCACAGAATGCATTGATTGTCGAACTTCAGAAAGCACACATTGAAGCTGTGCTAGGAGAGTTTACATTATTAAAAGCAAAGTTTCCCTTTTGCACTATGACTTAACGGTCAAAACAAAATCCAAGGATGATATCCATCATGCCATTTCACAGGAACCAGGCTTGGTTTTAGACACACAGCAAAATTCAGCAGTGTACATAACTGAATAAGCACAGTTGCATTCATTTAATCATCTGATTAAATTATTACAAAAAATAGGCATGCACCTAGGGATGGTCATGTCTACCTTGCAAAGTCTTTCACGGTGGACTGTCATGTATAATTGGCCGCACAGCATATACACCTCTTAACAGAATCAGAATTGAGCTGATATCATGAGAGCTATTTTGCATTCATTCATAACATTGCTACAATTCACCTGCTTGAGATACAAGTTTGTTGTGCTCAGGCAATTTAGGGGGAAACTTCAGTTCTACAGTTCAGCTGCATTTGAGAGCAAAACTCTCAGAGGACTGCATGATTAATCTGCATCTAAGTTTTTCCTTCCAAAGGTCAGGCTTCCAAGTTTAGTGGTATTTTTATAGATGGTTTCATAAATAGCCACACAAAAGATTAAAGGTTAATCATGTCAGCGAATTGATGAGCTTTTGTAAAAATAGACAATATTTGGCTTCAAATATTTGTGACAGATAATTACTGCATCACAATGCATTGTTTTCCTAGCCAGAACTTTTTCAGCCTAACAAGCATTCAGACTGGAGTCAATCGACCTAAATTTAGCCATTTTCTTCTATGAGCTACAGAACACATCTGCAAATCAGAAGATCCAGTATGGACTCTCTGAGGTCAAGCAATGGTTGATCTACACAGTATGTCTTCCCTTAATGTGGGCTGGGAAAGTTAGTAGCTTCTCTCTGCACTGCACAGCTGTCAATTTTCATAAAATCTGCAAGAACTTGATATATTTGAGATCTTTGCCTGTCAAATTTGCTTGATTTTCATCAACAAGTGCTAAACATGCTGATGTACTGATCACAAATACACATAGTGTAATCATAATTTCCCTTCCTCAGCAAATCATGCTAAAACCAGTTGAGCTTCTAAGACTCTTCCAGACCTCCAGCACTAAGTGCAGCATTGCCTCTCACTCAGTGCATACAACCCCCCTTGTTTGTTCAGGCTATTTCTGAGCGACATCATTGATTTTGAGAAAAGTATGCAGTAATTAGTTGGGGGTTTTAACAGTCATGCCATTTGACATATTAAATGTTGTGCATTACTTAAACAACAGGGTAGAAATATCAATAGTCTGGTGCCACTGGGTATGGCTTCTTTCCATTAGAGTGCATGTGTGAGGCTGTGAATGGTGAGTAATGGGGGACTATTTCTTTATGATAGACCTGGTTAAATCAGCCTTAATTTCTTGTACAGTAGATCTCTGAGAGTAGACAAAAATTACTAGGATCTTTCTGGTGCATATTGAGAGGATTATTTTCAGGCTTACTACCAAATTTAACTGGATTATTCCAAGGGATACCTTTACCTGGATCCCTACCATTTGTCTCGCTGACAACAGGCTCAGTAATTGTTTTCTTCACTTAGGACTCTCTGTAACACCAGGGTTATTTTGGGTCTCTGTTGGTGCTGTTTTCTCCTCTCTTCTTGTTCCAGTGCTGTTGTTTAGCCCGGAGAAAAGATGATGTAAGGGGAAACTAATCCCACTGTAAAGGTTATTGGAAGATAGAGCCAGCCTCCACAGCAAAGTATAGCAGGATGAACAAGAGTCAACAAAGAGACAACACAACTCTATCCCTTGAGGTTTTCAAGAACAAGCTGGATAAAATTCTGAGAAACCAGGTTTGAATTCAGTGGCTCTGCTCTGAGCTCAGTGTTGGTCTAGAGCCCTCTAAAGACCTTTCTAACTTGAATTGGTCCATCATTTTATAATTCTATGATTGTCTTTTAAATTCACTTTCTGTACAAAGACACACCTGCAGACACTCTCTTTCTATAAGATGCTGATCTAGTGAAACATCCTTATCAGTCATTAACAATACTTGCTTTTCATTGATACTGCTGTAATGCAGTTTTGAGTCTGAAAGACTTCAATTACATAGCTGCTGTGAAATGCTTATCCTGTGTAAATACAGGGTCCTCTTCATCCCTTTGGTCTGTAGCTAACTTGATAAACTACGCTGGATATAAACGGTCCCTAGGGTCCGTAAAGCCATTGCTAGATTTTTGTGGTTCCTTAGGTCAACAGACCTGTAAGTTTTAAATCCTACTATAATTTTACGTAAGTGAGAAGGAAATGAACAGTGCGCATTTCGACTCCCTAAGATCTCTAGATGGTCATACATTTACTTAAGGAGTAGAAATGTTTTATATTGATGGTCGTTGGATGCATTTAGACCTCACCTGGCCATGGGTGATTTCTTTAAAAATATCACATTACTGAGAGAACTTGCCTTCAATAAGGTTTTTGTATTATGGGGAAAAGTTATTTACAACCTTGGTGGGTTCTCCTTTGAAGTCATTTGTCTTGTTGAGAGGGGAAGTAGAGCTGGCCTTTGAAGAATCTCATTTCATCTTGGATCTCTCTCTTTGAAGTACACTTTACCCTGTGGGCATTCCCTGTGGAAAATCTCTCATTGTTCATAGGTCTCCTAGAAAAAAATATTCCCCAGAGGCACACTTCCCTGAAGAATAATTTACCTTGGAGATACAAGCAGTGATGTATTTTTCATCCTTGCCAACATCAGGCATAGTCTAGTTACATCAACTGCAAAAATTATTTTATAAAGAAAATATAGATGATTGCTAGTTTAATGTGTAGAGGTAAGGCACATAACATATAGGGTGTCCAAATCTTGATAAACTCAGCTTTCTTAATGCCACTGAAAAATTATAAAGTATTTCAGCAGTAATACTTTGCCTTTAGACAGCCCTAATTTGTTTGAGGCTTTGATGCAGGAATCTTCTCATTCTTATTTTCTTCCAGGAAAAATTATCCAAAAGCCTGAAGAAAATCCCGTCAACCATTTGCAGGCCTGATGGTGTACAAAGATAACCATTCTGAGTTTGATAAATACAAAGAGAAGGTAGTTTTTCTCTTTAAAGATTTTTATTATTATTATCACTATAGAACTTCAACAAACGGAAAAGACAAGTTTTCTTTATGGCCTGGTGCTCATTGAAGGTCTAGTACTCCAGTGAAGATGCAAACTACAAATTAGGAACATAAACACAAACAGCCACACCTATGGACTATAAAATATTTCAACCATTAAAGCAGAGCTACTTCTATATGCCCAATTTCAAAGGCATAATAAAGGGTAATTGCTATGCGTATGGGATCAGCTCTAGGCATAACCAAAACAAGCAACTAACTTGGGCAGCAAATTTCTAGAAAGGAAAAATAGCCACAGCCCTGCTCCCTATTTTGCTTATACCACAGTCTTAGAAAGTCAGAATGACTGATGCAGCTGCATTGAGGTGCGTGGTACGCAGGTGATAGGGGCAAGTGGGAGCCCTGCTTGAGGCAGAAATCATTGCCCCAAGCAATCCCACCCCCCTAGAAGGAGAAAGAGCAGTGAGTCTGACCTTGTGTGACTTTTCTTGTGTCTCATTTCTCTCTTTCTTCCTCATTGCAGGAGTGAATTATTTTGGTCTCGTCCCACAACTTACTCTGAAAGGGTGCAGTGCTGGAAACCTAGAATCAGCTTAGTACACTGCTTACATTCTTAAGCACTGATTTAATTTAGTTTTTGATAGCAACAAGCCTACCATTTCACAGAGCATGTGGGTCACTCAGCAAATCTATGCTAGATTCAGGATTGTTGCAAAGCTATCAGATTGAATTCTCACATTTCATTTTGAATGTGAAGAGAAAGAGTCAGTGGATTGCAGTGGATATTGTAGCATGCACAGTTTAAATTGTGTTTATATATATAAACACATATTTATAAAACTTCAATTACCTCTGAAAATAGAGGATTCTGACAGGAGATAAGAGCTCAGCTGACTTGAGTGCTTTCTTTTAAAATTATGTAACTGATTTGGGTAAAGATAGGATAGTATTTCCCATTGCACTATATTTAAGTATTAATGGATTTTTCCTATGAAATCTCTATCTCTCTTCTGCAAGGCAACCTTTGGCCATCTTACTTGTTTGATATTATGGTCCTTTCCATGGCAACAGATTGTGATGTCATGCATGGACAGATTATGAGGTCAAAAAGTGCCCAAAATGGAGAAGGAGGAGGAAGTAGGAAAGATTATGAAAAGGCAGAAACACTTTTCAAGGTATTCAAAAGAAGTGGAAAACATGCTTAGAGTAAATGCAACAATTATTAACTTGTCAAAGAGGCTTTGTGGATGGACCAATCCTAATTAAAAATAATAAATGTAATAATAATTAAAGTAACAACAACAATCAAATTACTAGGAAACTTTTGCAAAGACTATAGCACTGACAAACAACAAAAACCTTTCTGTTACATTCATAATATTAAACCCATTTTATCATAACATATGTAGAAACTTTTAAAAACTGTTGCTATCAACAATGATACATCTGTAAGCAATGGATATACACATGGAAAACACAGGTGTAGAAGTTCATAGGCATCGAGAACTGTGGTTTTAGGTCAGATTTGTTTGGACTACGGTTTTATCCACACAGGGATTAAAACAACCCCAGTAATATGTTCATAAGCAGAGTTTTCAGTCTAGTCCTTCAGTATATTTCTGTAGAAGTTCTCTACAAATGATTAAAAATGATGAAACCAAGGCACAGGTTATTTTCTTCTAGTTTTTCCAGGAAATAGTTGTCAGTGATGAAATAAGAACCCTCCAAGTTTACAGTAAAAGCCTTTCCCAGTAAATCAGTGTCCTTACAGTAGCAGATAGATGAACACCCTAAACACTGAATGACATTAATGGGATTGTGAAAAGACTATGGAATTGCATGTTACAGCTTAGTTTATAATTGATGACTCAATAGGAAGCTATAGGCAATCCTATACTCAATTCCCACCCCTTCCAGCCACATTATTGTTTCAGCAGTTGTGGCTATGTGCTCACATTTTACCTACACACTGATATGTAAAAAATGCCTTATTTGTTGCAAGGATGTGCTATCCCAGTGGCTTATGTAACCTTGATTGCATACTGAACACCATTTAAGAAGAGGATTGCCTTCTTAAGCACAATGTTGGCATACTATAGACCCTCTCAAATGTAGGGAGGGAAGGAGAGATCAATGAACAACAACAAGTCTTAACAAAACACAAATTTAACTCTGGAACTAATTTCTGTAGGAAATTATCCAGAAGGATAAAAATGTCCAGATAGGACATTTTTGGACTGTTTGGGTTTTTTTGGTACCTAGTCAAAATCCCTGTCCCAAGAAGTAGTTAAATTGCAGGTTGCATGAACCTGGGAGGGTATACTGGGGGAAAAATCATTCTGTATCTTCCTGTTTTCTTACTTTTTTCACAGAATCACAGAATTAATGACAGAATCACAGAATGTTAAGGGATGGAAGGGACTTCAAAAGATCACCTAGTCCAACCCCCCTTCCAGAGCAGGATCACCTATACCAGATCACACAGGAATGCATCCAGGCAGGTTTTGAATATCTCCAGAGAGGGAGACTCCACAACTTCCCTGGGCAGCCTGTTCCAGAGTTCCATCACCCTCACAGTGAAAAAATTTTTCATCATGTTTCCATGAAACTTCCTATACCTCAACTCCCACCCATTGCCCCTTGTCCTGTCATTGGGAATCATTGAGAAGAGCCTGATTCCATCCTCTTGGCACTCATGCTTTACATATTTAGCAACATTAATGAGGTCACCCCTTAGTCTCCTCCTCTCCAAATTAAAGAGAGCCATCTGCCTCAGTCTCTCCTCACAAGGAAGATGTTCCACTCTCTTAGTCACCACAAAGTTCACCTTTATGGTGACTAAGGGAGTGGACTCTTTCAAGCAGTTCCCTGTCGTTCTTGAACTGAGGGGCCCAGAACTGGACACAGTATTCCAGATGTAGCCTCACCAGGGCAGAGTAGAGGGGGAGAAGAACCTCTCTTGACCTGCTAACCCCACCCCTTCTAATACACCCCAGAACGACATTGGCCTTCTTGGCCACAAAAGCACATTGATGGCTCATGGTCAACCTTCCTTCCACTAGGACCCCCAGGTCCTTTTCCCCTTCATTGCTCTCCAACATGTCAGTCCCCAACCTATATCCCAGGTGCACTACACTTGCCCTTGTCGAATTTCTTTAAATTTCCCCCTGTCCAGCTCTCCAGTCTGTCTAAGTCTATCTGAATGGCAGCACAGCCTTCTGATGTGTCAGCCACTCTGGCAGTTTTGTGTCATCAGCAAACCTGCTGACTGTGCACTCTGTTCCTTTGTCCAGATTGTTGATGAATATATTGAATAGTACTGGTCCCAGTACTGGTCCCTAAGGGACTCCACTATGTACAGGCCCCCAACTAGACTCCATCCCGTTGACCACAAGTCTCTGACTTCTTTCCTTCAACCAATTCACAATCCACCTCACTACCTGGTCATGGACATGCACCATTGACTCCTGTTAGAGAGACAATACTGGGCTAGAAGGAGCTCTGGTCTGTCTCAGCATGTAAACTCTTGTGTTTATCCTGTTGTAGTAGCTGCTGAAATGCTGAAAAGCTGAAATGCCTGAAATCAAAGTAGTAGTGCAACTTGATTGTACTTTCATAATAAAGTCCATCCTTGTTACATAAAGAGATCACCAAGTTCCAATGAACTCAAATTTAAACTGTGTCCATAAACATAACATTGTTTACATCTTTCATTTATGATGATATTTCAGCTAAGTTGTTCTAAAATTGCTCTGCTTTTGTGCTATGTCATAAAATGGAAGCATATATTACATTAAACAGCAAGGAGCTGTATCTCATTTAAAACACATAACCACATAATTTCATAGATATATATCTATATATAGATATATATCTATGAACAATGAAATTGCCCCAAAATTAAAACCCTCCTGGCAGTGTATTTGTAAACACAATCAGCCCATAATCTAATAAAGGGACTCTGCTTTGAATTAATGTGAATTGCTTCTCTATTCTGCCTTTACAAATACAACTTTTCATCTGAACTTCCTTACTCCCTCTCTTTGTTTCACTAAAAATAATTGTAGTCATTTTCTTCCTCACTTGTAAACAGCAGAGGAAACATTTGAAGAGCAGAATAAAAAGGAGTTAAAAAAAGATAAAATAAACGAAGTAGATATAATTTGTTTTATACCTGCAAATAGAAAAAGCAAATCTAATTTCTCAGAACTTCTGGCATGAAACACTTTGCATTTTAAAAAGAAAATATCACTTCAATCATTTTTTATGATTCTGATAATGAAAATGAAAGCTAAATTGTTAAATGGAAAGTGCAATAATTTTATACACACATAAAAAAGAAACCATTTCTTTAATTTTGATAATTTAAAACAAAATTTTACAAATGACAACCTTTTAGTTATAATTCATTAACCTTCCACGTAACAATATTTGATACAAAAGCAAGTCTTAAGATATACAGATACAAATGATGTATTGAGAGGTTAATCCTTGAACATCAGGAATTCAAAGGGAGATGCATGGCTTGTAATATTTACTGAACTGAATTTTAAAAGGAAAGAAAGAAGATCTTATTCTCAATACAAAGTATGCAGAATTTGTGAAGCAAATGGAATATCTGAAGTATTCAACTTCATGTTCTCTTTACAATTATTATGTGCTTCATGTTTCCAGAAATTTAGCGATACTGAAAAGAATTTGGGGAATGTATTAAAAAAATCCACTTTTATTTTCTTTTATTTTTCATCAGGAAGCTGATGAAACATATCCTAATAAATCCCTAGTCATATATTAAACTTGTCTGATAGACATGATATAGACCAGATAGTACCAATTCCAGCTTTCTGAATGGTGCTAGTAGTATTTTTACTTATTTTCTCAATGGAATGTTATTTGTCTGCTCTTCTTGAACTGGTCAGTTTAGAAATGTAAGTTTGCTTAGGTGGATACAGAGATAGAGCACAGCCCCATGGAGAAGGACCTGGGAGTCCTGATGGACAACAAGTTATCCATGGTACAGCAATGTGCCCTTGTGGCCAAGAAGGCCAATGGTATCCTGGGGTGCATTAAGAAGAGTGTGTCCAGCAGATCGAGGGAGGTTCTTCTCCCACCTCTGCTTTGCCCTAGTGAGGCCCCACCTGGAATATTTGTCCAGTTCTGGACTCCCCAGTTCAAGAGGGACAGGGATCTACTTGAGAGAGTCCAATGGAGGGCTACAAGGATGACTAAGGGACTGGAGTACGTGCCCTATGAAGAGAGGCTGAGAGACCTGGGGCTTTTTAGTCTGAAGAGAAGACTGAGAGGGAATCTAATAAATGTATACAAATATATGGGGTCTGGGCATCAAGAAGGAAGACACAGCCTCTTCTCACTTGTGCCCTGTGATAGGACAAGGGGCAATGGAGGTAAACTACAGCACAGGAAATTCCACCTCAGGACGAGGAAGAACTTCTTTACTGTATGGGTCATGGTGCACTGGAAGAGGCTCCCCAGGGAAGTTGTGGAGTCTCCTCTGGAGATTTTCAAGATCTGTCTGGATGTGTTCCTATGTGACCTACACTAGGTCCTGCAGTGGCAGGGGGATTGTACTCGAAGATCTCCTGAGGTCCCTTCCAGCCCCTAACATCCTGTGATCCCATGTGATCTTGTGATCCTGTTTGATCCTGCGATCCTGTTTGATCCTGCGATCCTGTAATCCTGTGATACAGGATTGGTGTTCACTCCTGCTGCAAGGAAACTGCATTCAGAATAATTGCTCTTCCATCTCACAGTCTATTTTCAGTGCTCCTTGCCATAGAATATATCACCTTGGCACTTCTTGGTTAGATAAAAATCACTGGGCAAGTCCCATTGATTTTGGTATGACTGTGACAGTTTCATATCAACCCAGAAAAGCCAATTAAGATCTCAAGGAGTGAGAATGGGAAGCTGTGCAAAGACTGGAATTATATACTCTACTGGGTCCTCTCCATTCTTTCTCCATCATGCTACAGAGAACACCTTAGACAAATAAGATGATAGTCAAGGAGTTAGACAGACAGATGGCAAAGGCTGTGGAAAGTGAGGAGGCAAAGACTGCAGGTATAGAAAGACCAGGATTTAAGAAGCAGCTGGAGAATTTAAGAGATCTTTGTGTCTCTGTCCCCTTAAACAGCTCTGAACGTGAGACTACTGCAGTTCCTCACCAAACATGCAACACTTCACACAGGAGTGGCAGAATCTGCTCACAGGGCTACTACATGAATTACATATCTTTAGCACTGTGTAAGAAAATGAAAGCACATTGCAGTTCAGAGAAATCTACTGTGTATTTGCTGCCTTCAAGGAAGCCTCAGGGGGGGTTATGGTTTCCCAAGTCAATCCTTACTTCTAAAAGTCCACAAAGCCAAAACAAGAAGTATTTAAAACACTGGTTATCCTCAGAGCAGGCTATGAGGCTGCAGGCCTGAGAAGGGAACTTGGTCATATAGTTTGTGCCCACGGAGGTATTCACAGAAGCAAACAGAGAACAGGGCAAATGGGCACAAACTACAGTAAGTCAACGTTAGTCAAGAGAGCACTGCCCTTTTCCATTTACCACATGGTTTGCACACTTACAGGGTCCAGGCAAACCAGGCAGCAGCCCTTCCTCGCCCTCCTGTGCTTCAGACCACATCAGCTGGGAGCAGTCTCCCCCTCTGCAGACTACCTGTGTCCCACTAGACCACAAAGATGCCATTTTGCATCCAACCAGCCTAGGCCAATCTCATGCCCATGGCAGGCTGGGCAGAGGCTCTTCCAGGCTCCCCTTCCCCAGAAAAACAAGACCCATACAAGATCTTCCTTCCCCGATCTCTGTCTTCCCCTTCCAGACCCTCTGGCCCTCCCTTCTTTCCTGGTGGCTTCAGATCAGAGACGGACTGTTTCTTTAATTCCTCAGGCTTAGATTGGTTGCAGGCCTCTGGGAATCTGTGGCCAAAACTAAAGCCAGGGACAATTCCTGAACAAGTAAGCTCACAATGCCCTGTTTATTTATACAGCAAAAATTATTGAAATCATTATGCTCTAGACTAGCAGGACCTATTTATAAACAGCATCTTAAGATGAGCAATATAGCAGGACTCTCCACCACTTCACAACAAGCGCCAGCCCCAGCCCCCTATCCCCACTATAAAGTTATGAGGCCCTTCAGACTTGCCACATGAAAGATGCATTCCTCATCTTTTAAATTAAAATCTAATCACATTCTGCAGTAAACAAGGCACAAAGAACACTCTCAAAATTATGGGATGAAAACCAGCAACACTAAGGGCCAAACTCTCCCCTCAGATCTACCCTACAGCCCTTTGACAAGTGTAATCAGTTAAACATTTGAGTGCTTGACAACAGCCACCCCATCAGATGTTTGATCTGCCTGGTTTTCCACCCTTTTCCATAAATTATGGATCTTCAGATCTCTGTGTCCTCCATGTTTGTGATGGCTGTTCTCCAACAGAGAGGAGGCTTGGGAAGAAGTGGATATTTCTCTCAAAACACTTAAATTACTCCTATGTTTCCATCTATACAAAGTAGATCTGGAACTACTTAAATTGGCATCAGTTATGTTTGGATCCTTGGAAGGAATAACTTTTGCTTTTCATCCTCCTCAGACACTCATCAAACCTAAACAAAATGTGAGATCTAAACAGTAGCTTCAACTTCACAGGATCACGGGATGTTAGGGGTTGGAAGGGACCTCAGAAGATCATCGAGTCCAACCCCCTGCCAGAGCAGGACCATAAAATCTAGCACAGGTCACACAGGAACACAGCCAGATGGGTCTCAAAATTCTCCAGAGAAGGAGGCTCCACAACCTCTCTGGGAAGTCTGTTCCAGTGCTCTGGGACCCTCACAGTGAAGTTCCTCCTGATGTTGAGGTGGAACCTCTTGTGCTGTAGTTTCTATCCATTGCCCCTTGTCCTATACCAAGTGAGTAGAGCCTGTCCCCTCCCTCTTGACCCCCAGCCCTCAGATACTTATAGACATTTATTAAATCTCCCCTCAGTCTTCTCTTCTCCTGACTAAAAAGCCACAGGGCTCTCAGCCTCTCCTTATAGGGCATATGCTACAATCCCTTCATCATCCTGGTATTTTCTGCTGTTATCCAGGGAGAAAATTCACTCTTGGAGAATTTTGTTGTTGTTATTGTTAAAACTTGTTATTTTGATCTGAAAAGCACAGATTTTCCCACCAAGCAAAATGATAATTATGGAAAGGTTTCATTGTAATAGCCACCACTGTGCTTTGTTTTATGAAGTATTGATGGGTTTGTTCTTTTTGCATTGAGGCAAAGCAAACCATGAACTGCAGTTGTGCATTATGGAAGATTTATGGAAAATAAAGTGATTTTAAAAACTCCTTCTTTCACCACCACCTCCCCTTTCCCACCATATCTGCCCCTTTTCCACCCCACCTGTCCCTTTTTCCCCTCAAATCCCAGAGCACCTGGGCTCTGTTGGAGTCTCCTCCCACCCCAGGTGTGGCCACTTTGCCCTCCCCGCCCATTCCCCATTATAATCCCCCCAGGAAAGGCAGAAGTGCTAAGCTGAGTCCATCTGGGCTGAGGATCCTCTTCTCATCACTGGTGAGTCCCCGTGGTTCACACTGGGTGATGGGGATCCAAAAAGGCCGGGGGGCCTGGTGGCCCCCTGGTTAGGTAGGAAGAGAATTGACAACTGTTCTGATATCATCCATGGGTGCTGGCTGGGCTTCCTTACTGGGGCTGACTGATTTCTCTGATATATTCCTTACTGATACCTCTGTGTGGTACCTTGGCTGGTTGAGGGTCTTGCCCCTGCTTCCAGGATGGGTGCAAAAATGGTGGTATCCAGGTCCCTTTGGATATCATCCTGTTCCTCTGGTGTATTGACAGCACCACTCAGCTTGGTGTTGTCTGCAGACTTGCTGCTGGTGCACTCAATGTCACTATCTATAGCAGTGGTAAAGAGCACAGGTTTCAGTGTGGACCTCTGAGAGACACCATTGTCACTGCTCTCCATCTGGACTTCACATCCTTGAGCACCACTGTCTGGATGTGACCATCCAGCCAATTCCTTATCCAATGGGCAGTCCATCCATCAAATATCTTTCTCCAAGCATGGAAACTCCACAACCTCTCTCAGCAACCTGTTCCTGAGTTCAGTCACCCTCACAGTTAAAAAGTATTTCCTGATGTTTAGCTGGAGCCTCCTGTGCCCACTGCCTCTTGTCCTGTCACTTGATACCACTGAAAAGAGCCATGGCTTTGCCCTGTTTGCACCTTCCCTTCAGTTATTTATATACATTAATAAGACCCACCTTGAGCCTTCTCTTTGATAGGCTAAACAGTCCCTGTTCTCTCAATCCTTCCTCATAGAAGAAGTGCTCATGTCCTTTAACCAGCCTTGTGGCTATTCAGTGAACTTATTCAAATCATAGAATTATTCTGGCTGGAAAAGACCTTTAAGGTCACCATATCCAACCATTAACCCACCACTGCCAAGTCACTACTAAACCATGTCTCTCAGAACCACATCTACAGGGTTTCTAAATACCTCCAGAGATGGTGACTCCACCACTGCCCTGGGCAGTCTGTTCTAGGGCTTGACAACCCTTCTGGAGAAAATGTTGAATAAGGGCAAATTTTCTGTTGACAGAAATGGCACCTTTATATGCTACCAAGGAAAAGAAAACAGAGATTTTTCTAAAGAAACTTACTGTAGTCAGTGCCAAGAAATTATTTGAAAGAACCTTTTGATACCTGAATTGAGTTCTGGGAAACACATCATTCAGCTATAATCAGCTCTCTTTTATGGTAAATAATACAATGTGGAGGACACAGCCAACCTTTTCTAGAACCTTATATCTGTGGACAGATCCTGACCATTCTTCTGATCATTATTCCTCCAAAAGCAAAGAAGGACTACCTAAAGAGGTAAGAACTTCTCTTCTGATCACTATTCCTCAAAAAAGCAAAGAAGGACTATTTCACGGAATCAATAAGGTTGGAAAAGACCTCAAGGATCATCAAGTCCAACATGTCACCCAAGACCTTATGACTACTAAATCATGTCACCAAGTGCCATGTCCAATCCCCTCTTGAACACCTCCAGGGATGGTGACTCCACCAAATCCCTGGGCAGCACATTCCAATGGCCAACAACTTTCTCCATGAAGAACTTTCTCCTCACCTCGAGCCTAAACCTCCCCTGGCGCAGCTTGAGACTGTGTCCTCTTGTTCTGCTGCTGGTTGCCAGGGAGAAGAGACCAACCCCCTCCTGGCTACAACCTCCCTTTAGGTAGTTGTAGACAGCAATGAGGTCACCCCTGAGCCTTCTCTTCTCCAGGCTAAACAACCCCAGCTCCTTCAGCCTCTCCTCACATGGTTTGTGTTCGAGGCCTCTCCCCAGCCTTGTTGCCCTTCTCTGGACATGTTCAAGTATCTCAATGCCCTTCTTAAATTGAGGGGCCCAGAACTGGACACAGTACTTGAAGTATGGCCTAACCAGTGCTGAGTACAGGGACACAATGACTTCCTTATTCCTGCTGGTCACACTATTCTTGATGCAGGCCAGGATGCCACTGGCCTTCTTTGCCACCTGGGCACACTGTTGGCTCATGTTCAGGCAGCTGTCAATCAGTACCCCCAGGTCCCTTTCTGTCTGGCTGCTCTCCAGCCACTCCGACCCCAGCCTGTAGCTCTGCATGGGGTTGTTGTAGCCGAAGTGCAGCACCCAGCACTTGTTGTTCTGGTCTTTGTGTTTATAAAGGTTTTAACGTAAGGATTTTATTCCTGATGCCAGCATGGCAGAGCACAAGACTCAAAGGGTGGGACCAACAGCAATGCCCATGAATCTGAAAATTAACAGGTCTGAAGCTGATCATGCAAGTGTCCCCTGAGGAAACCTCCTATTTGAGGCTAAATATCTCAATGCCTTAATGTAATGTAATTAGGTAATATGTTCATGTGGATTTATATGTTGACTCACCAGAAGGTTACAGTTAAACAACAATGTCAAATGGTTATTCAGGAAAGATTTTTTTTTTTGGGGATTTTAAAGTTGTTGTGGACTAAAATCTAAAAGACACATTCCCTTTGTTATGTTTTGCACATTAAGAGCCCCACTGATTTTTTTTTTTTTTTTTTTTTTTTTTTAAATCAAGGCTATCATGCCCTGAAGTACCAGTTTTATTTGTCTAGTCCAGCACATTCCTCATTATTATGGAACCAACCCTGGGGGGTTGCGAGCCCTTCAGGCTTGGCAAACAGATGTCACTCATTGATGAATTTGGCAGCTTAAAATTTGTTCATGTAACTATTGATACATTTTCCTCAGTCATCATTGCTACTGTTCATATAGGAGAAACTGCTAAAGATGTCATTTGCCATTGGCAGTGAGCTTTTAATTGCTGGAGTATCACATCAGATAACTATGTAAGTTTTAAAAGCTTTTTTGCATCTCTCTGATTTTCAGGAAACCCCAATGATACACCATTCCAACTCCCTGACCATGACCAATGCAGCACCTTCAGGTGTCAAAGTAAAAGTTTGGAATCTACAAACAGGTCAGTGGTCTGATTTCTGTGAATTAATAACCTGGGGTAGAGGATATGTTTATGTCTCAACAAGTTCTGGATTATGCTGGGTCCTAGCAAGATGGGTTCGACTGGTGCTTTCATCATTCTTTGAATGCTGACTGCAGTAGCAGCTTTGCAGATCCAGAAGCAGCCGCAGAAAAACATACTGCTGTTTGAACTGCAGAAAAAGGGTGGATGATGTTTCATGAGTAAAAGGACTGGTTAGAGAGGACAGTTACCTCTGAGCCTAGAGAGACTAGAGTGATTCTACAGAGAAAGCAAAACTGGCGTGAGCGCAAGTTACACACAACTTATACAGATGGTTTGAAGTACTTCCGGGACTGTGGTTAGTGCCGACAGATCAGATAAGTATTCGAATAAACATAGCACCTCAATCTGGGGGCTTTGGAGCTTATGTGACAGACCCACCCTCTGAAATACATGCAATAGCATGTGATATTTAATCTGAATTGCAAGAGAATACTGAGGATTCTGAGGTTATACACCCCTGTTTCATTCTGTGTATAAAGCATCCTAGGAACTAAGGACATCACTGGGGGTGGGTAACTTGTAAATGTTTTAGGTGTTGTAAGAAATGGTCTTGTATCTGTTATAATCAGGGAGTGTTTTGTCCTGAATGCTAGTGGGACTGTAAATTTAGACCTGAAAATTGGCAGCCTATATTAATAAGTATAGAGACCTTATTTTGTGGTGAGGAAAAAGGATTTAAGTCTTCTTGGAAAATTCTTGAAAGGGACTGGCATAAGTGGGAGATAAAGGCTAAAGAAATTTTAGTTAAGGAATACCAGGAGCAATTGAAGGGATTAGTAAAAGGCAAAAGGGAGACATGAGGAAAACAATTTTGAAAGATTTTGAGGAAAGAGGTATTGGTATAACAAAAGCACAATGGGAAATGGTAAATGAGTTAACTGAAGAAGTGGAAAAGACTCCAACTGAAATCTTAAAGTAGGTTAAGGAATCTGTTCCTGAAGAAAGCAACTGTTGCTGAGAAGACATCATACCTAGCTGCTGGCTGCAACCCAGTAGGCGAAGGAGGCAGAGTTGACATATACAGGTGGAACGTAACTCTGATTCTAACCCTATTTTGTATAAGGAGTCCAGTCAAAATCAAAGAGATCACCTAACATGTCCCCATGTGTGAGTAAATTCACTTCCAATACTAGTAATGATAGGTAGACATAGATGGGATAAAAGCAAAGATCAATGGTCTCTCAAAAATATCTACTCAAAATAGGTTAGCTTTGGATTTGTTTTACGCTATCTGTTTTGTTTCTTGGGGTGATACTTCCTGGGGTTTTAAAGAAATGAGATAAGTTACCTTCTCGATTTCTGAATATGAGTTGTTTGCAATACTTGCTGGAATAATTGTAATACTGACCTGTATAAATCTTAGTAATTATTGTTTTAAGATAAGTCCTTTAGGTAAAATTGTTTGTACTAATAAGTTACAAGTAGATGGTAGTACTTTTGAAGATTTAGAAATTATAACACAAATCAATTATGGCCAAAAGAGAAATGGGGGAATTTTTATGAATATAGTAAATGATTTGTGTTAAAGGGTGAGTTAGGAGTAAAGTTCAAAGAGATTGTTTTGAAAGATCGCAAGAAGCTGGTTTTGAAAAGCTTGAACAAAGACTTTTAAACCAGACGAATCAAGCTCCGGAGGCATCAGACCAGAGATAAAGCTGTACCAGCTTTTCCCAGCTCTCTCTTGGAATGTGGATTTAAGATAAGAAACCTTGGGAACAGTGCATGCTTAAGGTGGGAGGTTATTCAGCAGACACTGTGAGGAAGATTTCTTCCTTGAGCCCTCCCAGAAGACTTCTGCCAAGTAGAATGTGCATGAGCACCCCATTCTGAGATCTCATTATCATATCCATGCCTTCTATTTAGCATAAGCTTGTTATGTAGATAAGGTAGCTATATAAAATTAGAGAAGCTATTGTAGCAGTTGCTGTGATTTTTGTCCCCCCCAGCCCAGCGTGCGCTGTTTGCTTGCTTTTATTCCCAATAAAATTTTAAAAGACTTTTTTTTGGCTAGCGTATTTATAATAAATGCCATCCTGTTGGACTCTGCCCATCTGTCCAGTCAGTCAAGGTCCCTCTGCAGAGCCCTTCTACCTTCTAACAGATCAACACCTGCTCCCAACTTGGTGTCATCTGCTAATTTACTGATGATGGACTCAATCCCCTCATCCAGATCATCAATAAAGATATTGACCAGGATGGGGCCCAGCACTGATCCCTGGGGGACACCACTAGTGACAGGCTGCCAGCTGGATGTGGCACCATTCACCACCACTCTCTGGGCTCGGCCCTCCAGCCAGTTCCTAACCCAGTGCAGAGTGCTGCTGTCCAAGCCACAGGCTGACAGCTTGGCCAGGAGTTTGCTGTGGGGAATGGTGTCAAAGGCCTTGCTGAAGTCCAGGCAGACTACATCAACAGCCTTTCCCACGTCCACCAGGTGGATCACCTGATCAGAGAAAGAGATCAGGTTGGTGAGGCAAGACCTGCCCTTCCTAAATCCATGTTGACTAGACCTGATCCCTTGGCCATCCTTCAGGTGCACAGTGATTGCCCTCAAGACGATCTGCTCCATAATTTTCCCTGGCACTGAGGTCAGATTGACAGGCCTGTAGTTTGCAGGTTCATCTGTCCATCCCTTCTTGTGGATGGGCATCACACTGGCCAGTTTCCAGTCTTCTGGGACCTCTCCAGTGAGCCAGGACTGGTGGAAAATGATGGACAGATGCTTGGTGAGCTCATCTGCCAGCTCTCTCAGTACCCTAGGATGGATCCCATCCGGTCCCATGGACTTGTGAGTGTCCAAGTGGCTCAGCAAGTCCCGAACTAATTCCTCATGGAATTCAGGGGTACAACACTGCTCCCTGACCCCATCAACCAGTTCAGGAGGCCAATTGTCCTGAAGTCCTCCTGCCTTACTGTGGAAAAATGAGGCAAAGAAGGTATTTAGAGCCTCAGCCTTTTTCTCATCTTTAGTTACAATGTTTCCTTCCAGGTCCAATAAAGAGTGGAGGTTCTTCTTGTACCTCTTTTTAGCATTAATATATTTATAGAAATGCTTTTTATTATCTTTCACAGCAGTGGCCAGTTTAAGTTCTAACTGGGCTTTTGCCTCTAATTTTTCTCTGACATGTTTTAACAACATCCTTAAATATATCTCGAGTTGCCTCCCTGCCTTTCCAAAGGTGATACACCCTCTTTTTTTTCCCTTAAATCCTTCAGGAGCTGCTTGCTCATCCAGGCCAGTCATCTTCCCCGCTGGCTCGTCTTACGGCATGTGGGAACTGCCAGTTCCTGTGCCTTTAGGAGCTCCTGTTTGAAGCAGGTCCAACCATCCTGGACCCCTTTGTTCTTAAGGGCTGCTACCCAGGGTACTTTCCTAATAAGTTGCTTAAACAAGCTGAAGTTTGCCCTCCAGAAGTCCAAAGTGAGGGTTCTGTTGCTGTTCCTCCCTATTTCCCTGAATATTGAAAACTCCACTATTTCATGATCACTGAACCCTAGACAGCCTCCGACCATCACATCTCCCACCAGCCCTTCTCTATTTGAGAAGAGCAGATCAAGCAGAGCCTGACCCCTGGTAGGTTCACCTAAGAGCTGCATCAGGAAGCTGTCATCCATACACTCTAGGAACCTTCTGGACTGTCTCCTCTCTGCTGAATTAAGTTCCCAGCAGATGTCTGGTAGGTTAAAGTCCCCCACAAGGACAAGGTCTGATGATCTTGAGACAGCTTCCAGTTGCTTATGGAATATTTCACCTGCCTCCTCGTCCTGGATGGGTGGTCTATAACAATCTCCAATCAGGATGTCAGTTTTGTTAGGACTCCCTCTAATTTTAACCCACAGGCACTCAATCCATTCATCTGCAACCTCAGGTTCTGAGGCATCAAGAGATTCCCTAATGTATGGGGCCACCCCTCCTCCTCTTCTCCCTCGCCTGTCTCACCTAAAGAGCTTGGAACCCCCCAGTGCAGTACTCCAATTATGTGAATCCTCCCACCATGTTTCTGTAATGGCAATTATATCATAGTCTTCCTGGTGGACCAAGGCTTCCAGTTCCTCTTGTTTGTTACGTGCATTGGTGTACATGCACTTCAGCTGGACTTTTGATTTCTCAATTAACTCTAATTTATGTCCCACTCTCTCCTCTCCAGGGAGACTGGTTTCTTCACCCACCCCCTTCAGACCTAGTTTAAAGCCCTCCCAATGAGTGCTGCCAATTCCAATGCTAGTACCCTCTTGCCCTTTCTAGATAAATTCACCCCATCAAGGTCCAGCAGGTTGGGTGCAGTAGAAGTTGCCCCTTGATCGAAGAACCCAAAATTCTGTTGCTGGCACCATCCCTTGAGCCAGTTGTTGACAGTGTGGGTTCTCCTGTTCCTCTCAGTGTACACCCCTGCCACTGAGGGAACTGAGCAGAACACCACTTGAGCTCCTGCCCCTTCAATCAATTGTCCGAGAGCCTTGAATTCTTTTTTGATCGTCCTGGTGCCCTTCTTATCAATCTCATCACTTCCAGCTTGGATTAGCAGCAATTGGTAATAGTCAGTGGGCTGGCGCTTCAGTGCCATCTCAAAGTTTAACTCAGAGCAGCACCCTTTGACGCTGAAAATGCTCACACTACAGCCTAGCAATACATGTGCAAGGGAATAGGAGCATGGCTGGAGTCATGAGATGGTGGCAAATTCTATGGGAAGCCACAGGCTAGCCTTTCAACACTTCTCATATCCTCCTTGGCTCAATACGGATGACAGGTCCCTTCCAGATCCTTTGAATCAAAAGTTCTGAATGATTATTTGGACTGTATAGTCTTTATAATCTTACCAATTTACCTATCTGTGGTAATCACAATGAGTTCTTGATATGATTAGAATGTAAGAATTAATAAGGCTTAGCACCTCCGCAGTGTTTTGTATTTTTCTCTTCAGAACAGAGAACAAGCAATAACTAATTGCGCTTCAGAAAAACACTTTTAGTATCACAGTTTTATGAGGTGGAAACTAGGAGGTTAAATAACTTGCCTGAAGTCATTCAATAAGTTATATTTGGATTAAAATTTAGGATTTGCTGGCTGCCAGCCCTACTTTTTGACCACTCTGTCTCTTATTATAAGAATTTAATTTACTTGGCAAAGAATGCATCTTTCATGTGGTAAGCCATATATTGCCATTCTAACGGAGTTAAAGGAAGGTGAAAAGGCCAGCCAATCTGATTGTGAACTGATGAAGGGTCACATTGTGGTGATTATTCTTTTTAAAAAATCTTGATCTAATAGAACATTTCTACTCTCTAAGAAAAAGGACCTTGTTTCAAAACATGGATGCTCATAGGCAACCATTTACTTTTCTGTTGAGCCATCTAGAGAAAGAAACAGAAATCTAAGGAAAATGTGATAATTAGGTCCCTCTGGTATTTTGAGATCTATTTGCTATGTATTTCATAAAAACTCAGGGAAAGTTTTAGCACATAAACACCACAATGTATGTATTCTTCACCCAGACTTCTGCTTTTGCTTTGAGTTCTTGTCTGTGTTTTTTCCCTTGATATTCTTCTTTTGAAACTGCTCTTTTCCTTTAGTTTAGACTTTTTTGAAAGCTGAAGATCCAGGATAGACAAGGGCATATACCTCTGTGTGTGTGTTCATGGGAGTAGCAACTAAATAGCTAGAAATATATTTTCAGGTATCTGTTTTTCACAGGCTGATATAATGTATTAATAAGTTCTGAGAGTACTGAAAATCAATGTTTAACATTTAAGGTGACAACAGCAACAACTTGTCTATGTATCTCTCTATGTACACATGTGAGAGAAAGACACATCACATTTTGGTCAATAACATCTAAAAATGTATCTGCCCCTCCTTTTTTAGAGCCTCCAATGAAAAGAAGCTTCATGAAGAATCCCTATGCAGCCAAATGAATTTTGTTGACATTGCATTCCAAATCCAAGGTGGAACTGTGATGCTTCTATTTTCCTGTGAAAAAATTGTCAAAATATAGACCCATAAAGACAGAAATGTTAAAAGGATAGTAACAACCATTATGTGAATGCCTTGAGACCTTAAGAACAGAATCTGCATCTGAGCACAGACTTGTTCCTGCAACAAAAAATTAACAGAGTGGCTGTACACAAATTAAAAAAATAATAATTATTTTTTAAAAAATCATTGTCATTAGTGAGAAAAAAAGTTGATGATACAAGACATTTTAAAAATAGTGAGGAAAAAGAATGAGACTTTGATGATACGAATAAAATCTTATGCCAGAGGTTTAAGTTTGCAAGACTGAGGAAAACAGTCATTACTGAAAAAGTATTCTGACATGTAAAAATCACTGCTAAAATCACCTAACAAATAATTTTAAAAGGCAGGTATAGCAATACATTTTAATTACTTTGTGTACACAGTAGATATACACATATTTGTCAAAAGCACAGTAAAAGTAATTTGTTTAAACTCCAGAAAGGTTTACAGACATCTCACTTCATCTAACCTGTTTGTTTTCTGTAAACATGAGTTTGATGTATTCATATATTTGTAGTTTTGGCTCAGCACTGCAGTAGTTACCTAGACAGCACAAAACTCTTTGTCCACTCCCCTGTATCTTTTCTACTTTATGTTTGTAAGTATGGACATGAAACCCATGTCTGAACTACTCCTTTAGCAATGGGCAGGCTAGCATCTCTTGGGAATGCATGCCACTTTTGACAGATTGATAGCTGATGCAGAGGAAATTGTGGAAATATGTCCACAACACTCACTTGGCCAAGGCCTTATGCCTGAGGAACCTCTTAGTCCATGTAATTCAAATTACTGTTTGAAAGATCTAATAATATTCAATAGATTCTGCAGTGATGCAAAGTGACCATGTGCTACAAATCTTTTCATCAGCTATAACTGGGATAAGATTTTTTTGGTTCCTTCCATACTCAAAATACTCATTTCAGAAGTATCAAGAGTCCTGCCAAATTTCTGAGAATACCTGTGGAATGGAATGGCACAAAAGAAGAATTAGCTGTCTTTCTCTCTACAGGGATCACAAAGCTCATGAAAATCAGCAATGTTCCCCCAAATTATGTGACTCTACGAGCAACCTGGACTGTGCTGGTGGCATTTTAACAGGAAAGCATTTCTTATCAGGACAGGATGGAAGGAGATCTTCAGGGTGTTTGAACCAGTCTCTCCCTTTTTCTACTCCCTACCATTATATTTTATCTTTTTTTGAAATAGAGAATTACTTCTGTCACCCAACAGCTGATCTCTGAGTTACCAGAGTGCACTGGCCAGTTCTTTCCTCTTATTTTCTACTCCATCTCCTACAGTATTCTTTATCCTTTCCACAGGATGAAGAATGATTCTGAATGGAGATATCATGTAATTTCAAGGCTGATGATTTCACCACGGAGTTTCTCAAATTTCCTGTAGCAGAAGTGCTTCCTGCTGCACATTTTCCTGAGAACCACGTTAATTCTGCATTTCTGTGAGAGGATATTGTCACCTGTAAAGGTGAAGAAGAATCTAATCCTTGTGCATTTGTAGCATCTGGTTCCACCTCCAGTTCTTTTCCAGCATTTCTGTGTATCCAAAACTGCTCCTGTGGCAGAAAATCCTTGTGGTGTTCCTAGTCATCTTCATGTATAGCATATTCCCTCACATGCTTGCAACAAATGAGAAGATGAGCAAGTACCTTTACCACAGAGATCAAACAAGGCTTGTAGGCACCTTGATCTAAACATGAGTTCAGGCTTCCTACAGGGTCCATAAGGAAGAGTAGAGCCAGAAGTAGGATAATATTGACAGAGCAATTCCTTTTTCTCCGTATCGGGTACCAAGACAGTATCCCTAACTGCCAGGAAATTTGAAGCCAAATTATGCTTTTAGCTATACACGTAAGTCATGTTATATGCATGAAAACATGAGCAAAACTTAGACTGCAGATTTTCCAGGGAAAAACAAGTGCTGCATATCAAGCAATTAGGAGCAGTAAAGTAAACATTTAGTCACCACTGACTCATGAGCTGAAAAACACAGTAGTCAATTACAGCTTTTGGTAGGAATAATTAATATGCTGTTGATGAAAACTGTGTTTTTCACTCAACATACAAAGCTATTTCAGGTAATTAAATGTAACCTCATCTGTATGTAATTTGTCTTTAGTCTGCACATGACACAATATTTCAATCTCTTATCCTGTATTCTGGAGGGAAAATAATATAGGAACACAACCTAAAATGTATACCAAGTTACCCTAACATGATTTGTTTACATTTAAAACTATATCACGATTCATTATTAAATATTTGACTATAAAAAGGTTTGTAATTTAATCATTTGCATTTTATATCTGCTTTATGGAGATAAAGTAAGAGATCAGTTTTACTACTGATACCACATAGACACTTATTTCTTTGTGTAGCTTAACATCTTGGTGCTTTTCCAGACACATTAAATATAAATGAAATACAGAAAAGATCACCCTTACCATTTCTGATGAGGGATTGTGAAGCTTCTGAATACAGAGAGAGGTGTTACATGCAAAGTATTCTTTAGCATATTGTATTGGCCTGATTTTCCAAACTGTAGATTATCTACATTTCTCACTTGAGAATGGAACTTGAAATGCACCTCTGAAAATTAGTGTATGTCACTGTCCACTGAGTCACTGTAATCTGAAGTACGTATTTCCAGGCTGATTGCTCAACTATTTCCAGCTATAGTTGTCTAGCAGGAGAAAGGGAAAGATAAACTATCTTTCATGTCAAGAAGCTTCAATTTACTTCTTTTTAGGCTTGCAAGAGCCTCTTTGTGTGCCGGGCTTTGAAGTGTTCTCCACAAACTGGTTGCCAGGTGAAGCCTCAGTTTGTGTGACTGTTACCAAAGTGTATGTTTACATGACAAATTTAACATTACTACAAGGCTAACACACCTGATATTTTTACGTCTGAGCTGCATATTAGTTATCTTTATTAGATTCTTAAAGTAAGCCTCCAGAAAAGACAAACTTTCATGCAATATGAAATTAAGAAGGGTTGCTATTACCTTTAGCAAACACTAAGTGTTTTCTATTCTTTCTGAAACAATAACTTTGCTATCTTTGTTACCACAAGTTTCCTAACACTATCATAGCTTTACAGTTTCTAAATAAAATGGACTGCTATTGTACACAAAACATCATGTTACTAGGTCATTAGTTGCTGATAGCTGTTCTAGTTTGACTCAGAAAAGGCATCTATTCTCAACCATTAGCATTACCAGTTCTCCCAAATAAATAACATGGAAACCTGACTAAAACTGCCAACCAATATTTTTCTGCTAGTAGCACACTAAAATGATCTGCATTGGTGACTATAATTTGTATTGACCTAAACACTTATCATGAGGCTGGATTTTCAGAAGCAGTTACAATGTCTCTGAGCAAAATTCAGGAAAGATATGTGGTCCATTCAGGTGGATTTGTCATCCATTAAATATATTTCATGTAAAATTGCAAGACTCTGATACGAAGGAAATTCCCTGGCTTTAGCATCAAACAAACACTTTCTCTGAGTATGAGCGAGAAAAGTCGTTAACAATTCCAAAGGGGGCAGAAGCCAAAAAAAATTACACAGTCAATCAATAAATGAAAAGCACAACACAGTGCTCCATGTGGGCATAATAAGTAAGCCTACTTGTGTTATTTGTGTTAAGGAACAAAAGGGTTTTTCCAGAAACCATCTGTACATTGTTAAAGAGGAGCGAATTACCTACAACCTTCAAAGGAAAACAGCACCATTAAAATAAACTTGAGGGTTGTAAGGAATTAGGTCACTGATTATGGGTCCAAGTCAGAAGACTTTAACACTTCTCTGCATTTTGTCTCTCTGGTGACACAAAACTCAGGTACAAGGGGATGCAGAATTTCAGCAGAGAGACTTTGCCGCAGCTGTCAGATCTGGAGCCAGGCTTCCCAATACCCAAATCTAGTGCTTTGCTTTGAAGTTGTCGTCTGACGCACCATAACAATAAGAGAGAGAGAGAAAAAAAAAAACTTCATTTCCTCTAGCTAAAATGTAGAATTACAGGTGGTTAGGCTAGATTTCATGCTCAAAACCTGTTAGCTAAGACCCTGAAATTATGAGTTTAAAATAATAAAAGGGCACACTGGAGTCTCTAGAGTCACCCTCTACTTTGAACTGTTGGTGCACTTAGGCATATGTCCAAGCTTTTCACTACAACCACAGGGACTGGAAACTTCTGCTGTTTGAAAGAGATTCTCACATAGCCACTTCATTCCAAGAATGGAAGTTTTAAAGAAAGCACCAGTTAGGGCAACTTTCATGATAAAATGGTAAATAATGACAATACTATAGGTCTTTTCAAAATTCATGAACCTCAAAAGAAGCCAGGCAAAATCCTCTTGGTTTCAGGTTTCACAGAAGCTTGCAGCTCAGCTCCAACTTGTCCTGAAGTTCACTAAAGTTCAGCCTTTCAAGTCATTCTGATTCAATTTATGGTTTTTTTTTGTTTGTTTGTTTTGTTTTGTTGGGGTTTTTTTCACCTAAATCATATAAAACTTGGGATATTACATGGATTTGACATGAGCCAGGTGGAACTCAGAAGGTGAAACAGTATCTTGATTTCCTCTGAAGCCTTTTCTTCCTCTGAATAAAAGTTTCATATGATCTCCTGTGAGCCAAATTCACTTCCTGCAGAGTTCTTGAGACTCACAGAAGTACATGTTTGCATAACTGTGCAGCAAGGCCATGGGGTTCTAGCACAATGCCTACAGGGAAAGCCAGGAATTCTAGAAGCGCAGCAAAGGGAAGGATGTGGATGCATCTTGCTGCAAAGAGAGTATTTATCTCTCCTAAGGACAGAGAGAACCACAGTCAGTCTTCACAAGATTTACTAGAGACTGAGTTTGTAAAAGATCTGATAGACTAGTGCAGCACCTTTGCACAGAGTTCATTTACAGAGTGTGCTCCTTGGCGCTGAGAGGCTTGCTCCTTCTTTCCATTGTAGCTAACAGGGGCAGAAGAAATGGAGTATAGTTCTCAATTTCCTAGATTTTAAACAACTTTCCATTCTTCATTCAGATACAAGTTGAACCCCAAAACTGTTCCTAAACTGACCAATCCAAAAATCCTGTTAAAAATCACCGCTCCAATAGTATCAAAGGCGTCAGTGTACATTTTAAGCATCAAGCTACAAAACAATTGACAATATGTATTACTATATAAAAAGTTACATATTTTAAAACTGTCTTGTGAAGTGGTTCATGAAAACAATTGCCTACAACAGTCCAGAACTACTCACAACACTGCTGCTACCATCACTTTTCTTAGCTAGAGTTTTAATGTCTAAAAGTCATATTTGAAATGAACATTTTTCTCTTTTATCTTACCTTTAATTTTTACAGTGCAATTATTACTGCAATTAAGAGAACATGGCCAGTTGTCATCCATTGTGACCAAATTTTGAGCAATGACGCAGGGTTAAAGTAAGAATTGCACTATTTTAACACCTTGGTTTCTCCATTGTGCAAAATCAATTAATGTAAAGTGAAGCTCTGAAGGATGCACTAAATTATCATCAATATTTACTGGTTTAACAAGAAGGTTGAAGATAGGTATCTTTTGTGTTTATCCACATCATTCTTGTACAGTTATTAAACTTCCCCCAAAATATTATTTTAATAATCTCTAATTAACATGCAACAAATATCCTATTAAAAGGAATGCTTCAGCTTGTGGAAGTATTTGAGACACTCAGTTTGAAGGGTTACCACAGATCCTTATCTCTGTAAGTTAGATCACAATACTTCCTGTTAGGAGTTTTATGCAAAGTTCATTTCAGGGTGAAAACCATGCTTGGGCATTTCAAAGTCACTTAAAGCCCAAATTTAATCCAAATGATCTCTCTACTAGGTATGTAATTTGTGCAAAAGTTGCTGTATGCACCTTTATACGGTTAGTGGAGAGATCTCATTTTTTATATTATGTAGTCAATCCAGGGTTACAGTACTTCTAAATTCTGTCCCTGGACAAATGCCTTAAGGTGGGAGGGAATTTACCCCACTGGTCTGCATCTAGGGGCCCATTGACTCAAGAGAAGAATGGAGGAAGACTGCCAGTGAAGACTGAGGAAAAAAAGTATTATTGAGTACCTCAGCCGCCTTCTCATCTGTTGACACCAGCTCTTCATTTTCACTCCTCAGAGGGGGTACTCTTTCTTTAACCTTTTTTTGCTGGTTAATGTACCTGCAGAACCCCTTTTGTTATTCTGAACCTAACCAGGTTCAGCTCTAGCTGTACCTTAGCCTTCCTGACCTCATCTTTACACAACTGGGTAGTGTTACTATACTTCTCCCAGGTTACCTGTCTCTTCTTCCACTATCTGTGCAGTTCCCTCCTGTTATTTATTATGACCAGTATTCAGCCATGCCAGTCTCTTCCCTTCCTTGCCTGATTTCTTAAACATGGGCATCAAGAGGTTTTGCACTCTAAGGAAAATGTCCCTGAAAGTCTGCCCACTCTGTTCTGCTCTCCTGTCCCTGACAATCTTTTCCCTTGGGGTCCTACTGACTAACTCCCTAAGGAGCTGGAAGTTTGTCTTCCTAAAATTTGGAGTCCTGACTCTGCTCCTTGCCTGTGCCATATCCCTTAGGTCTACAAAATCGACCAGGGCATGATGACTGCAGCCCAGGCTGCCCACAATTTTGAGATCAGTGATGAGTTCTCTTGCATTTGTGACCATCAGAGAAAATATATACAGACCTCACATGCAAAGTATATCTCTTTCACAAAATCTTTGTTTTCTCTGAAAATTGCAGCCTTCATTCAGATTTCAAGATGAGGAGAAAATAATAAGAATATGAATTAATTTGTTTTTTCCTAATAAGGAAACATGCAGCCTTTGCAATCCACAATTATTTTAAATCATAAATCTTAAGATCAGGTTGTGTCTGCAGTCTCTGTGGAGTTGCTTGTTAATCTGGCCACTGATGACTTTAAGGTGTGTTTTGGAGCAAGGTAGGAGAAATCTCAATAGGATCAAGCCTCCACTGCTGAAAGCTGCTAATAGAAAACTACCTCTTTTTCTTTCATATCTTCTCTACTAAGATACATTTTATGTGATGGTTGTTCAGACACTAAATATTATTTATGTCTTCCTGTCCATCCATCCGTTTCCTTTCAATTTTTTTCTATATATTAATAGAAAAAGAGACATTCTGAACCTTCTGTTTGTTTAGCAAATGGGCACTTATTGCAGGTTAATTTATTTATGAATCTGCTGTTCTGATTACAAGCAAAAACACAACTGAGTGAAATATTATGGCTGTGTGTAAAGTCATAGTAACCTTACATGCGTGAGTCCTAGATTTCTGGCCTCATCCTCTTTTAGCTTAGCTCTCCCTTGAGCATTTATTCATTTGTTTGCCCTTGCCAAAAAAATTATTCACCTAAACACAACCCACTCATGATGTCAATGGAAGTCTGAGCAACCTACGGCAGAGAACATTCAAAGCTGATATTGCTACAAAACAATGTCGTCTTCTAGTTTGTTTTATTTTCTTGGGTGTCCTGTTATGTGGGAATAGAAATCCTGTAACTAAGACCGACTTGTGATTTTTCACAGTATAACAAAGTATAACAGAAATGCCTCCTTTTCATCTTTTAATGATTAAATGTCTCCAATGCCCTGAGCCTTGGACATGCTGGCACACAAGTAATTTTACACGCATGAGCAGTCCTACTGATCTCCCTCGGCCTGTACATATGTAGCATTGCACATATTCACATCAGCAAGATGAAGAACTGGTTTTGTCAAGAACACCTGTGGCAAAGCAATATTCCTGCAAATAAACAGTATCTGCATTAGCGAACCTCATAGCTTTACTTCAGTGCTCAGTCACCCACAGAAGTCACTTACTGCCTTGCATAACAGTTGCTTTGAGCAATATTCCTTAAGTAATTTGCTTTGAATTCTTCTAACACTGTGATAGCATAGTTTACTAAAGCTTTGAGAAAATTAAAAAAAAAAAAAATATGTTAGAACCACTTATTGTAGGTAGTTACAAGTCATTGCAAACGGTGTATTTGAAAATCAGAGTTAACAACTTGCCAACCGAGATTTCATACTGCATTGCTTAGTGGTCAGGATAATGACTTCCTATCTCCATGCAATTTTTTCACCTGATAATGTTGAATTTTTGAGCAACAGTGTGAGCACAAGAACAGTTTGTGCAAGTAAATGAACCATGTCAGCAACTGTAATTCAGTCAGCATTGAAAACATGATGAAAATGTATTAAATTATTTGATAGTTTCTCTCTGCAAGAAAGCAAAGCTATCTGAACAAAAAAAAATTAACTAGAATATGAAACTGCAATAATAATGTCATGTCCCTTTAAATAGTATATGAGTGCTCAGACATTCTACATCTTAAGTGGTATTTCATTTGAAAGGAACTAGGAGAAGTAATTTGGGGGTAAATGTACAGTGTTTCAAAAGGATCACTCTACAGGTAGATTAAACAAAGAAGCCCAAGCCAAAAATAAAAAATAATTCTATATAACCATTCTCAAATACACAATACATTTTATACAACATAAAAAATAAGCTGCAGTGTTATATGACAGCTAAAACTCTTGTATTGATTCCCAAATATATTGACTTAGTTTTATCAAAATGTATTTATTCAGCACTGTTGCATCAATGATCTTCTGTATTTTATATGTAAATAATCTATTCTATTCCCTTGATCGTGTTAATCTTACTAATGACAAATTACCATTCTCCACGTACAGTTCCTAGATTTACAAATTATCACTCCTGCTTTCAGGGGACTGAGAATCAGCCACGCTTGCTAATGCCTCCATGGATTGCCTGACACATAGCAGATTTTTATATTCCCTTTTAAAGCATTCGGCTCACAAGAAATAATTTATAAATCTGGCTATCACTCGCACTTATCCTCTTACTGCTTGAGGGGGAAAAAGAACAAGATCAAATTGGGAGGATTATTAACAATTTAAGAACTTTATTTGCTTCAATTAACTCTTTGCAGGAAAAGCTGTATGCTAAAGACCATTGGTTTCAGGAAAGGAATATGAAGTACCCCATCTATTCACTTAAGGTGGAAAAAGATCATCTATAGGTACCCTTTAAAAAACAGAAACTTTTAAAATTTTGACTGTACATATAAATCTAGGAGCTGCTTTCAGAAAAAAAAATATGACTTGTGTTAAGAAATTAAAACTGTCATAACACAAGGAAGCTAAAAATTCAGGCTTTAGGACTCTTTCTCTCTTGCTCTGTGCGTAACGGAGATAAAATGCTACCATAGTCATTTGGACTCACCTTCTTTATATTTGCTGTTGCCTTTGTAATTATAAAAATGATGATGGCACAATAATCCTTGTGAGGGTGAGTTCCTCACCCTTCCTTTAGGTTCACCTGTCTTGGTGTAACCCATGACTGTGACCCCCTCCTTCCCATGCAGAGACAAAAGTTTGTGATAGTCACAGAGCAATTTGCTACCTTTTATTGCAGGAAGCTTCATGGGTCTTTCAGTGCAGAGGAATGAACAGCATTGACTGTAATTACTAAACCACCACTGGAAAGAAAAGGTACTCAGCTGTTCCTTCACTGTGAAAATATTTTGGGAGCCAGTTTTCAGATACCTGACACCCTCTCTGAGCCACAGACAGCAGTAAGAGGACCTGCAATGTAAGATGGAACTCATTTGCTAAAGACTGGTGCCTAAATTGCAGTTAAGATGGCTCAGCTTTTCCCTGCTTTCCCTGGGGGGGGAAGAAAGGAAAAGAAAAAGGGAATTCTTCCCAGATTGCTAAGAGGCAAATCCCAGAAGCCTCCCAGGGTGAGCCTATTTGTTATGTACAGTAGAAAGTTTCTCATGGTGCATCTCTATTACTGATGCCTTCCATTCTCAAGACCTTTCCACAGGGAAAACTGAGACACAGAAAACCCCAGGGGTGATAAATCTTCATGCTGCAGGGAAGAAAATACTGTGAAGGCTTCCTTTAGCTCCATTTCTGCCTGAGCATTCCCCATATTTAACCACAGTGCTGACCATACGCATGACAGGATTTCACACATTTCGAAGACTTTTTGGTCTGCAGAATAACTTTAAGTAACTTAATGGGATCTGTAATTAGCAGAATACAATATTTTTTATTTCTACTTCATTGAATCAAGATTAATTTTGACCAGTCTATGTGTCAATAAGCATTTATGACCTTCTTGAAGCACAATTTATTGGCCTGTACAGTACAGCCATTTCCATCTGTCTTATTGATATGTATGTAGGGTCTATCTAAAATACAGATTGAATTGATTATAATGGTTGGTCATGTAAATTTTCTGTAGTTCAATGGTCATTGACATGATAGACTTTCAGAAGTACTGCAGTCTATCATGCATCTTATCTATAGAAACCGAGTTCTGATATTCATTCATTATAAGGCTATCACATATACTGGAGATGATCAGGAAGGCTGGAAACAGATGGCATTTGGACATGAATTTTTGGAATGCCAATGATAGATGCATCCTTATATGCAGAATTCTTCCTTCCTCACACATCTTGCAAGATTAAGTCCCCTCATTTCTCTGTACAAGAGTATTTAATATTTTAAAGAGAAGGAAAAAAAGTGTGTTGATTTTAGAGAACAGTATTCCTTCTCCCTTCTGAGCTCTTTAAAGGCTATAGATATCTGTGCCAGGAATCTTATTACAAACATGCTCATCTACCTATATTCCATTTAGGAATGTTAGGATAGAAAAGGGTCCTGCTACCTACCACTTCTAAGAGAAAGGCTGAAAATGCTGCATCTTGCCTTTTGTGGAGAACTTCCAGCTCTTGCTATTGCTAGTAGCTGCTTTAAAAATAGTTATCTTTCAGAACTATGAAGTCTTGGGCCAAATTTCTGTTACAAACAAGTGTATCCAAAGAAATGTCTGCCTCACTTTATGGCACAGTTTGAACTGGCTGAGATTCCACTGCACTTGTGTTGTGGTTTTTTTATTTTCCATATAGCTGGAGCACTAACTCTGTAGCAGAAGCAATTCTTCACATGATTACCACCAAATAAAAAAAAAAAAAAAACTAAAAATAATAAAATCAAAGTGTAACTTCAAGGTAATTGCTGCAGGTAAACGCAAAGTCGTTAGTGAAGTTAACTTGATGTTAATTTCAGTCAGAATTTAAAGGCTGCTGCCTACAAACACCCATTCATAGCTTTAGTCACATGAGTTATCCAGTCACAGCCAATGAAAATATTTGGTAAGTAAATTTTCATATATGTTTATAGGCTCCAACCCTAACAGGGTACTAATAAGCAATTCAGATACATAGTTTTTTCTTCTTTATATGCATTAATGTTAATTATGAGTAACCAGAATTATAAAGGCAATGTAATTTGCTTCTAATTGCAGCATAATCACAGCTACTATGTTACAAATGTAACCCATTTTTTTAAAAAAGCTTTCACTCCTCTTAGAAATATCATTTTAACACATATATTTTGTATCCCACCTTACAACACACATCTGAACACTCAGACAAGATTTTGACCCAGGTTTCATTTGACAGCAGAGCTGTCCAATTAACCATATTTTAATTTTAAGAGATACTCACATTGCCTTTAGTCTTTACAAAACAGGGAAACCAGAGAAATAATACAGGCAGAGTGGTTTCCATTTCACTGTATATGCAAGACTTGAATTTTAACCCATCAACTCACTGCATTAGTCCAGTAGTGGCTAATGCTGAGAATATGAAAAACTGTTGGAAACCTTGACTGTTAAGTATAGAAATATGGTAATATAAGCTAGATAAGCAAAACATATCAGAGATGTAATAGAATGTAATAGATACATTCTAGATACTCCCTTTCTGGACTCACATTGGTATGACAGCCACAAAAGCTGGTTTGTCCTGCTCAGCCTAATGGAACATGGATGACTTGCTCTATTAGTAAGGAAAAAGGTACCAGTTGGGAAGTAACAGGACAAACTGAGTCAAGATGTAAAGGGGAAACATAAAAATGCATTCTCTTACTATCTGAGTAATTTCTTACAACCAACAGCTGATAGTGAAGGACTGTGTTATCCTTTTAGGAAAGACAACTCAGGATATTAAGGCATTTCTACCTGCAGAAGAACATGTCTAGTCTGTAGGGGGGAGAAAAAATTAGGGAGAGTCAAGAAAGTGTCCTAGCTTTTTCTGCATTAAGCTAGAAAATACTCCCCCCTAAGGAAACACCTGGAATTCCAAGGGGTTCGCTGACACAGATGGAGTCTTTTGTTTTCCTTAAGTATGAAAGGAGAGTAAAAGAAGCATCACAAGATAACAAAGCATGTAAGTTTGGAGAAGCCTTGTATGCTCAGCTGTATGTTTTCTGGCTGGAAGGAGGAAAAGTTGCAGATTGATGATTCTTTGCTACTGGCAAATGACACCATACCTAAACAAAAGAAATAATATAAATCATAAGATGAAGCCAAACAAACCCAAAAAACCTACTTCTAGAGCACGAATCATGTCTCCAGGGTGTGTCATCCTACACACCTGTATTACAAAGTCTGGCTAGTAGCATCATGCTCTGTAAAGAAGATGACACCACCAGATGGAAGTGGTTCATTCTGTTTGCCATACAAGGAGACATCTTAGCCATCTCTCTAAAGCTGTCAATGCCATCCTAGACCACCTTAGAGCTCAGCATTATTTTCCGCTCTAGCTAAAAAAAACCCAACTCAAATCTTGAAGATAACATTACTTTCAGACTCTGAGTCTTACCCAGGTTGTAGTCTCCTTCAGAAAAGTGAGAATGAAAACACTTCTGAAATATCAAAGCAGGCACACACTGGCTGGAAGAGAGACAAAAATCAACACATCTTCACCAAAGGTATGTTTACTGACTTGTGAAGACATTATTCTGACAAAGACATATAAGTTTAAATTGCAAAGGCACATGGGAACCTGGCAGGCCCAGAAAACCTGCTGATCACAAACCGAGGATAATAGCAGGAAGGTGAAAGAGGAGTTCTTCACCATGAATGTTAGATCTAAAGTACTATCCTGAAAGTCTGAGACTCGGATTGCAGGGCTGTAAGATGCTGAGGACAGTCTCAAAGCCATTGCAATAATTTGGTGTGTCTGTCATTATTAAAGATATCTTAACTATGCCTTTTATCTTGGTTTGAGTTAGAACAGAACTAATTCAGTTCAGTGATTTTACTTCTCAGCATAATCTTTTCTATGTTACTGCACCTGCTGAAATTAACAGCATGTTAACAGTGCCTGTCTCTAGCAGTGATAGCAATGATAGCACTCAATGTTTCTAGTTAGTACCAAGGATTGGTGTGCAGGCCAAGGTCACTCCTAAATCTTGTGTACTATGCTGGGGGTGCAGAGGACACTTCAGGTGACCCTAAATTGACCAACAAGGTATTATTTTCCATGTACATCATATTCAGCATAAAGCCGAAGGTAAAGCTCTTCAATGTCCAGAATCTGAGGAGTCTACCCATTCTGCCTTTGATCTTGACCCATGTGTTCCTGAATCCAGTTCCAGAACCCAGCTACTGAATGTGATTCTCATCTGACACTGAATCTAGTTTGGGACTTCTGCCATAGCATCCATGGTGATGGTGACATAATTGCCATCAGAGGATTTGAGTACAATATTGGTGTTGTATATGTTAGTATGTATTTCATTTTATTGTTATTATTTTTATTAAAGTAGTTTTAGTTTTCTTTTCCAATCCATAATTCTCTCTCCCTTATTTTCTTTTCTTTGTCAGTCATTTATTGGCCAGCCCAGCCCTAATTCTTGACACCTTTTTATCAGATAAGGTTGTAGCTCACCATGCAGATAACCTTCATAAGGCAGCAGAATCAGCATTTAACAATTCTTTCTTCTACATAGCCTTCAAAGTCACCTTATTTAGTAAGTTTAAAGGTGAGGAGATAGGACAGTATGCTACCCATGAGCCATAGCCTAGATTAGTGAAAAAGGCACAAATGCAGAGAGTAATACATGTGCTTAATGCCAGCTGCCAGAGCTGCTGTTCTTTATGAGTGGCATTAGTGTGATGACAGGTCCTTGAAGGAGAACATAACCTATTTCACAATGATACATTCACAGGACACCATGTCATCATCTGCATGTATGTTTAACTTTCACTGCTGGGGAAGCCTTTAAATGCTTAAAATCAAGAAGGGGAAAAAGACTTCAGGGAAGAAACCACCCACCATTCAGTATTTCTTTCCCTGAACAACAGAGTAAATTAGATGAATGTGTGAAATAATAATGAGCAAATGATGCCCCAGACAAAAGGAAAAAGGACAAAATAAAATGCATATAGTATAATGAAACATCACAAAACCCTACATGCTTTAAGAATCAGTTGTTCAGAACAAATATAGGAAATAGTATTTCAAAATTGAAAGAACATGTCAAACTTCAGTGGTCAGCAGCAGCTGCTGTGCAAATTCACAAGTATGTGTATGTTTTGAGAATAGGAAAAGACTGAACTTGTATTGTTTGGGAGACTCAGCTATGCATCTCACCTTTGCTATCCTATATGACAAAGCATGTGTTCATGGAAATACCTCTCAGGTGGGTCGGGTCTGCTATCAAATACAATGAGCTGCAACATCACTAAAAGTTTTAAGTCAATAAGGTAGCTGACTAACCTCCTCCTGATATCCAATGCGACCGTGATAATCCTAACAAGCATTTTTTTTTTTAATAACAAAAAAAGCTTATGTTCATTTTCTAGTGATCATTTAAAAACATATCTGATACTTGTAAGAACACAGATCTAGAGACACAAAGAAACTAAATTATTTATTCTCTGCATTCATCAATAAGCCACATTTCCAAACAAGTATGGTTTGGAATGTACATACACATTCACTTGAGAAGAGTCAGTTTTGGAAACCTGAACAATAAGCCATAGTGAAAGAGTCACTTCAACAATCTGGAGACAGTGTCCTCCTAAATCCAGGAGTGTACAACTAACCAGTATCCTACTTACACTGAAGTCCTGAATGTAGCCCATGCACATTGAGAAATCTCATTGCTCTTCTTGATGATCTCTTGAGCATTTCTGGGTAGCAGAAGTCCTCCTCCTGTGAGCAGCCTTCCCACAAAACCAGCATCAGGGCACGGTGCTGGGTACCTGCAGCCTCAAACCATCCTTATGCCCCCCTTATGTCTAGCAATCCACATTTCCCACAGCTCATCTTTAAGAGGAATCATTTGCATACATACCTGTTTCTATTTTTTTCCTTAACAAAGAAAATATGAAGAGAGGGAAAGAGGTTTCTGTATGACATATGTGTCCATCTATTCTCACTAAGAAGCATCTTCCGTACTGCTGTGGTCAGAGCAGCTCTTCATGCTGGAGACAGGAGCCATTATAGCCTTATGTGCACATTTCAAACCCTTAGCGACACATTTTGAATAATGATCACAAATTTACACTCACCTCATTTTTAAAGACCATCATAGTAGTGGGGTGGAGTTGATCAGTGCCTTGAACTGTATCCTTAATATTTTAAAGGCCTTGCTAACAAGCCTTTATTTTAATTGAGGTATGTGGTGTCATGCACCTGAACCCATTTCTATCTCCTAGAGAGAAAATGCAAGCAGTAGGGTGGTTAGTCCAAAAAATATACCATAGTCAAAAGACATAACCTAAAGATTGAAGGGGGGGGGGGGGGGGGGGGGGGGGGGAAATTAAAAACAAAACTAAACAAAAACCACAAAACCAAAACAAACCCAAAAAACTATGACGACCAGAAAAAGCAACAAATTTTCATCCCAACTGGGACAGGCAGTCCAGGAAGTAAATAAGACAGCAGCTATCATGTTATCAGAATAAGGAAATCAGCAAGAAGGATCAAAATGGTGTCTCAGTATACTAATGTTGACAATGTCTACGAAACCTAGTGCTTAAAAAGACCACAGCAGTAATCTTGGTGCATCCAATCAGCAGCCGTTTACTTGCAGGGTGCAACAGGAAACCCTCACATTTATCAGCTCTGCTCCCTCATCAGTGTATGTCACTGCACTCCATAGAAACTAGTACTGTGTTTATTTATCAGAGAATTGAAAGCAGAATAAAAATACAACTTCTACCTTCTTTTGAGTCATTTATTTACTTCAGTGCTTTTTCACCCTACATGATAAAACACAAGACTGTAGCTTGAAATTCTAAAAAGAGAATGAAGAATAAGGTAAATCTAGATTAAATTCATGCTTGATACAAGCACATAAACCCTGTTTCTACAATCAATCCAGTAAGGAAGATTCTTTGACCTGCAGAGTCCTCTTAACTGCCTGAAGATCTGCTCACCACAATCAGGCTGGAGAAGCTTTCCAACATCTCCCTGGAACATGGATTTCAAATTACTTTCTATTTGTGTGATAAAGAAAGGTTATGCCCAGAGCAGACAGGCTTGTTTCTCCCTTCTGAAGTTCTCAAATTCAAAACAAGAAAGAACTGAGTGATGGAATTGTAGAGGAGAGAACCTGGTATCTTCATGGATTCATTGCTTGTATCCCAACTATCAATCTATTTTATTTAGCATTTTGTGGGCTCTGGGCTTGGTCTGGTACATATCAGGATATGTTCACAAAAGTAGAACCATACACCTTCTGATCAAGTTTATTTAATGAAATTGTTGAAGTTTAAAAGGAGATGGGATTTGAAGCTCAGATAGAAAAGATAAACTACTTCAATAAAATCACTAAATTAATATGTTTTCTGCATCTGAGCATTTTCAATTTAGGATCTCAAAGCAGGGAAGGAAGGGGCATCACTTAGTACAGTTTCACTGGCATGTGTCAGTGCGCAGTAGTGGTTTATTACCACACAGACAGTATTGCGTGGGGAGCTCAGAGCCATCCAAAGAAATGCATCTAGCTGAAACCAAAGGAGATGGCACTGTGTAATGCATACACAGTGTAAACAGCACATGGTTCATGAGCTAGGTTGAATAGATATGCTAGTTCTGAAACGAACACAAGTGGTCGGCATGTTGGTTTGCATCTGAGATGAAAAAACAACTGCCCTGGAGCCAATGTCCTTAACATTATGGTGGGTTAGTGTTAACACAAAGGGAAAGATGTCACCTGAAAAGTCAACAGCACCTGCTTCTGCAGTTGCACATTGAGATGTGCTACTGGAAATCTTTTCTTTAACAGAAAAGTGACCTGACCTTGCTTATGGGTTATATCCAAATCAAAGCACAAGCTAAGAAGGTAAGTTCAGAATAAAAAGTGAAAAGGGAAGGAAGGGAAGCAAGACTTCTCTTTATTTATCCAAAAACTAGTAATCTTTTTTTTTTTTTTTTGCGCTGTCATTATGTAATATTTAAGTTACAAGAAGACAAAGATATTTTTCCAGTTTTCCCTCTAGTTGCACACCCACCAGCAAAGCCAAAAGATTTATTTGGTTGGTTTTTATAACAGCATTTAAAATGTTTGTATAAAAATCCACTTCATAAACTAACATTCGGGAACACTTTTATATCTCTTTTCAAACTCAAGGAGGAAGTCTACTAAGTCACTTCCTTCTGTCTCAGAGAAATATTGCAAGCTCTGGATGGAGAACATGTGAAAAATGTCACTCCAGGATTCACTCTGTTTGCACGTACTGTACTTGAAGCCAGACTTGTGCAGGAAACAAAGATCAGAGCACTGTTTGGCATGCTTTTGACCTAGGAATCCAAAAACAAACAAACAAACAACATAGAACCAATTCTAAAGACCAAATTATCAAAAAGCAGATATGAATCAAACTGCTGAGCTCAAATTATGCCTAAATAGTTTGTCTCTTATGATAACATCAGAAAGATAAAGAATGAACAGTTACCTTCATTCAATCCCAGTTAAAAATGTGGCAGTGGTAGGACAGTAACTACACACAAAACAAAAGGCCTTTGTGATAAAGTTATGCTCCTAAATACAGACCATTGAATCAATTAATATTTACTTAAGTACTTGTCATCTACAGCACAAGCAGAGAAAATCATCAATATGACCACAAGCTTGTGGCACCAGTTTGCATCCAGTTTCAAGTGCATGTTTTATTTATTTTCAATCATGATCAATCAGGAAAGAAAATAATCAATAAAGTTGTAGTGATGAGTGGAATTTGGCCATCTGGGGGCCCCAGTATCTCTTGTCCTGCATTAGAGGCAAGGGAAAAAAAAATTTTTTTCAAGAGCACGGAGGAGCTCCATATGGTTGAGATCAAAGGTGTTGCTGGGTGCATGGTTCTGCTTTATTGCCAGGCACTGCTGTTAATTAGAAAACAAGATCAGAGGCAGTATTAAAATCCAATTAAATTGATATGAACAGATTGCCAAGTGATGTTCACTAATGTATAATTGAGCACCATGCAAATTTTGGTGGCTGCCTTTTGTTTTTTCTCCCCTCACTCTGGAATGAATGATGAAGCTATGAAGTTTTTCCTCATTGTAAAAGATAAACAAGTTAATACACTGATCTAAAGGGTATTGCTTCAGTGATTGATGAAAATGAGAGTGGAATATTTAATGTGTGACTTTTGGGGGGCTTCTTTTATAATCTTATTTTGTTCTTCATTCTTTTATGATTGTTGTTGTTGTTATTCCTCATTATGGTGGTATCCAAGTACATGCGCAAATACTTCATCATTCCATCATTTCAGATACAGAGAAAGTTCCTTTGCAGCTGGAGATTTGATTCAAACAATTATAAAACCATGAATATTTCAAGTGACGGGTCTGCTACTGCTGGAAATTAACTTTCCAAGAACTGTACAGACTTTATACCGTATATCTTTGTTTAGAATCCACAGCTTCTATTAAATTTAATTACTTCCCTGTGCAGCTTTATATTGAGGGCGACTTCAAAACGAGGGCAGCAGCTATTAAATTTAATTACTTTCCCCTGCGGCTTGCATAGTGAAGGTGCCTGGTTAAGGTGCAGCTACTAAATGAGAGTATCTTCTAAACAAAGATATACAATATTTTTACCATATCTACTTCTCCTTCCCTATCTATCTGTGTTTAATATATAGACTTTGTGTGTGTGCACACATTATGCAGGTACACAGATAAGTGACATTAAATGCAAAATGCTAACTTTTAATCTAAGATCCATAATACTTAAACTTTATCTCTGTTTCTTTCTCTTTGAATGGTTCACATGGTTATACTGACAACCCACATAGAGTTCAGTATGAACAGCCTTAAAGAACAGAATTCCAAGATGCAAAATTCATTCAAATATTGCAGAAATTCTGAACTTTTGGGGGAAATGCATTTTTGTGCAGAACCTACCATAAGGAATAACTGTAGGTCCACAGAAAAACAATGACTGTCATTATTTCAAACCTCATATTTTAGTATCGTGTTTCATCTAATCTATGATTTGCTAACAGTGAAGATGCATTGTTTTAAAAACAGGATCAAAGTTAGCATATATAAGACTAATAAATCAAACATGGCAATGTCTGACATGGTGTTCATGATATATTTGTGGAGCTTTCAGAAACTGTTTAAATTATTTTAAAAGAAAACATTTAATCAGATAATGTTAGCTGTACATGTGAGAAGAACAGAACTACTGTTGCATTTGTGCTTACAGAGAGATGTGAAGTTGTGATTCTTTTACCTGTGCCTGTTAGTGCAGGGAATACAATGAAAGTAATGGGTGTAGGTAGAAGTGTGGGCAGCACTAAACAGTTCAGGATTTCACCCCTTCATTCCATTTTAGATAAACACCATGAGGCATTAAGCTGTCAATACAATCCCATCACAGTGGGTCCCATACCACTTTCAATCAAGTTCAATGCACCCCCTGCCCACATAAGGCAGAGAGCAGTGGTAGGAAATTTCTATCTTGAGAAACTTAACACTGTTGCAGTACAGGCAAATGAAGAAGCCATGATGTGTTGGATGCAGTCACAAAATCATTTTAAAGAATGTGATGCTACACCAGCATTAGTGGAATAAGAAAGGGTTTTGCAAACATCAGGAATGTTTAGTGTTCTGTTCTGCCTCAACATTTTTAAAAGCATCTTTGTGGAAACACCAACGTTACACAGCTCACTACTTATTCCCAAGCAAAAATGGGCTTTTACACTAAAAATTGAAATGATGATCAGAATAAAATACATCTGGATTAAATTCTACATGCAAATAATGGGTTATAAATATTTTCTTAGAAACTTTTAGAAATCAAAATGTCCTAATAGTTCAAAAAAGAAATGGAAGGAATATAAAATGGAAAAAACTTACAGATATTTTCACTAATTTGTCCTTCCCTTGCCACTTTGCTTATGGCTTTTTTCTGGTTTTCTTTCTTCAGCTAAAGACTAGGGAGAGAAAAAAAGGAAAAAGTGTGGCATGGAGGAATAAGCTTTTGCTATGTAAAACTTTTTTTTTTAATTTGTTGTGTTTTTTTTTTCCAGAAAAATTCAATACCTGGGAGCATTGCACAAAAAATTACTAAAGGAACAAATAAATAAGAAAACCCTTAAGATGCATATTTAACACCTTTGTACTTTATTATTTCAGAAAATTGGAGTAAAAACCATCTTGATATCTCACTGAAAAAATATTGCTTTAACATTTCCTGCCTGACAGAGAGTTTTGGTTAAGGTGCTAATCAACCATACTAGAGAATCAATAACTCATTCCTTGTCAAATGTCTGTGTTCAGTAGGAAGAATGTATCGATCAATGGATTTTGCAAATAATCATCTAGAGTGATGAACCCAGGTTCTGAATCAGGACATATTATGTGCTTCCTCCTTATAGGTTAATAAATACGGCATGATGCAAAAAAAAGAAACAGATTTGTCTGAAGGGACTTTTCTTCTATTTGGTCCTTTGGGGTAAGACCTGTTTAATTATTAATTGCCTGTTTATACAGCTTTTTGGGTCCTTGAATGCTTACTGTGATGTTAAAGGATTACTGTAATACAGAGAAAGGAAAAAAGAATCAAGAGGAGAAGGAGTAATTAGAGGAGGAAACACAATGAAATTTGTTACTTAAGAAAAGTGATCATCAATTTACCCACAGTTATATTAATGTGGTGTCTGAGACACCAAATTTCCTTCCAAGACCTACAGAAGGAGATGACAGCTATTACAGATGTGTGATGCTCTTGCAGCAAGTCGTTGCTACTGGTTGCAATTTCGCCATAGTGGTGCTGTGGTCACAGAGGTTAACCCAGTTAACTCATTTTAAATTAGATGAGTCTTTCTGCATAGCATGGCACTGAGCAATGAAGACTAGCCTGGAGGAGCATTTCTACTTCTGAAAGCATGTACAAATGGGGACTTTCTGAGGGGGACCATGGAATTTCATAATGATGAGGGAAACATGAACTAGGGAGATCGCACGCATAGCTGAGGTAAAGTAAAATTAAAATCTGCAATGGTAACATCCCTGAATCTTTGCAATACTTAACAGTAGCAAAATTTTTCTTCTGACTGTGGGAGGGTACTGGCATTGATCTCAGTTTTTCTCTTCTCACAAAGCAGAGAAATTAGATTCAGGGTAACAGGTGTTTTTTTCTGCTGTATGTCATTCTGTTTCTAGGGTCAAAAAATAGAAAGCATGTTTTAAAACTCCACAGTGGATATCAAGTGCATTTCTTCATAACTAGCCAATATGGCAATTGATGCAGGTATAATGGAGAAGCTCTTTTTCACTTTCTTAAAGCAAGTGTTTCCCTTTGAGCTTTATGCTTCATTATCACCCAAGCTTTATATATTGGATGACAAGCATAATTTAATATTACTCTGTCAGTGGCTTTAGTGTGAAGTTTGCCTTTAACAGAAAGCTAATTGCTGATCTTCAGACACAAAGTCCAGGAATCTATCAGCAGAGTTCAAAATTAGCTGAGATCTTATGGCCCAAGGCCACCCTGGTAACTAATGGCAATTTTACAATCATTAGTTTTTGCCTGATGGACCAGTAGTAAGTGCAACCATGATCATGACCCAAATCTAAGAAAAAGGCCTCCAGGCCCAGCTTTTTGTCAGATTATGGATTTACTTACCTAAGCTGGTTTTATCTTATTACAGTGTGTAAGCTGTGGTAAGCTTGATACAGACAGGATGGAAGAAAAGTAATCAACCTAACCTTAACAGGGTATTAATCACAGGCAAAAGTTTGGGAGAAAGGTTCTGGAGTATAAATCAGCACCATCCCTGCTGGTCTCTACTTGATGAACTACAGATTTGAATCCAGCTTTCCTTATGCTTATTCATCCTTATCCTATCCTTATTCATTTGAAAATTGATTAACACCATAAAAAAGACAAAGGATTTCTATTCTGAAAATAGGTTTCCCAGCTGAACACTTCGGTTTATACACTTTCCTAATAGTATGTTTTTAAGATGCTGACAGAGCAGACATGGAAAAAAAAAAAGCTTCTAGTGCTTACTTATAGGATGGTCTTTAATTTGTCAGCCAATGACTATAAGAAGCAAACTCTGAGGGGAAGAAAGTGACAACTTGCTTTCATTTGCAACTGTTTTTCAACCACAAGAAACCAAGACTGAATTTCTGAGTTGAGGCAGTGGGAAAATTTCAATGCTGAATAATAAGTAAACCCAGTATATTTTTATATGTGTATATATATATATATACATATATATGTGTGTCTGTATATATATATAAAATAAGTTGTTGCAGAACAGAATTTCCCAACCATCTCTAATTTTCAGAAATGTACGTGATAGAGCACGAGCCCATGGGTAACAGTTTCTGCTCTGCACAGAAAAAAAAAAAACAGGATTTAGAGATGTTCAGAGCTTGTTTTCAAAGACCATTAGATTACATATTGCAAGATCCTTTTAGCTCTTCATATTTCTGCTTTGTCCAGTAATCTCTGTTTGACTAATGCTTCTTTTTGAAATCCCCTGGATTTTCTGAAGGGCACAGGTTGACTAGTGGAAAGAATGATGGTGGGGGAGAAACTGACTCCCACATCATACATGTAAGACGATAATAGAAAAGGGCAGTGGGACTGCATAGGGAATACTATCTAAAGAGTGCTATCACGAGAAAGGGGGTGGGTTTGTTGTATGTTTCCCTCCTAATATGTGAGAATGAGACCCAGCACTTGTCACTGATCTTATGCACACTTTTTTTTTTTTTTTTGCGATTTGGCTTCTTCAGATGTAAAATAAAATTCAGTCCTATCTATCTAATATCTCATTTGTGTACCCTGATCTAGGCATACCTGCATTAGCAGGGGAGTTGGACTAGATGGTTTCCAGAGGTCTCTTCCAACCCCTACCACTCTGTGAGTCTGTAACTGTTTCATTATATTTCCCAATCTCATCAAGCTATTTTCTTTACCCTCCACTTTGTGCTTCCCTTGTCTCTTCTGTATTTCCCTTAAACAAATCACTTTAACAAAGCACATGGAGGTAGATGAACTTAGTCTAACAAGCTAGCATGATCATTCCCACTGTTGCTATGGCTTCTGTCTTGTTTTTAGATTGCAGATTTGGGGAGGCTAGGATAACCATTTTGTTCTCTTCCTATAGCACAATCTGACCTACAGTTGTCTTTCAGATGCTACATGAACAACCATGTTAAAGAGGAGACAAAACTATTCCAGTAGTATAGCCAGACAAACAGAAAAAATATTCTGATCATTCTGAGGCAATAGAAATGTTATTTTGTCTCCTTTGTGTGAGACTGTACTATTTTTATTTAAATGACAGACAGTTTAAAAGAATTTTGACTTGGCAAGCCTCAGTGGTATTGTTCATCTGAACTTTGTCCACATTTGGGTACTACACATTGTTCAAAACTGTGAAACAAGAGCCATCTTCAACAGCGCAGCCCAACCCTAAATGCTTCCACCAAGGAGGAAACAAGAAATGAACATTGGGGCAGTAAGTGTAACCCAAAGTCCCTCTCTTTCCCCATTGACATGTGATGGTGATATATCCTCATGAAGGAAAACAAGCATGGCTTGAGACATACCTTCTCCAGGAGGTGGACTGGTGATCTCAGAGCACCAGAGAGCTCTTATCGTATTAGTCATAGGGAAAAAAATGTATGGCTTGCTGAAGTTAAGACAACTCCCGCCTAGTATTTGAAACTTTCCTACTAGAAGTAGGAAACAGGTCAACAAAGTCACTGATTGATTGGCTGTCCTTAAAATTATCACTTCTTAGAAAGCCTGGTGCTGTAACATCCATTCCTAGAGTTTGGTTTATTTGCCTGGAGCTTGTTTGGGTCTAAAAAAAAAAGGCGAACATTTAGTTTTGTCACTCACTCTGAAGCTAGGACTGTGCACTCACATAAGAGTGGGTTTATTGAGAAAGAAGTTGCCATTCAAAAGCTGAACTCTGGTTCAACTATTTTGGAGCAGCATAAGTAGATAACACAGCACTTTCTTTGCAGTGAATATGCTTGATGTGTATTGCAACAAAACCAAAGGTTTATCTTCCTGGTATCTGTGAGATGAGGTGAGGAAAGAACAAGGATGTTAGACGAGAGAAGTGGAAAGTGTTCGGGTTCATTTTTCCAATTAATTCTGCAGCATGAATGAGAACTACTCACCTGGATTAGAGCATTTTTGAACACAGTGACTAATGCTGAAATCAAAGTGAGGTGGTACCTTTTACTTACACAACCTACCCACACAATGAGTTCAGAAACACCAGCCTGATCTTAGTGGCCACATCTCAGATCTACTCACCTACTCCCAGACTTGGAAGGCAGGGTAAAACTGGTAGCTGCTGAGTAAATAAACCACGTAGGAGTATGTCTTTCAGACACAGATGGTATTAGTCCTCCTAAACTAATGAAAGCTTGGCAGTCACAAGGGGAGCAGGAACTGGGGGAGGGGTAGCTAACCCCAAATGGGAAGGCAGTGCTCAGCAGTGGATTCCAGAAGAAAGAAATCCAGTTGCCAAAGATACTTTTTGCAGTTCTTGGTTGCTAGTGGTGTTATTTAGAAAAATGTTTCTGAATCAACACAGACTACTGGTGTTGTCAATCCCCTCTAGTTCTGCTAAGAGGCAGAAGTCATTAAGAAGCAGACAGAACACAGGTTTCAGTAGCATCAACTACCAATATGATTGCTACATAGAAATTTGGTCGTTGCCCCAATCAGCCATGTTCCCTTTCCTGGACACTTTCTGTCTTTTTGTATCTGGGAGGATGAGTTTGATCTGGTGAAATCCACCTAGCTGGTGATGAAACCACACTGATTTACTGAGATCTAAGGAATACAGGGGCCCACATCCTGTTCACTCTCAGTCGAGCTCAAGTTTCCTTGAAGAGTTCAGACTCATACCCTTTGAAAAGCAGACCTGGAGGTAGGAGTGAACAGCCATTGATGGAGGTGGAGAGATTCTCATCGATTTCATTGAATACTTACCCACACTCTAGTTAACCAGCTAAATGGCCTTCCTAACAACAGGAGGGGAAAAAAAGTGTGTGTGTGTGGGGGGGGGGGGGCTGGGGGGAGTTGGGGGGGTGGAAATTAGCTGCCTCAGAAATGCCTAGAAAATTAAAAAAATAGGCTGGGAAGAGTGGTCATAATCAGTGATAGTGAAATCTTCCTTGGAGAAGATTGAAAGTTTTTTCTAACGTTATATTTAGCAGCCACCCTAGGAATTCTTGACTTTTTCTAACATAATTTTGAATTCTGCTCTTGTATTCTGTATCCCTCCAGTTATCTGCTTTGGAATATGGATGACTGTGCTGATTGAAAATTAAATATGAATACCCATGTGCTTTATATATTTAGTAACAAACATATACACATATATACAGTGTATTTGCATTGTTGCCTGGGAACAAAATGACTATTTTTAGTTAATATCAGGTGATTTTAATTTACAAGAATTACCTTGCTTTTCAGCATTTTAAAGAGCATATACAGAGGCACCTGCATGCTTCTAACATTTGATGTATCATTAAATATGCCTTCTCACATTTGGCACATAAACCTTGATAAAGTTTCACCTTTTAACGAAATAAATGACTCAATTAACAAGATGAAAAACAGCAGTGTGGTGGCAGACCCTCTTGGTGGCAAAAAAAAAGGGATAAAAAAGAATTATCTCAGCAGGGTGTTAATACAAGGAGCGCCACAACACACAGCAGGCACCTGGTTTGACTGACAGCCACCCAGCAAAGCTGACAGATTTGTCAGCTTGCTGACCGCTGGCTTGAGTCTCTCGCACCATCCTAGGAATAAATTGTTGCACAGGGATGGCTGGGCAAGCACTCACTTGTCTCTATTAATCTAATTGAATTTTTTTAAGTTGTTTTCATTTTTATCTGCTCCTGTATGGAAACATTCATTCCCAGAGTAGAAAATTTTGGAATCCTTAAAAGACTAACTTCCTCACAGTGCTGATGTGCTTTGAAGAAAGGCACAGATAGAGATACAGGAACAAATTCATCTCTCAGTTATCAGGACTTGAATGGATATAACTGAGGTACAATTTCACCTAGACAAAGGGGGAAAAAAATCAAAAAAGAATTTATGGTCTCGCAAAGAAGGGGAAAGGCACTCAGGAGGACCACAAAGTTATTGTGAGGCTACGCAGGGAGAAAATTAGAAGGGCCGAAGTCCAACTGGAAATTAATCTGGCTTCAGCTGTTAAGGACACCAAGAAACGATTCTATAAATATATTAGCAACAAAAGGAGAACTAAGGAGAGTCTCTGTATGTAAGGGGAACACAGTGGTGAAGGATGAGGAAAAGGCTGAGATACTCAATACCTTCTTTGCTTCAGTCTTTAGTAGTAAGACCAGTTATTCACTGGAACATGAACATCTTCCCTCTGAGCTGGAAGATACGAATGATGAGCAGAATGAAGCTCCCATAATCCAAAAGGAGAAGGTTAGGAACCTGCTGCACCACTTAGACATGCACAAGTCTATGGGGCCGGATACCACACATCCACGGGTACGGAGGGAGCTGGTGGAAATGCCATTTACAAAGTTTTTTAATGTATGACATACAAAACTAAAAATGTTCTGTGCTGACGCAATGCTGATCTCCCAAATGCTACCAAAAAAGGCCAAGTTGCTTCTAATAAATCTTTTGAGATATTATATATAAGACTTAATGTCAGATATGTTCTGAGGCACTGAATTCTGACTGAAGGAAGATACAACGAAAATAACTTGGTGATAATTTTCACTTGTGTAAGGCAGTTTTGCTTGTATCCGTGCATCAAAGAAGCATTAAAACTTCAGTGCTCAGAAGCCTCATTTAATTTCAAATGACAATGCTCCTACTCACATGACAAAACCCTAAGATTAGCTCTTCAGTTCCTGTGAACAAAGAATAACTGTTTTCAAGCTGAGCATTTCATATTACCTCAGTACCAAAATGTATTTGTAATATTTCCTAGAAATGGACAAGTCTAGCAATCATTTAACTCAAGGCAAATACTGTCATGCTATTCTCAGTTGTAGGGCTCCATACTGGTTTTCATCTTGCCTCTCTGCTGTGATTTTAAAAAGAATATCTTTCTACCTCTCCTCTGCTTTCGGTAACAGAACCATCCTCATGAAATCAAGAGTAGTTTGTTGAATCAGTCAATATTAAAACAGAGTATACACGAGTCTGACCTTCAGCTAAAAACTTTCATGATAGTTAGAAAAGTGATTATTTCTAATATAGATTACGATTTGCACTCCAAAGTGTCAAGAAACATCAGGATAGATAAAAGTATGCATTATTTCCCTGTCTATTCAATAAACTCTTGGGTGGGGAGGGGAGGAAAGATAGAAAAAAAAAAGAAAAAGAAAAATGTCTTTTATATCCTGAAGTAAATGGGTTTGTATTTGTGTTAACATTCTTATTTAACTGATACCTTCTTTGGAATAGATCTGTCAACAAAACCTGTGAATAGAGTCTGGAAATATTTCCTTAATTTCCATACAATACACCTTCTAAAGGTGTGTAGTGACACAGCAAAGGAATGCAATTTGATAGGTCTTTTTCATGACCATTTGACAGTAGTAATACTGAAAATAAACCTAAGAGTAAATTATGGGCAAAAACTGGGCAGATCTGTTACTAGAAATTACTATTTCCTAGTATTTATCTAGAAAATCATATAGCTCTAGACATTTTGAATGGCTCTTATCATGCTTTGGCCTGGATAATATTGAGAGGAATAACCATTTTGCTACACTACACATATATCATTTTCTCCTTTTTTAAATTTTAATTTCTTTTTTATGATAGCCATCTTCTGAAAGAGAAAGAGGGATAAAAATTGACATTTTTTAGAAGAGATTGCAGCTTGCTTCCAGGAGTACAGAACAGTACATGTCAAGTTCTAACTACTAAAAAATCTGAATTTTACATTGATCTTCATATGACTTTTGAATAGACAGATATGTTAGCTTTCCCTGATTACCTGTACAAACCCTTTTTTCACTTTTTAATATCTCTGAACAAAGTCTTGGGGTAAAGGGAGCAGTACATCAATAGCCTTATCCAAGAACTGACTCAGTACCCTATTGGGCTTGATAGCTGCTCTTTACCTAGAAAAGCAGAAAATGCACATCAAAAGTTTATGGAAAAACCCGTAATGATGGGTTTATATACATTTACACATACACACTCGCGTAAATTAATAAAAAATATGTATATTATTCTGACTATGTTACACTGAATTAACAATCAGTATCCCTGTCCAGAAAGGTTTTACTCCATACCAAAAAGAATATGTATATAACAACAAAAATGGCATGAAGTCTTGCTGACTTTATTGATGGGTGGTATTCCTTGAACCTATGCAACTCAGAATACTCCCAGGTAAAAGTTCGTTAATCTTTATCACATATGTCCAAACGTGAACATAAATATTGGGTCAAATTCACCACTACATCACTATCCTTATAGTTATACAATGAATAATTTTACATTAAGTTTTCTTCTGTTCATAATATATATTTTTTTAAAAGCTACGATTAGTCTCTGACTGCATCTGTGCTTCTGCCTACAAAGAAATCAGATCGTTGTAGATGTCTCTCTAGCATGTACAATTTTATTCAAGCAAAGTGAGTTGTGCCTGAATTCCTCAGGAGGAAACAAAAAAGGCAACAGAAATATCTTTTATATCTAACATGCCAGTTTGGTGCTTTTCTATAGTGCAAAACATTTTATTTTCAGAAACATCATCCTGATGAATCCACTTGGGATACAGAACCAAGAGCAAGGGACACATGCAGGTCACCACAAATACAGAAGACGGATCAGAATTACAATGTCCAGTGAATAATAAGTGCATTGTCCTTTATGTATAAAGGCACAAGAGGAAAACCAAAACATACAACTTTCCCAGAATTTTGTGATCCACTTGCAGAAATTCAGCCTACACCAAAAGACTAAAGTCAATGTGAAAACTGTTAGCTATGGTTGATTTGCCAATCTGTACTGGTATAAAATTAAGTGTTAAATATCTTATGATACAACTCAAAAATCTCTGTGTTTTGCACTGTAGAAATTTATTTGAAATCTCTGCTTACAAGAAATGTAATGTTCAATCCATCATTATAAGAACTACATTCAGGAATCACACATTGTTTTCCAATTTTGTATGCAAGAAAAAAGAAATATGAAACAGAATTCAGCACATGGATGAATAAACCCCTAATTTATTAGATCATTTTTGCTCTGATCAAGGGAATAGCTCAAAGAAAAGAGGTCAGAAGGACTAGTACTGTTAATATGCAATTGATGAAATCCTCAAACACATATTGATCCACTTTTTATTACATTTTTAAACCCTTGACTGTGAGTATTTCCCAATAAGACAATAACTATAGCAAATATAATTTGCTGTTCTTAATCACAGTAGATTTTCTTCCCCTGCTAAAGATCATCACACTGAAGATATTTACATCCAACACACACTGTGAATTTGCCATAGATTGCATTTCATACACTGCCCTCTTTTCACATTCGTTTCTTCAAGCGTATCATCTCTATATTTGACACTGTCTGTACTAACATATTTTAGTCACACGTGGAAACCCCAAACAAACTTTCCTGACAATATAAATTGTTGCTACAAAATAGCATAATAATGCATTAGACCTCTACCCCCTAAAAAACCTTCACTGCCTTATTCATTACTTAAATAAAAAGAAAAAGCCAAGTTAACTGTCAGGAGTGCTTTTTTTCTCAGAGCTGTAGAATTTCACAAGGAATTCAATCTACAGGGAAAATTGGGGATAGCTGGTCGCCCAGACAGGCCTGCCCGGGGAAAGTCTTTCTACCGCTTGTGTTTGACACAGCTTGAGGCAAAGCAGGTTGTATAGGCCTTGACCCAGCAAGGTCATCATTTTGTGAGCAATTCTGAGGCCTGACATCTGCTGCCTGGCTTTGAGTAAAAAACAGACCCCCTTAGCCAAAACACAGGCCTGCGTAAAATAATCCCTCAGCAAGGATCCTAGACTTCAGTGAAAAGGCTAAATGGCCCTCTTTTTGTCTGCGTGTCCAGGCTTTTTAGTCCTTCCTCATCACATAGCACAGAGTGAAGAATAAAACCATTCCCAAAATGCAGATAAAGGCCATATTCTCACAGCTCTACACTGCAACTTCTTCACCTTATGCAATCACACATTTACTCTCCCAGTGTACAGCTTTGCAAACAAGGGACAAGCGTGCAGTAGCCCAGAGAGGGACACACTTCTCTTCCAAAGATGCATTCAAAATGATTCCTTTTCCTTCACAGTTTCTGGGGAGAGAAAAAAAAAATCAGTGTACTAATTAAAACATGTGATGTGCATGTATTATTTAAAAATTCTGAAGACTAGATACAAGAAGTGGGAGACCTGATTATCAGACGTTCTTTTTTCCCCACCTAAAAGAGGAAATCAGAGAAAGCTGGTGACCCATACAGCAGCAGCATTAAGCCTTAGCTGATGCCTGATTTTGAATCACATTTAAAGTCTTTCAGTCATTCTAGCATCAGAAAAAGACTGATGAGGCAGATTTGATAATTTACAGGGAATCTTCACAAAGCAAAAGTGGTACAAGGCAGGACGTGTGGAGTGAAATTAAAGTCTACCTAGAGGACAGGCTATGGATATTAGTGTTTTGGGTTTTTTTCTCAGACATAATCCAAACACACCTGAAGTAAATCTAACCTTATAGCAAAGAAAGACTCCTGGATTTTTCTAAAACACAAAAAATTTATCTGCTACTCATCCCTGCCAGCTCAATCTATCCCCAGTTTCAAGCAAACACTTGCTCTAAAACAAAGAAATTATGAAAAATGTATTTATTTTGCAATGCAAAACTGTATGCAAAATGCAAAACTGTAAATATACAATGATCTCTCCCCATGGCAGCTGCAATGGTGCTTGCTGCACTCCAGTAGAAATAGTGGTCTGTGTCAGCTCCCCCACTATCTCAAATTTACTCATGCCAAAACAAAGACAAAAGGTAGAATGAGAACCAAGGTAAATGTGTCCTACTGCTGCCTTAAACTGTCTCTGCTGGTGCTCATATCTCGTGACCCAAGAAGCAGTCAGAAGATCCTACAGCCAGCTTCAGGCACCCTTATGCACATCTTACCAAGGAACCACTTGTTGTCATGAAACTTCAGATTTATCAGCAAATTAATCAGTCACATTGATAAAGCACTCACCTGCCATGGATGTCTTTTAAATGTGGCAGGCCATTACTGACAGAGTTCACTGGACTGAAACAGCAAGTATGGTAGATTTTAATGAGCTCCAGTAACTTTATTTGGTAGTAAGGTAAGGTAAAAATATCAGCATGAGATCAAAAGATCAAAATCCATTATAAATAAATTTTGACAAAATTTAGGTAAATTTAGATAAATTTCCACACACGTAAATCTCTACAACGGTCTTCCAGAAAAAAATTATACTGTTTCAGACTGATATTGGTTAATTTATGGAATAATTTTGTAACTAGAAGAGAGAAAACCCATGAATAAAAAATTAAAGTTCATTATGTGAATTCTTGGATTAAATGATGTCATGGTATATCAAGGAGAGTTGTACCACATTCACACTATAGTATTAATCTGAAATTTCTAAGTTATTAATCTCCAACTTCAGTGTTTCTGGTGGTTGCCTGGAGTCTTTTGGATGCTGAATGTTGAGGTATTTCATTGATGCGCTCTGTAAGATCACACACTAGTTATGTAAAAGGCCATTGCAGACACCCAGGTACTAGAACACTCCAGGTTTATCCGATTCCCTCCCTGTAGCTAATCATAATTGTGATAGCTGATCTTATTAATGACCTTACCTTTGACCAAGCTGTGAGGAGTTAATTTGGACTCTTCTGAATTAGAATGCTATGAGTTGTAATCATAAGAACTCAACACATAATATCCCAGGCTATTTCCCCTGGGTTATGTCCATAAGAAAGTGTAGATATGGGATACAGTATGGGCAGTTTGAGGCTGTGATAATTTGAGTTAGAGAAAGGGGAGAGTAAAATCCCTGAGTTAAGGGGAGAATCAATTAAAGAAAATTCTCAGAGAAAGCTGATCATCATTAACATGGTACTCACCAAGAAAATTCAATGTTAAGGAAACAGTGCACTTACAAATGCCACTTACTTCCACTATTGTGCTACCATGATTGCCGTGACTACATTCCTGAAGCTTTTCAACTGAATGCAGTCCTTACCAGTCCAATAACATAAGTACTAGCATCTGAAATACTCTTTCAGCTAAGAAAATGCAAATAATATTTTTTTACACAGGAAAAATACACTCCAGGGAGATTTTTGTCTTGGTTTCTGCTAATTCTGGGCTCTCAATGAAGCTTTGTTTGAGGAACTACTGAGGGGCAAATTAGAAGAGGTATGTAGTGCAAAGAAAGCATCCTCATCCTGTTGAATATCACAAAAGAGCCTATCATGGAAATGGTTGTGTATTGGTCTAGAGAGGAATGAGCATGTTAAAAGTAGAAAGAGAGAAAGAAAAGAAGAACAGAGAGCATCTGTACAATGATGGAGACCTTTACAAAATCAGAACTTCTACAGTTGGCTTACTTTCGGAACAAGGGACAGAGGTGTTCAGATAATAATTGTTAATGTCAATTCCTTAGTCTATACTCAGATATTTTAAGGCCACACAAGTAACCTCATACAAACAGGTAGGGCCAAAGATTTTCTGAGAATTGCCTAGGAGCAAGTATTCTAAGAAATATTCTGTACAGTATTTCTAACTTGGAGTACCCTGTACACACACACCTAATCATCTTCCAGCATATCATGCTCTGCCTTTTTGTCTTCCCCTGGAAGAAAAATCCAGCTGTCCTGAGATTTTACTAGCACAGGATACACTCATCGGATCCTCCCTACTGCCAAACAATGGTCTCAATACTTTGTTCTGTAAGTATAATTATTATTTTTACTGAGACTTGTAAACTCTGCCTAATGTCTATTTGTATATGGTAAAGGCCTAGGGAAATCAGAGAAACCACAAAACCCAGACAGAAACCGAAAAACAGCTTCCTTTGGGGATACCATGACAAGCCTGATGGAATTTGGTCTGTAAATACACTGGCCACAATGGAGAGTAGTATATTGGTCTGTCAAGCTATTTTTCAACTACCTGCATGTGGGATTTTTCTCCTCAAGAAAATCTACATTTCAAGGTAATCGTTCACTGTTTCCTATAAGCAGGCATCTGTATTTAAATAAAAACTACATGCTTATCAATTCCTACTATCACAAAAGTATTGTCCAATGCACGCATTCAGCAGTGTGGGTAGGTATCCTGCACTCCTTTTTATTACTTAAAGTCCTTATTTAGTGTGGAATTCTGCACTTCATGCACACTGGGACATGCACAGAAGTACAATCACTCTGTATATGTACAACAAATTTTGGCACTGGAGTAATTCCTCTCTTACACAATCCTCATCTCTTCAAAGTTGTTAATTCCACTATAAAACATAGTAATTTTATTATGAATCCAGACATTTTCTGTATGACAGAACTGTTTCAGGCAGGAACAGTTCAAAGAAAAAATAAAATAAAAATCTTCCAAAATTATTCTACAACTTTGTACATGCAAGCAGAGCATGCAATTCTACTTACAAGGTTTTAAATTAAATGACAAGTGAGATTTCATTTCACAAGACTTGAAAGCTTGGTCGCACTTGGAAAAGGTGAAAAAAGGTTCCTAAGCAGTATAGTAGGCTTTGCTGTTAGAGGTTGATCAGGAATGTAAGGAAGTGATGTGACTGGCCTCAGTTCCACTGTTTGAGATAGAGGGATAGAAGGATCAAAGAAATGGAGCTGCCATCAACCACTTGTTTTCCCTGCTAGACCATGAGAGTATGATAGCAAAACAAACCAAAAATTGTTCTTCTCAACATGACAAGTTCCCTAAAGTGAAGATGCGCACCAGTGTGCCTAAGGGGAAACAGATAGAAGAGGTGTGCTTAGTCTGAGAGAGAATGTTTTCTGAGAATAATGTCTTCTGTCCATCAGTTGCCTATTTGTCTCTCTGTCTGTTTCACTAGTCTCCCTAGTAGCCCAGATAGATGTGTACCAAACCACCCCCCAACAAGCGCCAAGGGCCAAGGCTTGCTAGGAGCTAATAAAAATCAGCTCGATGCCCCCAGACATTAGCTGGTACCTCTGAGCCCAGAAGCTGCTTTGTGGCTGCCCTCCGACTAGTTAAGAAATTAACTGGCAGGTACACATCTTGCTATGGAGAGGGTTCTCCCTGCACAGAAGCAGCCTGGCAGTCAGATCTTCTCCCCTTACAGCAGGATCTCCTCTAAGGAGTCCTCACCTCTCCTTGGCGAGTGTGTCTGTGTATATATACATACATACATATATTCTGCGTACCTGTGGGGACATTTTTCTTTCCTGAGTGAGTGTGTGCACATTTTGGTTCATTCCTCCCTAGACAGTTTAACAAGTTGTGCAACAGTATATTCCCAACTGATATCTGCATCTGTAATTTTAGTGTGTCAGAAGGAGAGCAGATCGGTTGCAATAAATCCAGTTTTCAGGTGGCTGTTGCTGTGTGGTTTGGAGGTGCCTCTTTCCTTTAGAATCATACAATCATGCCTCCATGGCATTAACCCTTTTTCTCCTGTTCCCTAGAAGGCCTGTACTCTACAAGTTCCTGGGTAGCTTCTTGTTATTCAATCAAGTTGTAATTCCTACAGATCTGCATGTCAGGAAGGGCCTTTTCACTAGGTAAAGGGTAATGTAGATTCACTATGCAAGTGTTGAACCCTTGTTTCTGTGTTCTAGATGTCACTTGATACAACTGCAGACATTTTCAAATTATTTTGTGGCATTGAGGCTCTTCTGACTTATTAGTGCTACATGATATGTTGCCTATCTTTCTTGCCAGTTGCTGTAATGTACCTTCTTACTAGCTTAAAAAAAAAAAAAAGAAAATTTTAAATTCTACTTATGATGTGCTTTTCTTAGATTTGTAGCTAAAAAAAATCTGCTTATGTTTTATTGAATAAAAGAGTTCCCTGATAAGATTTTATTCTGAAGATTTGTGCTGATAATAATTATGCACTGATTAATTGGATCAACTTCCTGGATGATCCAAGCATGATGGGTACTTCATGCAGCTACAGAATGATGGCTTTCAGCAGTCACAGGATGTAGTAAGCTTTCTGAAATCTGGCCCAGCTGGCATAGAGAAAAAAATTAGGCCAGCTGGGGCATGGCTTGATAAGAAAGATGGAGGAAGGAACCGGTGACAAATAACTAGAGACAGTGGAGGCAGTCCCTCCTACAGTGGGCAGACCCACTGGTGGAAATTGCTTGTTCCCAGGATCCCCAGGTGTGGGTGGCAGGTTTAGGCTGATGCCATCACACCAGGGAAGCTATGGTTTGGACAGAGAATTAGCAGTATTTGGGAATGATACCATCTCACCTCCACACAATATGTCCATACCCATCATTGGCAATAAATGTTCAGTCTGTATTACAGAGCACAGTGCCATGATGCTTAACAGTCTTTTCTACCATGCTCTTGACATCCTGAGCTTTTCCAGGAACCAAAAGATTGTTGACAGTGAGAATGGCAGCCTGGGTGACTGGATCAATCTACACAGCTTCAGCTAGATTGCTAAACATCAAACAGCTTCTTGTCTGTCAAACATATCTTCCTGGGAAAAGAAAAGGCAATTTTTAATAAATTTAATGGAACCCTCCTGCCTATTGGCATCAATTCTATGATGGTATTCCCAGTCTGAAATCCTGTCAGAATTGCTGTAACAAGGCAAAATATTCACACCAATATAAGAGTTTCACCTTTCTCCTTTCTGTTCTTATAAGCCATCCTTGAACCTTGATCCTGTGCAGTCACTCTCCCAGTCTTTCCTATAGTCAGTGCTGTTGACAAGTCAAAGTATCCCATGGATGGATGTGATCCACAGTGTACTTGGGACATTGAAGTATGCTACATGGTGGAGGAGCACATAAGACATCTCTGACAGACACTGGACATGTAAAGAAGCTGGAGGTGTCTGTCCTAGCACAGAGAGCTATCATCCAGTTGCCTTGACTTCAGGCTAGAAAAAGTTATTTCAATAAACAGATTGAACATTTGGGGTAGCAGCAAAGCCATGTGGGAAAGCATCATGTCAGAAAACAACATGCTACAGCGAAATGTCTTTGGAAGAGAATTTAATTCCTGTTTCTGCAAGAACAAAAATTCCCCAGAAAGTTTGTCCTTATAAAGGATGAGGTCTTGGAGATTTTTTTAATAGTGATGCAAGCTGGTTTACACTAGCCTGAATTGCCCACACAGAAAAAAATCCTGATGTCACAAAATGTGTGTGTAAGAGGGAAGATGGGGAAGCAGTTGTGTTGTAAGATGTGTCTCTATTTTAAACCAAAACAAATGTGTTTGAACAGTTTCTCCTAGTCTGTCAAGGAGTTTCAGACCCTAAAGGTATTTGAGCCTGACCTCTTTCTCCTAAGGTACAAGCACTAATCTCTCTCACTACTTTTTTTCAAAGATGCAACCTACTTACCTACCACATAAAATGCAGAAATTCATATTATCATGGTTCATCTTTAGAGATTTACATTAGAATCAGTGAACCTTATTTTAGCACAATATATATGGTGAGCAATACAGTGAGAGAAGACTGGGTTTATTCCCCAGATAAGTCATTTATTTCTTTCCTCAAAGAAAAATCCAATATCCTGAGATCAGATGCATATTGAAGCTTTGGTGGAAGGAAAAGGAAAAGGAAAAAAAAAAAAAAACCACCACCAAACAGACTTAGGTTGGATTAATGTGTTCAAATTGGACACTTGCTATCTGTATTCTCTGCAGAGCCAACTCCATATATATTGCTTACTGCATACCACATATGAGACTGGCTTAAACATTTTCCTTGTAGAAGTACATGGCCCAAGCTTATTTATCTAGCAAATAATCTTTGAAACCTTGTATTTCTTTTCATGTCAAAGTCATATTTTTTAATGCATTTGTCAACTACGAATTTCAGAGATTCAGGCCATGAAACAGATATAAACATCTCCAGAAAGTCTACATATGTTCAAACCTCTCGATACAGAGTTTGGGAAACTGGTAGATATTACACAGTATGTTTGTTTATTGGTTGGTTTGTTTTCTTTTTAATCAGTAATGTCTAAATATTGTTATAATCATTTTATTGCAAGGAGATCAGGAAGCAGATTTTAAATAGTCAAAATGGCATTTCTAACTTGTCAGTTTTTTCCTCTGACAAAATCTGGAATTATTCAGGTTCTTACTCTTTGGGTAAAAAGTGAAAACTGAAAACCTCATACTTTAGTAGGCATAAGACTGAGACACTACTTTTCAGCCAGTTTTACATTCATGTTTCCAAATTCTACAATGAAGTTCCAGCCTTCCCATGCCCATGGCACTCATCCCCTCTCTTTGCCGCACTTGGCTGGTTTACAGATTATACCCCCTCTACCATGTTCCTTCTAAAGCACTTAACACAGCTGCCACCACAGGGCACCTCAGGGCTTTTGTGGGGTCTGACCCCACATGGCATGGAATCTCTCTGACTCAACCAAGCACAAAACCCAGACCTGAAGCCTGGGTTTCACAATCACAACATTGTCTCTTATCTGTCAAACTCTGTGGAATTATTCACACTTGAGATTTAATTTAGGTTATTTAAAGGTTAAAAAAGAGAAAATACCTTTTATCCTTATCTTATATGTAATCTATTTGGCAAAATATAAGTACCATTCAGTGGTGGTATACCAAGAGCAATCTGTAGTAGCAAAAGAAGTATTAGGGTGCATCTTATCAGAATTAAAATGGGATCCCAGTCCTCTGGCCATGGCTAAAGTGTTATCAGAATTATTTCCCATATGTTAAGTTGTCCACATTCTCACTTAGAGATAAAGGAAAACAAACTGGTTTGTATTACTGGCTACAGATTGTAGAGATAATAGAGTCCTGCATGAGAATTACAGTATGCTGTGGCTTCACCAACTTAACCACCGATAATTTTTTTTGTAGAAGGGAGGAGGTCCGTGACAGGCCTTGGAGCAGACAGGATGGGAAGGAATCACAGAATCACAGAATCAATAAGGTTGGAAAAGACCTCAAGGATCATCAAAGTCCAACTTGTCACCCAAGGCCTCATGACCACTAAACCATGTCACCAAGTGCCACGTCCAATCCCCTCTTGAACACCTCCAGGAATGGTGACTCCACCACCTCCCTGGGCAGCCCATTCCAACACCTAACAACTCTCTCCATGAAGACCTTTCTCCTCACCTCCAGCCCATGGAAGCAAGGACTGCACCACACAAGGACGTATGAAAATACAACTTGAAATTCTGACTTTAACTTTCAAAAAATTGGTTTCTTATGCAATAGCTGGTCCAGGAGTGGCCCTAGGGTGCACTCAGACACACGTGGTTGCACAAGGTGCCATGACAGAGATGACATGTCAGACTCTCATCTGTTCCTGCCCAGGACCAGGTGAATGGATCCTGTGGGCAGCAGCAGCTTGAAGGCAACACACCTTCAACAGAACATAATCTTCAATGACTTCTCTTTTTTTCCCCTTTTTGATGTTGAAAGGTGCTTCTTACCCAAGGGAACATGCACATAAAGAGACGAATTCTGGAACTTAACTGCAGGTGTTTCATGAGGGCTCTGCCTTGGTTGAGTTGGCACTAGTTACAGTTTCACCTCTTTGCTCAGTGGTTTTATTTATAAATAACATTATCCTGGAGGGGAGAGAGCAGAGAATATCAGCACATATGGTATGTCAAACCCCCTACTGTTTGGAGACCCCTGAAATGCTTATGTACAACAGTACATGCTTAGGGCTCTAAAACTCTTGGGTTTTGCCATTTTAAGCCAGGACCTTAACATTATTTTAATGGAGTTGTTTTGAATTTAATTATGCATCTGTTGTATAATACACTTAGAATAAATACCTCTAGTTATTGCTCCGTCAAATCCCTTTCTTCCCAATATTGACTGCTCTAATTTACTTCTATGCAAAAAGCCTAGTCGGATTTAATAAAATGTCTTAGAAGTATGTTTAATGACATCATTCCCCCTAAGGACAGTTGGGAAAATGACCTTCCATTTTATGAAAGAAGAGGATTAATTTTTATTGTCTGCCCCAGTTAATGCATGTTTAGACATAAAGGCCCGATCAATATGACAGAGAGTATAGTGATTTTACTCACAGTAGTTTCCAAATGGACATTTCTTACTAATCCATTTTTATAAATCACTTTAAAGGCCTTATTGATCTTTAATTGGGAGTTACACCTAATCATTCGAGCGTGACGCGTGGCTATTTTCAAATATTTTAACCCCTTCCACACAACTTTTTAAAATTCATAGCACAAGAACTTTTGCCCTTTCCTCTACTTCAGTACACATTATGTAGCATCCTTAATTCCCAAGCAGATTTACACAGATCATCACATGCCAAAGGAACAAAATACTGGATAAACAGTTACACCAAAAAATGTAAAGAGACAGTATTGAATGCATGTGTCAAAAATACACCTGTAGAGAATGGGGGGGGGGGGGGGGGACTTATTTCCTTGGAATTTTAAAATACAAATATGCAAAGCAAATGCATACAGTGAAAAATGGGGAGCTATACAATATGACAGGCTTCTTTTCCATCTCCAATTTCACCAAGCTTGTAATCATAACTGTTAAATATTCCTTTCTTTTATTAAAGATCAAGCCATGCTGTAAAAGTGTTTGAACAACCATGCAAACACATTTGAACAAACGTGTTGCTTTGTGGAGAAAGTTCAGCAAAAATTTTGAAACTTGGATCTTGGAATTTTCCATTGTTCATAAAGTCCTAAAATTACAGTTATTTCAATTAACACTGTTGTTCTGTTTTACATGCATGTCTGTATGTGTCTGTAGATATATGGAGGCAGGATATGTATATGTGTAACCTACTACATGAGTATGATACATCAGTATGTGCATAATTAAAAAAAGATAAAAAACCAGTTAAAAATCAGTTCAACACATTCATAAGTGTTTAAAATTACATTTTTGCATCCTTTTGAAAGTTTGGGGAAAACTTGAACCCCAGGATTTTATTCCCTTCTCACCAAAACAGAACAGTGCTTTATACAAATGTAATTACATGATAATATAAAAATGTTTTCATTTATTTTGGCCATATAGCATTTTGTGAATGATTTTGAAAGAACCCTTGCAGTTGTGAAGTAGACTAGATTAGAATATATTTTATGACTGACTTAGTTACAAAAATGGAAAATATTATCATAAAAAGTTTAACTTCTATGGTTACTGTGTTCATATAGATTTCTTGACAATGACTGAGACTTTCCAAGCCAAGAAAATCCACAAATGCAATACTTTGCAATCACAATGTTTACATTATTATCACATCAGTAATATGAGCCTTTCTCTAGGACACTAAAAGACGGTCTTGAGAGAGAGAGAGAGTGAGAAAATAATTTGGTAAAGTATTAAAATACATTGGGTAAATTGCTTAACTGGTAAAATTTCTGAGTTTCTACCACAGCCTTCTACAGGATTTTCTGTTCATCAAGGATCACTATATCAGAATAAAGACCAACAGAGCACACTTGCCTAGGGCTTTTGTCTTTAACCAGAACAACCTGGAACTACATTGTTCTCTTAACAAGTTCAAAGCCCTTTCCCTGGCAGTCTAATAGATACAGCTGGGCAAACCCCGGTAATGGTAAAGATGGCTTTTAATATTTTGAAACTTCTTCTAGATAAATAATTGTGTACTATACTCTGCTACCATGTCAGGCAAGTGTAGTCATTTCCCAGTTAAAAAGTACATAGTGCCATAAACCTCTAGAGGCAAATAAAAGAAAATTCCTGGGGTTTTTTTGTTGGTTGGTTTGCGCTTTTTTAATTTATTTTAATTTTAGTTCCTTTAAAAGAAGATAGGGTGTGAAACAAAGGGGAAGATGATTCAGATACAAGTCTGGAAGACTACTGGAAATCTGTCCTTCAGCATCACATGTGCCCCTTCTATCTTAGAAAAATAACCAGATGCTAGATTGCACTTGTAAAGCTGAAGCTGAAAGAGTGGAAGATACATCATCAATTTGCAAACTGGAATAAACTACATGATTGCTTTCAGTTATGATTCTGATCAGTCATTTAGGAATACCCATTTTTGAACATACTTGCTAAGCTAATTTTGGAGGTAAACACTTTGAGTATTTTTGGTGAGTTAAGTAGAAGAGCTTGAAATGTATCTGATCTTGCACTAGAGAAAAGAATGTCTCATGTCTAACTGTAACAATAAATTCCACTCTTCTTCAGAAGACTGGAAGAAAGTGAGTAAGATTTAAGCTGGATCTAAGCTGCAAATATTCCCAGAGCTGGCTACATATAGAGACGTGGGGATTTCCCATTTAGAAATTGGACAGATTCTGGCCTGCTTTAGAAACAACTTCAGAATAGCCCTGGATGCCCAGTGTTCTACTTCACATTTGAGTAGCCAGAAATTTTGTGAAAAGAAAGGATTAATCTAAGCAGTAACTTAAACAATACCATAAGTCAATAAAATTTAGCTTCACCACTGTGAAGACTTCATGTCTATGGAAAATGCAGCCAGAATTTATCTGAAACATAAACAGTAGCAGTGTCTACTGTGGAGAGGGAGCCTACTTTGGGGGAAGAGGGAGGTGCAGAACTCAGCTCAGGTACTTAAGTGACGATGTCACGTATTCTGTGCAAGACTAGAGAACGGAGTGGAAATGCACATTCAAAACTTTAACCAGATACAAGCATTTGGAAAGTGAATTGAAACATGATTACTAGATGAATTAAAGCTCCCTTTAATTTTGGAACCAGCTATTTCTTTTACCATTTGTGCTTATGAGGGGACTATTAATATGACTAGTGACTAGCAGGTGGATTTTGGTTGTCCTGGACTCTGATTTGTAAGTAATGTTACAGGAATATGATGCTGCAAGCTTTTTTCATTAGTATTAAAACACCATGGGAGTAATAATTGGTTTAGAAAATTAAATAATGAAATCTAAAGTGGAAATGTATGTGGTATCACCCTTGGACTCTGAAGAAACATATGGTCATACCCCAGGCTGTCTTCCCCATTGTCAGAGTACTGTTTCAGTTTATGTCACTTGGGATATACTCTTAAAATCTTAAAACTTGGTAAAATAAATGATGAATGGATGGAACGTTCTTATTTATTCAGCTTTTGTCTCCTGTGAAGGAAAAGAAAAAAAAGAGGAAAGGAAAGGAAAGGAAAGGAAAGGAAAGGAAAGGAAAGGAAAGGAAAGGAAAGGAAAGGAAAGGAAAGGAAAGGAAAGGAAAGGAAAGGAAAGGAAAGGAAAGGAAAGGAAAGGAAAGGAAAGGAAAGGAAAGGAAAGGAAAGGAAAGGAAAGGAAAGGAAAGGAAAGGAAAGGAAAGGAAAGGAAAGGAAAGGAAAGGAAAGGAAAGGAAAGGAAAGGAAAGGAAAGGAAAGGAAAGGGAAAAGGGAAAAGGGAAAAGGGAAAAGGGAAAAGGGAAAAGGGAAAATAAAAGAAAAAATATTTCTCTGTGTGCCTACACATATAGAGTGGTTTTCATGCTGATGAGCAGATACAGGAACAAGAAGTATTTTGATCAGGAATTGTCATTCTCTGGGATTCAGAAAGCATAGTTATGTGATTAGGTAACAGTCTATAATTAACTCATTCAAGTATCTGTGAAGGACATGGCTGAGCCAAGGACAGGAACAGCTATTCCACCCACATGTTCAAATGAAAGCAAACAAAAGTTCTTGCTGTCTGTCACCATAGTCAGAACCTTCATGAATGCTGGTTGATGTGCAGTTATTATTCTGGACATTATCTCTCACTAAACACACTGTGTGAAAAACCTTTATTTCCCTCCAGAGAAAATACTGAATTTTAAAGGAAACAGGCAAGTTTAATACGTCTATAGCAATATTTACATAAAAATAAACAAAATTTATAATCATATTTTTTAAATCTTAATTTCAAACATTCTTAACTGTGAAAGAGAAATTAAACACTTTGGCACTGCTATTTTAACTCCTGATGTGGCCCTTAAAAGAGAACAGCAGATTTGGTTGGTGACCATCCTATTATTAACCACTTCTGCAACAACACAGGTCCCAGCATTGCTTTATACTCTTTGTTAGAATACATGTCATAAAACATGGTCAGGAGATGGGAAGAAATGCCAACAGGATAGCTTTGAAAAATATGCACATTATAAAGGTGTATTAAATGGATAAAATGAAACATTAATCATGTTTTCCTTCTCCTGTTCATTTTTAATCATCACAAGTGTGCAAGGCTGTTTGCAGTGTTCTCCAATTTTGACAAAAATATTTTATTTCCTTAAAATGCTTTGTTTAAAAAAAAAAAATCCTGAGTTCATTTTAATTAAAATATAGTTATTACTTAAGGATTACAAACTTATTTTTTTTATTATTATATATGTAGAGGTAGATTATAATTGGCCATTAAATTCAAATAAATTGTTGTAGATTTACACTGATATGACTAAAAAAAAATTGTTTCATGGTTGTCAGTTATTACTCCCACAGCCTCACTGACTTGGAGTAGGGGTGTAAATGAGAACATAATTTAGCCCAAGTTATGCAATTATGGATACCAATTCCCCAAGGATAAATTTTTATTTGAGAGCACTTTATTCTAAGTGACTCTCACTAGTGGAGCATGATGTGATATATGTGATGTAGGACAGTGGGGAGGGATGGAATGAGAGAGAAGGAAAGAAAGAAAGAAGGAAGGAAAGAAAGAAGGAAGGAAGGAAGGAAGGAAGGAAGGAAGGAAGGAAGGAAGGAAGGAAGGAAAGAAAGAAAGAAAGAAAGAAAGAAAGAAAGAAAGAAAGAAAGAAAGAAAGAAAGAAAGAAAGAAAGAAAGAAAGAAAGAAAGAAAGAAAGAAAGAAAGAAAGAAAGAAAGAAAGAAAGCAAGAAAGAAAGAAAGAAAGAAAGAAAGAAAGAAAGAAAGAAAGAAAGAAAGAAAGAAAGAAAGAAAGAAAGAGAAAGAAAGAAAGAGATGAACTAACAAAAATCTCTAATGTTACTAGTTAAAAAAAAACCAACAATTTGACTGTAAACTTTAATTCATCTACTAAATGTCAAGCTCTACTATACATACCAGCATTTTCCTTAGCTCTCCTTGTTACTAATACAGGCTTAGCTACAGTGGAAATTAGAAGGTCTGTAATAATACCCTTCCAAAAACACTTGAGATGAAAATTTTTATTTGAAATTTACTGAGAACTGTATTACTGTACTAACAAGTTATATAAAAGGCAAATGTTAGGATAGAAGCCTTTCATTTACACCAGCTTTTTTCTGACATTATATGTATTCTACTTTTTTTTCAGAAGTGTTAGAGTCATTGAATTTGACCAGTATGTAATCCACTGCTAAAGAACACATTACCATGGGGTGTCTTTTATTTTAAAACCATTTGACTTCCTTAATACCCAGAATCTTTGTGCAGCATTTGCCATAAGCTTTGTCACATCACTGCTTGGTCAAACATGAACCAAACAGTTCTATGGATAGAACTTCCTCTGAGATGTATGCATGCAACCCTGGATAGCTTAGTTTGCTTCTAAAAATGTAATTAAAATCACTCATTCTGCGTACATTACATTATCCTGTCCCCTCCCCCCCCCCCCCCCCCCCCAAAAAAAAAAAAAAAAGCTATTGTAGGCTTTGCAGGCACAGAGAAAACATTTTGTGTACATGTGTTTCAGGGGGGCCAACAAACTGTGACTGAGAGAACAGGTTGGAAGATGAAGAAAGGAATAACCAAGATGACATTCTGGCTTAATAAGGGAAGAAATTTTAACCCAGATTCTCCATACTCAGCATCATCAAACTCTCACACTTTGACAGCAAGACTCTCTCTAAAATTGTGTGGGCATTAAAAACAAAACAAACAAACAAAAATAACAGTAAATGGTACTGGTATTTCTTTTACAAGCAAATTCAAAAATTATTTAATTATGAAATGTTCAGGAGGCTAGTAGACTGAAAAAGATGAAACTAGTGTGAAGGAAGCTTTGCATAACTTGGCCTTGATAAATGTTTTCCTTTTTTCCCTGTTTCTTTCTATTTTCAAGTAGTCATTTGAGGTTTGAAAACACAACTCAAAGGATATGTCCCAGATTTGAAATATTCCTGATACAAAATGGTGGCTTTGTGTTTGTTGTATTTTTTGGTATTTCTATTACACATTATTTTACAACAAAATTCTTTCCAATGTTCAGCATTAAGTGATTTCCCTGAAGAAGATTCTGCTAATACTGAATAACTATTCCTTCTCAGAACACCTTCAGTTTCTTTACAAACCTGACCACCTCTGTGCAACTCTGTAATTTCAGAGGGCCTTGAAGTGTTGTTACCTCTTGGAGTAACCTTACAACTGATACATAGAGAATTGCAATCTAAGTTGTTCAAGGTTATAAAAGTCCATCTCACTCATTATTTTATTTTTTTTACTATCACATAGAAGAAGAATGTTAATAGAAACTGATCAATTTTGCCTACTTATTACTGAAGTAGCTTAGCTAAGGGGTTCTTGAGCTACATGGTGAAGTCACAAGTTGGCATGACCACAAATTTGGAGAGTATAGAAATAGGAAAAACTGTATACAAGTCAAATCACAAAAATATATTTTGTTTGGTTCATTTTAATGACATGGATGTGAGATTTCTTTTTTCCCCTGCATAATATTTATTTGGCAGTTGATAAAGAAAACCACAGAAGAAGCAACCTTCACCGATACAACTGTTGCAAGTCACAGCAGTATCTAGGGCCACATCATTCACCATGGCACTGCTGATCATTTGCAATATCCTCACTAGGTGGGTTGAAACCAAATGGATCAATAAGTCCATGGGCTCTAACTAAATATTAAGCTGCATCTGGGATGTACCCATCAGATTTTCCATCCTCCACAATCTAAAATATTGCTTTCCCACCACACTACCTTTGTCTAGAAATAGCCTCTGACAGTGAGGCCAAGCAAATTCATATTTTGTATCACTTCTGACAATTGTAAATAGAGATGCAAGTAATCACAGTTCATTAAGCAGGCTGATCATGGTAAAATTTTGCCAAGATTCTCTCTGCCTAAGACCCTCTGCTGTGCTCATGTAATTTCCCAGAAGCTCAGTAGCTAACAAAAGTATGCACTGGAAAGGGAAGCTGCATTTTCTAACATTGCTATTATTTATTCATATGTCCTATTTTTGTCTTTTCCTCCTTTAAAAAAAAAAAAAAAAACTATAACAACAGCAGTTGGTCCAGACAAATTAAACTAATTTTACCAAAAAGATCCCATTTAATTCTAGACATGATATCTAGTTGATATACTGCTTTTGGTTAGGCTTTCCTGGGAAAAGGGAAAAGGGAGAAAAAAATTGTTTGCTTGATTGTTCCTGAATCATGGAAATATTGCTTCAGCTTTTCAGATTAATTATGAACAGAATTTTGCCTCAAAACTGAATGGAGATGAAAAAACAGATATTTCTCCAATAAAACTGCAAAGTTTTCATATAATTTTTTACCCCTTTATTTTTCATGATGGCAGATAGAATATCTCAAAATAAAAAATGAAAACTTCTCTGTTTAAAATGTGGAATCAAGGTGGTTTGTTTCTCATCCAAATTGAAGGTCAGCATTTTGATTTCAAAGGAACTGGGTTTTTTCTCTTTTCTCTCTTTTCTTTTTTTTTAATTTGCAGCTTCCTGATCAACTTTAACCATCATGTCATCTGAGAGACTGACAAATAGACATTTCCCCATAAAGGACTTGGTGTCTCTATATACAAAATGAATAAATTAAAGCTTTCCTTCTAAACTTAATTCTTTGCATCTTGAATGATTTCTGAGTTATTTTACTTTTTATGCCTTCATAAAGGGTTAAGAGGTATTTCTCGCAGTGACTGATACAAAAAGAAGCCAGCAATAATTTGACATGAACCTCAGACTATATCTAAATTGTTTAATTCTGTAACAGCAAACAAGAATTTTATTAACATCTCATGCTTTGCTGACCTCAAGATAGCCTCTTCCCAACACAATACAATGCAACACAACACAACAATGTCACAAAAGAGATTAGAACAGAAATTAATATAAAAAACCACTATATCATTTGAAATGGCAAGGGACTGAATGTTACAATTCCTTTAAGGAGAATCCAATTCACATTTATTAATTTTTTATACTTAAAAAAGTTACAAATCTCTTCCTAATTTTTTTCCTTTTCCTTCCCTTTAAATCCTTTCACATCACTTACAATACAATTCCTCACTAGGCTGCCTTGGAGTAGTATGTCATTCTGAAAAAGAGTTGGAAAAATAGTTGGTGTGATGGCCCTAACCTTGCAAATACCTACTCCTGATATATAAAAAGGAAAAAATCACTGAAAATTAGGAAGCTTAATTTACTGCTGAGCTGTGTTTGCAAGAACTTTTCTGTGCCAACCATTTACGCTTGAATTACTCAGCATTTTCTGGGATAGCACACATTGTAAAGTTGCAATATAAACAGTAACGTTCATCTGAAAAAGTTCCCACAAAGATGTCATCTCAAAAACAGATAAACATACTAATGTGTTAGGATTAGAGCACAGTATTATAAAGTGGCAATGACTCCTAGCACACTCCATGATTAAAAAAGCTTTCCAGCAGTTTCATCAGAGAATAAAATACCACCACTGCTTGCAGTTAGACTGTGAAACTTGGCACAATCATGGGTTTTTTTGGATAGAGAGGAGTTCTGTGCCCACCCTGTGGAGGTACCTTCAGATTTGGCAGAGTTAGTAATAAACTGATGGAAAACTATTTCCATCACTAGCACTTAAGAGTCTCTTTCTGTTGTGATAGCTCATGTGCCACCCTAGCTTCTCTCTTCTACTCTGCATGGGTCAACAAAATATTTTTTTTCCTTTACTTTGCTTAAGGAAAAGAAAATGCTTTTCAGGTGAACTGCACTGGTAACCAACAGCATGCACTATCAACCCCTCTTCTGTTTACTGTGGTAGTTTATTTTTGGTCTTAGCACTTATTGCTGAGTAATGCCTCCCACCTCACTACCGACATGGGCCAGGGAGATCACACATGTCCAGCAGAGCTGGTTTGAGTCTCAAGGACTCTACTGCCAGCATATGTTCTCACTTCACTACCTTAATTTATTCTAAGTAGTCTTGTAGGAAAAGAAGAATTTATTTTTTACATTTTTTTCTCTTTCCTTTTTTTTCCATATTTTTCAGTTCAGTTTAACATGACTAAAGATTAGTATTTAAGCCTGCTAACAAGATACCAGTTTTCAGTTTCACAGGAAAACTTAAATCCAGTATAGTCTGATTCCCTGAGCTTCAGCTGACTCTTAATAGCATTCTCTCCCATCCCTTTTATTAACTGCATCAAGGACATCACATGCTATATATGCATATGTGCCCACACAGTTGTGTATAACATTTCGAGGGCAAGGACATGGAGTTGCAACTAGCTATGCCAGCCTTGCAGACTGCAGTATCATAGGGACACTCAGGTCTGCTTTCAGCTGCCTTACCAGGAGAGCTGGATCCAGCTGAGATTCATGGTGCCACCACCATCAAATCTAGCTGGCTTCACACAAGCGCAAGTATGTCTATGCTACCTTTCAAACTCATTTAATTTTGATTTTTCTAAAAGCAACTTTTGGCCCTGCAAACCACAACAATCTGTCATGTCACTTACCAGCAGCAGGGCATAAACAGAATTGGAGTGCAAAATACTCCTGTTGAGAAAATGGACAAAAATGTGAATATGAACAAAAAAACAAAACAAACCTAATTAATTGCAGCACTTTCTTTCTGTCCTAGCTATTCAAAGTACCATTTGAAATGCACACCACTCTTTAACAGAACCCAGTTTCACTCCTTACACAAGCAAAATGCATAAGAATTTTCAATCCATTTACTTGTTTGCTTCAATGAAAATTTTTTAGGCTTTTTGTGTAAGTGCTGTCCTGTAAATAAATCTGAAAAAAAAAAAAAAAAAAAAAAACCAAAGTTATTTTTCAAGTTCTGGGATATACCAAAAAAGGTGAGAACAGATTTCATGGGATTTATATGTACTTGATGCCCAGCCTCCTATTAGTTCTAATTTTTCTTGAAGAGTTATTTTTTAAGCTGATTGTTTTAACACTAAATCTCCACTGTAAGCATGTTTTTAAGGCTGAATGCTAATCCCTCAAGTAGGGTAAGATATTTCAACCACAATAGGGTGAATGGTGATGCCAGAAAAACTAAGATACATCAGATGCAAGAACATTTAAATTTGAAACAAATGTCAATTGTTACTATTAAATACATGCAACATATATTTTTGTCTCAGTGGCACAGTTGTAGGTGGTGCAGAATTTGGCCTAAAAACCAGAAGCAAGCCTGTGAATTACAAGATAAATGACAATTTGCCTCCAAGAAGCAGGAACTAAAACAGTTTCACTTGTAAGTTTTTCACACAGGTTAACAAAATCTCTTATCTTCTTCATTCAGTTTTTTGGAGCATCATTAATACAAGTGTGGGTACACTGACAACAGGAGATATGCTGAGGTGAGATATGCATTTCAAGTCTAATTTCAAGGGATGCTCATATAACACTAAGAAATCTTGACAGGATTTTTTGAAATAAAATCTGTCCTCCAAGCACAATATAGTGCAATATAGTTTTTAACTGGTTTCATTTTATGTTTTGCATTCACTTTAATCAGAAACTAAAGCAAAGACTGAAAACGGGGTAAAAAAAGTGCTCAGGAGCCTGAAATGGCAGAAGTTTGTAAGGCTCTGTTTAATGAGAGACAATAGCTTACATTATGCAAAATTACACTGCTTAAGTCAAAGCTAGTTTTGCATTTTTTGGACCCTAACAAATCCCAGTGTGAAACCGCAAACTTGTGCCTTTTTTTCTTTCTTTCTTTCTTGTAACTTAAAAAATATCCAAGTGATTTAAACCATATTCTGTAAAAACAAGTTTCTCCTGTGCCGAGACCTCGTGTGCCAAGTTTCAGCACACAGCAAATTTTTATAGGCTGAGATATTAACCTCTCAAAACAGAAGCATGTCATGGAAACACTGTTAATCTCTTGACTGTTGGGGTGTAATGAGGCATTAACCCACTAGCTCTCAACAGTGAAAGTGTCCAGCTTCTGATCTCATAGTAGTCCATGTTGGGAGAAAACCCTTTATTTTAAAGTACTTTCTATATTCTAAAAAATAGTTTTCTCTTCAAAACCCACTGTTCCTGGAAGTGAAACTACAAATGTGAAGACTTAGATTTATGAGCTAATGTGTGTTCCTGAAAGTAATAAAAAAGCTGTAGATAATTGTAATCGTATAGTGCAGTTTTACAGAAACATACATACTTCAAGATTATGTACTAGCTGTGTTTGCAAGTGGTAACTGCCTCATCAGCTTTGAGGTGTTTAATATTACAGAGAAATTCCTGCAACTATGGAGAAAATAGAGTGTCCTCTAATCTCTAACATTTTTCTATTGTATTACTTTTTTGAATTAACTTCATCACTAGCAAAATATTCTCCACCACCTAACCTAATCACTATCCTCTCAAATACAAGGTTCCTGCTTCTAAACTGCATTCAGTTTATACTCTGACCCAGCAGAACAAGAACATTTAAACTAACAGATCTTCAAAGCAAATAACTTCTGAAAACAGTTCACTATGAAACATTGTGTGATTCAAAACTTATTATGTGATTATCAACTCAGTGACACTAGACTGATGGGATCACTGTAGATCCCATTAAAGAACAATTAATTTAATAAATGGTAATGTATTTAGCATATAGAGACAATTACTAATGCATTCTAGGGCAAAAGTTGAAATACTTGATATGTATGTCATACATATGTCACACATTTATTCCTGAACACGAAGGTTACCTGTGTGCTGCAGTCAGGAGATGTGACTCCAGTACAGATAGATGTACCTGCTGTCACTTCAGTGTAACTCCCTCAGCTAAAAGGGAAGCAAAGACATGACAGCAGAGGCTTCAACCTCATGAACAAGAACCTGGTTTTCCTAGCAGTAGTGTACATCCCGTGGTGAAACTCATGCTACCACATATAGCAGCTAAGTGTAGACCCTCAAATGGAGAAGGTGAATTAGATACACCATCTACAGAAAGGGGATGAATACAAATCCATTTTCTGTCCATAACTCACAACTGCAGCCTGGAACTGCTTGAATATTTAGAGACATCAGACTCCTAACTTGGTTGTTCATATTTGGAAGAAAAGTAAGTATCCTTGCAACTATTACTTTGAAAGGTTAAAGATGAAAGACACAATACAATGCAACTAAAAATTATTTTATATTAGGTTCACTAATATTAGTAACAGGGTCACATCTGTCCATGCACTGAATTCAAGTATATACAAAGAAACACAAAAGACAACTGGTTCCCCCCTCACTTTGGACATTTTGCACCCACAAGGGCAAAAAAACTTGAAGGATTCTGGCCTTTTTGGAAGTATTCAGACTCTCATAGCTATATGAAAGTACAGACTAACAGGATGTTGTCTTGCACAGAGTACATAACACTCCAGTGTGCATGAATATTGTATGTGTATGACATCTACTGCATGTCTATAACACACATGTCAAACAAAAGCTATTTCAGAGAGAGAAGACAGACTTTTTTTGTTTCACACTTTAACATTTTCATACATGCTTAAAAAGTTACAGTCTTTAGAGAAATACATTGACACACCCTCTTTTCTGCAAATAACATTAGTTTTGTGAATCAGACATTTCTGATTAAACAGTGTTCATTAAAATAAAACTCTGGCAAGTCACAACCCTAACCCTAACATCCCTTCAGTCAGATGACACTGTAATGCTTTATGAGGAATTTAGACACTGGATCTTTCATTATTTTTAATAACAGCAGACAATCTCTGAAATTAATTCCATTGCTAGATGAGTTTATACATAAATGTAGCTTCAGTAACAACTTTAACCCAAAAGTTTAAGCAAGTGAATAACCTATGCCTGTCTATGGAAAGATGAATCTAAAACACATTTGAACATTTATAGCCTTGCCCATACTGCCCTTCAGGGAGCCATGGACCACATCAGGTATGAGTGAGGCCCTAAGAATTATGAATCATTTAAGCTGCAAAAGAGTTCATTGAGTTCAACTATTAACCTAGCACAGCCAAGTCCACCACTAAACCGTTTCCCCAAGTGTGAGATCTACATGCCTTTTAAATATCTCCAGGGATGGTGACTCAATCGCTTCCCCGGGCAGCCTGCTCCAGGGTTTGACAACTCTTCCAGTGAAGATTATCTTCCTAATATCCCATCTAAACCTCCCTTGGTGCAACTTGAGGCCATTTGCTCTTGTCCTATCACTTGTTACTTGAGAGAAGACAATTACCCCCACCTCACTAGAATCTCTGAAGCAGAGAGGTATAAGGTGTTCAAGAGGGGATTGGACGTGGCACTTGGTGCCATGGTTTAGATAGTCATGAGGTTTAGGGTGACAGGTTGGACTCGATGATCTTTGAGGTCTCTTCCAGCCTTCTTGATTCTATGATTCTATGATTCTAAGGTGTCCCCTGAGTCTTGTTTTCTTCAGACTAAATAACCCCAGTTCCCTCAAACAATCCTCTTAAGACTTGTTCTTCAGATGCTTCACCAGCTTCTTTGTCCTTTTTTTGGACTTGAGTTCAGTCCTACAAAGATGTCTGTCTTGCTGAGCTTCTGCTCTAATTTTAAGATAAGTAGCTGTAAACTAAACATTGATATGAGGCTAGGTGAGTGCTCTGTAAATTACAGGTTTGGATCTAGCTATCTATATTCAGTTTCATACCCCTAAAACCTACAATGCCCAACTTCTGTGGCCAAAGAGCACCACAGCACACCAGGGGATTTTGTCATCTATCCCTCCTTAGTAAGCCTCCAAGTCACACTGTTGCTTCCCTTTCCATGGAAAAAGGGCTATAATACATGCCAGGATTCTACCCTGTAATGAAGGCACAGTATGATGGCCGAGTGGGAAAGTTCTCAGTGTATACATGTTTTGAACACTGGTAAGCCTCAGGCGCAAACCCTGCGGACAGCCTTAAAGAGGGTCACATCATTCCCACTCTTAGGGGATAAAGCATGTTTCCCATTATTTTTATGTAGCAGTTGGCACACTTGGGGCACTACTGTAAAATAAATAAATACCTCATAAACTGAGGCTGACATCCCGCTCCAAGCTCAAACTAGTAAGCATTTTGCTGTGTTTTTGCCTCAGAGGCAGAAATAAAGAGTGCTGTATCCCACATGGCTAAAATTCCTTGGCCTTTCTCTTAGTCACATTAACATTATTAAAAACATGTAAACTTGGGAATTTTTTGCTGTTGTTGTTTTTGTGTACTCATTGTTATTTTGTTTGTTTCCTTATTCTACTCCAACCCATTGTTTTCACTTATTACCCATGCCACGAACAATAATCGACGAAGCAGCAAAACCCCCGTGCAATTGTTTGGAGAACAGCGAGTAGTCCTCTTGTGCTGCCAATATTTCAGGCCAGCATATCAGTTCAGCATGCAAGGTTACCAAAAACAGACTGGGATAGCTTAGATCTGCCTCTCCCTGTTAGAACTATGGGGGAAAGTTGCAGTTAAAAAAGCAGCATGTGTGGATGGGGGTCATTGGCTCTGCAAGTGCCCTCCAGAGAGCATTTCAGCACTGAACTGTAGATAGCACTGGACTCCCTAGCACACTGTGCTCTGCCAGTTCCTGGGTAGAGGCATAGTACACATAGGTAAAAAACGTCTATTTTATTCTGAAAATTAACATTTGAACAAAAGCGAACACTAACAAAAGTTATTGTTCTTATCAATGTTGTTGCTACATTCAAATTTAATCAGCAATAAAAAGACACAAGTTCCAAATACTAACTGCCTCAAGCACATCCCCAGAAGCACCAAAGAGTCTTTATAAGTGGGACTTGGGCAACCAGCTTTCTCCCTGAACTTATTTTCAGCAACTTTGGGGTAGAGTGCACCAGTTCTTTACAAAAGCACTATCATACAAATACATTTTGACACAAGGTCTTCACATTAAAATCTGCAACCCATTTCATATAAGCAAGCCTTTTATTTTATTTTAAATATTTCACCAGCCCTGAGATAGTTACTAATAAAATGTTCATGTCTAAATCATGATGGACATAAAACAAGGAGAAAATTATTTAGAAAAGTTATACTCATCCAGAGTGAACAATGCATTCTTCTTTTTGGAAGAGTTTAGAAAGAAGACATAAGGCACACAATACATTTCAACATTTTAATATAAAGATCACAATAAGGAGACAACTGCAACTTAAGCAAAACATTCCTTTTCTCTTGCTGTGTGAAATAAGTATTCATAGTGATGCTACAAGAACCTGCAGAAAAAGATACATTGATTAGATTAGATAAGCATGAAGAGCAACAGAGATCAAACTTGGAACCAGCACACGCATCAGCTATGAAGATGTATTTTTATCATCTTTGATTTATATTCAGCAGTATGACTCAATTATGAGAGGCAGAAATATCAATTAAGTGGGAGAAAAGTTTTATCAATAGAATAATAATGGTTTTCTTGCTGCTTGTACTGTCCATTTGCTTTTAGTCAGAGCAAAGCATCTTTGGAATTTTAGAAAAGTTAGGATCTTTAAATGACTTTTTTCTGACAGTGAACTATATGCTACCAAGTCCTTAGTGCTGTTTCTGCAAGGTGTATATCAGTGCTCACTCACAGCCTCACCACACTTTGCCATCCCAGCTCAGCCCACCCAGGGGATTTGCAACCCAGCCCTGGTAAGGTGCCAAGCTCACCTCAGGGCAGCTCACCCCAGGTCCACTGCACCTGCATAGGGAATGTCAAGTGAAACCACAAATATCTTCTAGCCCTAGTGAATAGAGTGCTGCAATGCTTGGTTGTTTTTTTCCTCTTTTTCTTTTTTCCAGTTTTACATTTTAGACAGTTTACACTTCCAGTCTCAAAATATATTTTGTCCTACTAAAAGCTTTTATTACTATTATTCACCTGTCATTACACAACATTAGAAAATTAAGTAGCATAGCCCAATTTTCAGAGTGAGGAACATTCCCATTTGCTTTCAAACGGGAATGGGAAGACTACATAAACAAAACATTTTGTTAAAATATAGAGCTGCAGCTTTTCCTTTTTTTTTTTTTTTCTTTTTGTAATTAAGTATTGCCAAGGCTGCCACCTACGCTTAAATAACTTTGCTATGAAAACTCACTGGCATGAGCAAAAAGAAGGGAAAAAAAAAAATCTATGGGCATGAAACAGTCTTCAGTCACAGTTTGATTGCCAGGCGATTGACAAAATAATTTGTACCCGTCGATTTTCATGAAGGAAATTTTTACAATGGATTTGCCAAGCAGATTTTTAATTTTAATCAGTAATGAAAAAATGACAACATGGATCACAACAAGACATCAGCCATTAAATGGGCTTTCGCGATTGCTGTCAGGACGACTCCATTAGGCAGCCATACCTTTGTGGGCATCAATCACACTCTTCAAACTCTTGTACATCTTTGAGATTTAATTAGACATTTAAGTTCTTTACTAGCAATTTGCAAAACTGTCACTTAATGAAAGTGCAAGACACCAAAAAAAATTTTAAGAGTGAGAGAGAGATTTCTTCTGAGCCCTAGAAGACTGTTTATCTAATTCCTGGGAGCAGTTTTAAAGCCACTAGTACCCTTTACTGAGTGTGACCAATGCCTTTGAAGGCTAATTACTCCCATAGACTTAAACCAAGCAGAGAAATGCTTCAGACTAAGCTGCAAGCTGTCTTAAACTGCTGTGATGTAGCAAAACAATTGCCAAAAAGGGAAGGTGGGCTTATGCTTGTATGTATTTGCTCAATGCCATTTGCAGTCAGGTGCAGCAGAAAACATTTCTCAACTTTCCAGGGGAGCTGCTGCATCTGTTGGGAAAAGCTAATGAACATCTGAAATCCCCTCCTTCTAAACCTTCTAAACCTTCTAAACAAAATCAGCTCCTTGGAGCTACTCACAATGGAAGTGTGTACCAGGGTGCTGAGTTCCTGAGGCAGCAGGTCAGTGGCTGCAGCTCTCACACAGGAAGCACGCATCAAAGCTGTTCTCTTCCAAATCTCAGTGTCTCTGGGAAGGTACTGCATTGCTGAGATTGGCTTTTCTCTCTGTTTGCAGATGCCAGGATATTCCTGAAATACACAGGGAATATTTTCTGTGGATTTTTTTAGTTAGTTTGGATGAGATCTTTGTCATAATTTTCCCAAATAGGTCTTCACAGGTTTGGTGATAGAGGGTGATGGAGAAGGAAAAGCACTAGCTGAGGAGGTTATAGCTATTAGTAGGTATCTTACTCTTTTCCTTCAGATTTCCAAAAGCAAAAGCTACAGTCTCCTTTAAATGAACTTTAGCATACTACACAGCATTAGAGCGATAAATATAAAAGGTGGATTGTGAAAATGCTGTTACTCACCAGTGAAAAATTTGCCCTAGGCAAAGATGTACAGTAGAGAGTTATTTTCAGGCAAACTTTTTTTTTCCTTTAAGTGGAATTTTTTTTCTCTCTTTGGCAGTGAAATGGGGGGAGGGGGAGCAGGGATGCTTGGTTTTCTTACAGATCTTCAGCACAACGAGCCAGTGCATCAAACTTCAGCTATTAGCACATTAGAGGTATTTACTAGTCACTGGTCTAAACCGATATGGGAACATTTTCATATTTTGCAATTATGCCCTCACAAAGATTACCTGTCCTCACCTGCATAAGCTCCTTGTTGCTTTACTAAGGGAGACAGATGACTTTGTCTTATTATTCAGGCAAAATTAGCTTCTTGCATTCCCAAGCAACCACAATCATTGTCATGGCAATTTTCATGACTCTCCTGGGTAAATATAGTACCAGTTCCCATCAGTGAGAGTGTGAGCTGTGGCAGGGTGACAAGATGGAAGCAGCTATATATTTAGGAGCATCAAGCTGGCAGCTGGAGGTGCAGCCACTGTTCAGAGGTGGGGTAACCTGGGCAGAGCTCCCACCAGCTGAACTTCAGCCCTCCACCACCAGTGTCCATGTGCTGCAGCTGTGAAGAGCAGTGGTAAAGCGAGTGGTGAACACAGACTTCTGTGAGGCTCTCTGACCCCCATGCTTGATGAAGCACTCCTGTAAGTGCAGCATCCCTGACACTGGGGACATAGGCAGTGGCAGTGGCAGGGTGACAGGCGTCAGGAAAATCAAAGGAGACATTTGGGCTCCAGGGGAGGAAGTCAAGGAGTTTTGCACAATGCTCAGGGGTATGCACCGCCCACACCAGTCATCCTGGTCAGAGAAGCAGTAAGCACAGGGAGGCAGGGAGGGGAAAGGAGTCATCTCTGCCCTAGAAAGCAACCTGAAAAGAAGATGGAAGGAGATCCTGCTTTGCATTCCTATACCATGCAGCTGGCACGAGCACATGCTCAGTCCATAGATACATCTGTCAAATAAAGGAAAACCAGGGGCATGTTTCCTGATGCAACTTTACACCCAATTTTGTGGGTCCCACTAGTTCTTTAAGGTGCAGTTACCAAATGCCTTTGATTATTCATCAGTACTTCAGTGCTTCTGAACTGGAGAGCAGAGGAGTGAGACTTGTATCACGAACCTGCACTTTCGTCAGTATACAACAGTACACCATGCACCGTCAGCCAGACCTACCACAGAAATAAAGAGTAAATAGCAACACTCTATACCACTCATCTTCCATGAGCTTCCAAACTTTGTAGCTAATTAACCTCTGTATTTCAGCTATAAGTCAGGTAATTTGGTAATAAGATCCATATGAATGATTTTTCAAATGAGAACACTGAGGCTAACAAGAAACAAGATACCAGGGACCAGAGCTCAAGAGCTGTGCCTCAAAATCTGACTCCATTTCACTGCTGGTTTTATAAACTGCTTTATCTTTAGAAGGTGCAGTCTTTGTAAATAAATGTGCATGCATGTGTGTACATATAAAGTCACTTTCTCTTTTCATATGTATTACACACACACACACATATATACATTGTAAAATACAGTGTTCTTCATATTAAAACTTTGCTTGCTTCAAAACAAAGGCTCCTGTTACAAAGCCCTTTTCCATGCTGACAGGCAGTGGTCATTGGACAGGCCCAAGGGCTGTGTTGCTGCTGGTCTGCAACATGATGTGTGCTGAAAGGATCTGTACACTGACAAAGCAAGAATTATTTCCCAGCAGCAGTACCCTGAGCCCTAATACCTCCCAGCACTGGGGCTTTGGCAGGGTGCTTGCTCCTCTTCCCAATGCACTGCAGGCTCCTGCATTGGTATTTTTCTATCCATTAAAACATTAGGTAGAAAAGACTGATTAGGTCACCTGGTCCATCTGACCCACTGTCAATACTTTCTTCAACTTTCTTATTCAAGTGCCATTTGGAAAAGGTTTCCACTGACTCAATGGCTGGTTCACCTGAGTAAAGCTTATACAAAGTCTGTGGGATTTGGCCACCAAAGCCTGTTGACAAGAGGATGTGGATGGCAAAACGTCTTCTGTACTGGTGCCAGGCCAGCTGGGTGTAATGCTGGGGCCCCAAGAACATAGCATGACTCAGGCATTTCTCACCAGCCAGAGGCTTTGAAGAGGTGCTCCAGCTTGCCCCGGACTATCCCACTCCCAGCCCTGTGACACACACAGGCCACAGGGCTGGGGGCTGGGGCAGCCTCCCCACTCTTTCACACTGATGAGCTGCCCAAGAGCTCTTCTTCTATCTTGCAGAAATATCTGGGACTTTAGACCATTAGTATTTTTTAAAGCTGTTTTGGCTCTTCAGAGCCATGTGCTCTATCTTATAATGCAACACGGATTAGATGTATTTCTCAGTGCCCCAACTGAATGTATATATTTCCATCTCTTTAAATCCTGTCCTTTTAACTTTGGGCATTTCAACAATTCCCATGGCTGCACTGCTCTACAGCAAGTTAGTTCAGCCAGTGATGAAGTAGGAAAGTAAAAAAAGGGAAATAAAAAAAGGCAATAGCCTTTGCCAAAGATGACCTTACAACTTCACTGTATCACAAATTATTGATCTAAGAAACTCATTCATTTCATAATAAAAAAAAAAAAGTTCATGGCTATCCTGAAAGAAAGAAGCATAAATTAATCTGGTGCCTAGGATAAGACCTTGGCTTGGAAATTTCACTCCTGGCTAAAAACTTCTAGTTTACTGGGGGGGGAGGGATGGGGAACAATAATCAAAAAAAAAAAACACCCTACAAAAAAAAAACAACCAACAACCCAGCTTGATCTGGAAATAATCCATTTAAATGGCAATTGTCCATGTTGATAATGATATTGTTTGAGATATTTTTTTCAGAGTTATATTACATGAAACCTGTTGAAATAACAGCATTTTTTCCACTGGCTTGGGTGGACTTCATTCACGCAGCTCTTACCTCCTCAAAACACTTAAGACAAATATTTATACCATTTATACACTAATTTTTCAGTCTTCTAAATTCAGGTTTGAAAATCAGTAAAATTTTAGTCCATTCTCATGGATTGTGCCATTTACTTTACCTATGCAAGCTAAATCTCATCCCTGGACTCCAGTAGTTTTTAACAAACCTACATTAATAGATGAACTTTATAATTCCAAGTGATGAGTGTAAATTAAAAATTAGAAATATTAAAAGATCATCTGCAGGCCAATGTTTAGCCTCAGATAGACCAAGAAAAAGCTAAAGAAATTAAATAGATCTAAAATTTGCAGTTTTACATTGAGTTTCACTAGAGATTGTGGTTTGCAATTTCCATATATGAGGTGGATGAAGTGGCTCTGGATACATTATTTTCTCATCACATCTCCAGTCTAGCAGTTATCCTCATCTCAGTGAAAGTCACAATCCCATGAATGTTAGCCCTGTGTAAGGAGTTCCACAACAAACTTTATGTCACTTTGGATATCAGTGATAAATAACAGCTCAGCAGTGATGAGTTGAAAATTTATATTGGCTGTATTGGCAGATGTGGGTTTGCTGGCTAATTCAGCCTATGTGAGAATAAGCAAACCACCCAGCAGAAGCCCATCTCTCTAGATGAAAGATACTTTTACACTCAGTTACAGTTCTCTGATTACTACCAACTAATTTCTAATGAGGTTGGGCTGTAATTTGCAGGTTTGTTTCAGGTCCAACTTCCTCCATCCTCAAATCCAAGTGTTACATCAAACAAGTCTCAAAATTCCCACTTAATTTTAACTTCCACTTAACTCCTTGACTATCTACCATGGCTCTCTCCCATTCCCACAGCTACTATTTATAGAGACATACAGACAGGCTTGTGCTCCAGAGCCACTGGTAGAGTAAGAATCTTTTGCTGACAAGGACCTTCTTTTGATATAGAATGGCTGAACCAGAATTCATTGTTTCCCACAGGCTCTCCTGAAGTTTCCATTCCTGTGAATCTAAAACCAGAATAATAATTAAAAAAATAAACAAATAAAAGTGAAAGAGAAGCTTTAAGGACTCTGGAGCTTGTAAAAAATCCATGGCTGTGTTCAGGAAACTCTAAATTATTTGGTTCCTTGAAGCCTCTGGCACTATCACGGGCAAAATATAGATCTCAGTTCTTAGTGGATGTTAACTAGCAGGGTTATGCTGCTTACCTCAGCCTCATCTGGCTCATTATGATTTTTTTATGCCTTTTTTTTTTTTTCACATGTAAGTACCATTCATGTCCAGGAGCATTCAGCATGTTTTCTTTTCTATATTCTTTTTCTCTGGTTATCTGACTCACTACCAAAACAAATAAACTAAAATAACCCTACACATATGTCTATTGTATTGTATCCACAAAGGATTCTGTTATTACATATGCAGAAGCGGAACTTCTAGAAAATAAAACACGAAACAGTTTGAGTCTCAAAGGCCAATTACAACTACTCTGATTTAAAAGGATTATAGAGAAGCAGGCTCTGTGCAATAATTTCCAGTCTAATTACAATTTACAAAGAATCTTCATTGTTGTCAAAAATATTTAATGTGTCTTGGTATTTAGCAAATAATCTAATTTGATTTTTTTTTTTTTTTTGGTCACACAACATGATCACACACAATTCTCCAAGCTGTTTACAGTGAGCAAAATTATCCTTGCAGCTAGATAGTTAGATCCATCTGAACGAGCAATCAAACATGATTGTGATTGCACTGAATTTTTAGCACTGTCACAAGTGTGTACTTATTAATCGCACAACTATGAGAATAGCTGCAAAACCCTAAGATTTATGAATAAAATTCACCATGAGATCAAGAGAGAGAGGGAAAGAGAATGACCAGTCTTTAGCAGGATTATTTGCTGTCTAATAGAGGTCAGAACCCCAATACAGTTTAACAATATAACAGGCATACACCTAAATGGATATGTCAGTTTTTACAGTATTAAATTATTTAGCAGTAATTACCCCAGTATGTGGATACTATAAATGTAGGTCTTACAAGTACGAGAAATTAGTCTGCTTTGTTCATTCAAAATGATGGTTTGGTGGTCAGTTCTGAAAGTACCAACAGCTGCCAGCATTCTATGTTGTGTGCAAGGAAGAAGCAGATGGAGACCTTCAATGGTGGAAGAAATTTTAAAATAAAGCTCAGGACTAATGATAAAGGTACATAAAGAATTGGAAGCAGAGAACTCTCTCTTCTCACAGAAGAGGAAATGCATAACTGGAATATCACGATGGCATTGAAGAGACATTCCTCCATGCAGCCAGAGAGTCCTAATTTTGGCTCCAGAAGAGTCCATGCTAAGTCTAACAATCCATTCGGCTTTTCTGCTGGAAGTTATGAAGAGGACTTTTAGAGGTTACAGGTCTGATGGGTTTGTAGAAAATAAAACTACCATGTATTGTTATCCACTACTCAGCCTTGGATTAAAGACCAACAGAAGAAATGCTCCATTGACCAGGTGCCACCAGCTCAACCGTCCACTTTTCAAATATCATAGAATCATAGAATCAGTCAGGGTTGGAAGGGACCACAAGGATCATCTAGTTCCAACCCCCCTGCCATGGGCAGGGACACTTCACACCAGATCAGGCTGGCCAGAGCCTCATCCAGCCTGGCCTTAAACACCTCCAGGGAAAATGTATGATGCAAGACATATTTGCAGCAAAGTCCTTTTGATTCTGCAGCAAAGTCTAAAGTCTGCAGCAGCTTCCTTCAGTATCTTCATGCTGACATTTTAATTAATTAAATATAAAGCTGAATTATACAGTTATTAAAAAGGCATCTGCCTTGTTTTCTTTGACACTCGAGTCTCACCTTGAGGAATATGAGATGCAGTTTGTGGTAACAAGATAAGCCTTTTATGAGTCGTTTCCCTTAAAAAGACAAACACTGAAATAATGTGAATTCAGCTGATTCAACAAGATCCTGTATATTTAAGTAACACTGATGGTATTTGAACATTCATCTTTACATTAGAGAGCTAACAGCATTTAGGAAGATTTTAAAAACTTACATTGCTCAGCAATTATTCCAGGTTGTCATCAGATTCAGGAAAAGAGCACGACATCATTTTATACTCAACATAATTTACCACAGTCATGACTTCTTCACTCTTCACATGAAGAAGTCATGATATACTCTCTGGTAAATTCCAGGTGTGTGAGCTAGGATTTGGATCCTCTGAAAAATACCCCCCCAAAAAAGTAGCTATGTTCTTTAGTCAAATGAATGACAACTCTCCGTAGGCAAGTAGGTGAAATTAGATATTTCACAGCAGACTCCAAAATAAAGAACTTTGGTTTAGTAGTTCTGTCATATCAGAGAAATTGTTCCTTGATTCAGCATCAAGGTATTTGCATATATTACAAAACTTCTGCATACCAATTGTGTTGTAGATGTTAAATCATTCATCTTACAACCCAAAGAGTTCCATTCAGTGGATGGGGTACATGTTTACCCATTTTTTAAAAAATATATAAACACAAAATAGATAGGCATTTTGTTGTTGTGACAATTTGGCATCTTCTGAGCAAATGTATTTGCTTACTATATATACATCTTCAAGCTGTCAAGCAATTGGACAACCAATGCCCTCTCCTCATATTACATGCTTGATTAAAATGGCAGAGGCCAGATGCCCAGCTCACTCACAGGTTCTTTAATTAGAGGGTCTCCTGAACTTCCAAACCACTTGAATGAAAAGAAAAAGAGCAATTAACACTTCTTCATGGCTTCCTTCAGCCATCTGTCACAGCACAGGTGAAAAAGGAATAAATAAAAAATAAAAAATAAGGAAGGAAGAAAATATTATAATGGATCCTTTCTCCAGAAAACACTGGACTCTGAGTGTCCATCAAAAACATCCCTCCCTCCCCCGACAGAAGATGAAAAGCCTCTAGGTTTTCAAATATGCTAACTGCACAGTTATGTATTGTCCAGGGGAGAAAAATCATGTGGAAGCTACACAGACGGGCACAACATGTCTTTAATCACCCCTGTTTCCATCAGGCAAGAAAGTCTCACAAAGCTCTCAGCTGGTTAGATACAAGGGGTTGACATGTGAGGACATCCACTTACCACCCCCATGCTGCCCCCCCAGCCATCCATGGTATCAAATGAGATCTGTTATCAGCCTTAGTTAGATCATAATGAAATAATTGCAGGACTCAGCTGAGGGTGACTGCAGTGTAGTGAGGTGAATTAATTTTCCCACCACAGTAGGGCATGTCAGATCTGGCCAAGAGCAGGTCAAGCTATTATTTTTTGTGGGTGTGTGGAAGTGATTGACTGGATTTCTGCACTTTGGGAGGGTTTGTGGAAGAAAAACAAAGGTGCACCTCAGCCATGCTTTATCCTTTAAATGGCAGGCACAAACTAAAGTAAAACAGTTCGTAAATTAACACAGAAATAATCTTTTTATTCAGATTTTAAAAGAAACCTCATGGATCTTATCAGACATTTTATCAGGCATCTGTAAAAATACACATTTCAATCCACTCTTGTGAAGATGTTGATTTATTTATTTAGGGTTATAAGTTTATGGCTAAAATGTTAGCAAAAAGCAGCTTCTAATGATCAATATCACAGCTCCCACTCCCATAAATGGGGCCACTGCATAAAAGATAAAACATTCAGTATAGCTTAGAGAGGTATTCTGGATCCAAACATTTTGAAACATTGTACTGAAGGCCAAACAGCACATTATGTGCTCAGTAAAGCTAACCAAATGTGTATCATTTTTCCCTAGTTATTTGGGGGTAGGGACAATTGTGATTTTCAAAATTTGCTGTGTTCTCGTAGGTTATGAAAATTGCTGCTTTTGTGAATTTTGGTAAAAGCAAACAGCTTTTTATTTAAAAAGAGCTACTCGTTTTAATCACAATGCACTTAAAACTTGGAAAGGAAAGCTACCTTGCAATTCTGATTTTTCTCTTAAGAATAAACTACCTGAAAGAAAAAACATCTAAGAATGCTTTTCTCTGTACTTCCACATCAAATTTTTACATGCTGTTAGCTTAGCACTTACATTCATCAGCAATAAAAGAAAAATATGGAGCTCTACTATAGTGCTATATTATTTGGTAAAGATTTTTTGGAGGGAGGGTAAGGGGGGAGTTGTTGTGGGGTTTGTGTTTTGGGTTTGGGTTTTTTTTTTTTTAAGTAGGTACTACTAAGGGGGAAAAACAGAACAAAACATCTGAGTTGTATGGTTGTGCTGTACAATTTTTCCAAGAACAGTGTTGTGAAGAAATCATCTTCACTGAAGCCATCCTCAGAATCTGTGTCAACTCACAGAAATCCCCTGACGATTGCCATTGTGGCCATGAAGAGGAAACACAATTCCTTGCCTCAAGATATGGAAAATGCTCGTTGAAAAAAAGTTTGCCAGCTCCTGCAGACTACTAGAGATGATTGGAATGACAAGTACTTGGAGACCAATGGAATCATAGAATCATAGAATCATAGAATCAAGAAAAGAGCCTTCTGAAAAGATGACATTAAAAAATACATCCCTCATGAGATATTAATACCAGCTTATACTAATATCTGGACTGCAGCAGGATGTACCAACAGCACTTCCTCAAAGAACAAAGTGGACAGAAAAGAATGATACTTTCAGACTTTTCAGGCAGCCCAAGGTGTAAACTCATTTTTACTCCTGATGCAGGCAAACTGCATTATTAGAGAGTATATATTAATGCTTCACAAGAAACTCCATGTCAAACCACTTTAAGGGAGTAATCTTTCCCTGTAGTTCCTTTATTCTCAGGCTGGTTTATATATTTTTATCTACAATATGTGTGTGTGTCTATGTTTCTCCTCACTGATGAGCCTATCTCTCCCATTAGCCTTTGGGCTGCCACTCCCTGTGCCTCACACACGGGAACTCTCTCCGCTGCTAAGTACACTTTCGGGACAGTGTACTGCGCAGACTCTGGCTCCAAGTGCTGATAGGAGTCCATGGAAGATTTTTCTGGACAGTACTGACAGCACAGGAACAGGAAGAAAATGAAAGAAGTCAGTATTTTCTTGAGTGGGGCAGAATGAAAAATACTCCAACAGATGTCCACATCCAAGTATTTTCTGGGCTGGCATAATTCACAGCATCACTGCTTCATGTTGACTTGAGAGTCAGTTTTTCCACAGATAATCCAAAATTGGAGAAGCAGAAAGTGGCTTTTTAACTATTCATTGTCCTTTCTCAAATACTATGTTCCACTGCTCTGTTTTCTGCTGCTTCCTGTCAATGATGACCGTGAGATGGAAAACTCCCCTACCTCCACAATCTGCCTACAAAGCATAATACAAAAAAGATATTCTCCAGGGTACACACCTGTGTTTTATTACACCACCTTTTCTTCTCTCTTCCCTCCCACTGCCACTCTCTGATGTCTCATATACAGAATCTCCTTGGCCTGAGACTGTAAGACCCTCCAGGCAGAGACCTTGTCTTTTTGTATGTTTGTAAAATGCTGCTCCTCTTCCTGAATTTCATTCCTCTTCCACCTCTCCAACAACACAGTTTTACTGCCTCTCTGACATAAAATCCTACTTTAAAAACGTTTTCATACCATTGTGGGTCTTGAAGCTCCAGTATCAGCAAGACAACATGTTCTATAAATGGCACAAATGCTGATTGGTAATATCATGTGTTAATTGGCAATATCTGCCTTCAGTAGGCTCTGCAATATGTGTTATATCACACTGACTAGTTACATACTCGTGATAGTAGGTATTAACTATTTGCAGGATAAATGTGTGCTGCTTTGAAGGAAGCATGTGAATTTAGTAGTTTTATTTAATTAGCCTTTACGGCCTGTCAAAAGCTGGAAAGTGAAGAGAGCATCCATCGAATGTGACACTCTGTCAAAACTAGGCAAAGCAAGTGTTGTCTCCCCTGCTGTACAGTTCCATCAGAAATACCCCCTTGAGATAATCATCTCAGCAGTATCAAACTCTTGGCAACCCTGACCTGATCCAGAACTCACAAAAGGCAATAGGAGTCTTCCACAGACTTCACTGGTTTTCAAATGCATCACTGTTGCTCCTTTGATCATAGCAGTTAGACAGGATTCAGTTCCTTCCAGGACCACTCTAGATGAGAAAACAGTGACACAGAACAGTGATCTTCTCTAGGTTGTGTTTTTACTTTTCCTTGTATTGCCAAACCAGAAGTGTGTTTCCCTGAACATGGAGGAAGGAGGTTTCTGTATGCAGTTTCTGTACCCAGAATTTACCATCCAGCACCTCCAAGTTCTGCACCTCCGTCCTGCTCCTGCCACCCCAGCCCTGGTCACAACTGCTCCTCCTGGATTTCAGGTGGCTTTGCTGCCCCCCAATACTCCACAACTGCAAACCCAGTATCCCATCCCCTCTGGGCCACCAAGGAAATCCCCCTGCTACATGCTCAGCTCTGACCTGGCATGCGCTGTCTGAAATCCCTCCATTGTCTCTGCTATTTGAAGAGGCTCAGTTGCTTCATCTTCAGAGCCTGAAAAGGAGTGCTTGGCAACCCCACTGATTTTAATGAGATTTATTATTGTCTTTGGATCAAAGGCTCACTTGATGGCAGCTATTAGCACCTTTCCCCATAACAGTAATTTAAAGGTGACCACAGGCATCTTCTGTTTATTCCTCAAGAGTACCCCCTCTTCCACCCAGATTGGAGAGGTCTGTGGTCACATACTTGACCGAGAATGAACCTGGTGTGTGTCTTTACTGTAAACAAAAGGTGTAGGAGGAGGGAAAAGGGAATCTCAGTATTATAATCCACACTATTTCCTTGCAAATTCAAGTGGAATAAAAGTTTCAGTTTTCATCTTTTTGTAGGCATGCTGTAATCACACAGCCAGCTTTACCTAACTGGCATTCAATATAAACTAGAGCATCCAGCTCACCACAACCACATAGGAATTTATCTAGCACCCATTTTTACCTTGCTTAAACTACTATTATTGGTTTTACTAAGCTGGCCTGCTCCATTTCAGGAAGTCAGCTCCATTCTTTCTTCTCTCCTTCCATATACTCTCCTGTCACACCTGCTTTAACCTCATGGGAAAGAAAATATAACAGAACTTTCATCTAACAGCTGAAGATCTGAGTTAGGCCACATTTTAATAAATGGCTAAATTTTACCTTATACAGGACTGATCTGATAATCAATTGATAATATCTGAAAGTAATATCTAATTTATAATACTGGTATCACCAATGAGATTTTCCAGGCCGTCCAGTTGATACACAGGAGAATGCCATGTCTCTGGCATGTCATTTTTCAGAATGGGCCCCTGATAAGCAGTGCTGTATGTTAAAAGCCATTAAGCATGTTAACATCTTCTTCTATCTTCCAAGTATCTACTAAGCAAGGTGAAGAGGCACATGGCTGAACCTAACATCCTTTGCAAGGTATTAACATTCCATATAACCACTATTTATTATAGGACTACAAAAGATGAAATAAGGGAAATGAAACACTTGTACTATCTCCAAGAGCTATGGTTCTGGTCTGTCTGTTTGCATGACCTATAAAGAAATTTCCTGTAACTATTGTTGTCAATCATGTTCAAACAGCTCAGCCCTGCCCTTTCTCTGTCAATCTGCCTTTTCTCCATTGTCCTTGCAATTGCTGCTGCCACCCTTATAGCTATTAAAGCAAAACATTCCACTACAAGTTGTTAATTTCTGCAGTTATACATACACTCTCTCCTTTTTATTTCATGGAACTACCATATATTTATTTTTTTTAATAGTTTCCAATTAAACATCACTAACTCAGTCTTAACATCTCATTTTTTTATTTAACTTCAGAGGTGATGAAGCAACTTATACACGAAATTAATTACATCTATTATCACTTAAAGAAATCCACTTAGTATTGTCAAGACTGGAACATGATATAAAAAAGTTGGTTTGATAATATTAACATTAACAACTTAAAACTGTATTTAAACTGGGGAGGAAGAAAATAGAAATAATTAATTGCTCATCACATATCTGCCCAATATGGAATGCCATGTGGTTCTGCTTTACTAATAAATTACTTTGCTTTCTGTGCACTACTCTTGTTGAGGTATTTAAGTAGTTAAAGGAGCATATTGAAAAATGAACAATCAGACTAATGAGGAAAGTGATTAAAAGTTATTAAAAGCAGAGTCAAAATACTGACGAAGATGTATAGGTTTTGAAATGTTGTCCCATGTGAGCAGAAGCAGAAAGCATTTACCTTTTCCTTCCTATTTTCCTGTTTGTCTTCCTTCTCTACCCAGTGTGAGAAAATTTTATGGTGAAAAATAACGAAGAGAGAAACCAGGACAAATACTGACTGACATGATAAAACCAAGGGAGGGGCAAAATTCAGGCAACATCAGACATCCAACATTACAGACACTTGCAGTGTGATGAGTTTACTAGAATTCTGCAGGGAAGCAGATAAGTCTATACAGACCCCAGTCTCTTTGCATTGCACCATGGCCAAGTGTGGGGGAGAGCAGCTACTAGCAGCCAGCAGCCTTCCCTGCTCTGCTCCACCCAGAGCACTTGGCAGCCCAAGGGTGTAGTGGATGCCTGCATGGGTGGGTGTCACAGCAATCTAAACAGACAGAGCAGAAATGAATTTCACCACCAGAGATTAGCCAGCAAATTAAACTCAACCTCCCTGACAGAAAAGCAGAGTGATGGAAAGAGCCTAACTCTTCACTGTGCTCCTGAGGGCTGTCCCTGCCCACAGTAACTCCCTGCCACCACTTCCCTCAGCCCCACTGAATCCAGTGATGGGGGACATCTGATTTTCAGGCTGGACAGAAGCCAGGAGGAGAGTACACACTGCCAGTGCAGCCCCTAGAGAAGGGACAAAACCTCAGTGAATGCCACATTCTGCAAAAGCCTCCCACAAAACAGAGCACCAGATCTGCCACAAGTGAAGTTCATTACTCTGTTTACCCAAAGGGAGCAATATCAGCTTAAACAAAGTGGTGGGCCAAAGTCCCATATTTATTCCCAGGGCACAGCCCCATTTAGGGTTCAGACTGCCCCAAAAAATAAGCACTTCACAGTAAGTGTTTGCAGACTGAGGCACTATTTACCTGTTTTCTGACCCTAAAAAAATCCCCTCTCAGTTTGCCAGTCCCTATTCTCACACATTTTTCTCACCTTATCTTCTAAGGTCATGTTATCCAGGTGCATACCACAACCAGCGCTGGCTTCCAAGATGACCTAGGGAGAACTTTTCAGTTTTGAATGAAAGAAAAATGCATATCAGAGTGAAGAGTGGTGATTTCAAAGCTGGGTATAGAATGGAAAATTTGGGCTGGGAAAGATACCGTGAATGATTGCAGTGCTTTGGTTAGAAGCCCTCAGATTAAATTCTGCAAGGAAGCTCAAGCACAGACACCTCCAGCTCAACCATGGCTGAGTAGAGTGCCCAGGAGCCCCAAAAGCGATGCCACAGAGGCACGCCTGGCACCAGGAACAGAAAGGGCACTGTGGAGCTGCTGGCAAGTCACACAAGCAGCAGGGATGAAGCCTAGGACCACTTCCACTCAGGCAACCCACAGGATGAACAGCAGAGAGGTATCAGTGATAAGCCAGGCTGGTTTTGATGGAAATCTGCTTTGCTGTCCGGTTTTGAAATCATTTGGAAGATGTGTCAGAACAGACCTGTTTCTTTGAAATATATCAGTGCCAGCAAACAAGACTGCTTTTAATGGGAGAAATATTTCAGCACAAAAGCTTTGACCAGATTCACAGAGGAGCACAGTCTGCTAAATGTCCTCCTCAGCAGTCGATCTATAGGATATGAGAGTCTGCTTTAGCCAGAAAAATTAAAGCACAGTTTCTTGGTTCATGCTGTCACAGCTCAGACCTTGTACCTTTAGAGGTCACACTCCAGCATTTAGCCAAGACAGCAACTTGTGACAAGATCTCTGACAAGCACTGGAATCCATGTATAAAGCCTGATCTAAAGTTCAGATAGCAGGAGTTTTTTCATCAGCCTCAGTATACATAAAGACATTAATGAAGAGCGTGGATGTTCCCAGACAGTTTTCACGCATTCATGACTGTTTTTCCACCCACTGAAAGAGTGGAATTTTTCTTGTATTGCTTGAGTCCAATCATGGGAAGTACTGATTGGAAAATCTCATTGCATGAAAGAAGAACATCTGCTAAGCAAGGATACAGGATTCTGCCCTGACTCAATCCCTTCACTCTACTTTGGCATTGAAAAGGGGATATCATGCCTCCATTGCTTGCCAGTACTGAATTCCAAAAAGAGTGTTTTCTACTGGCATAGAACTCCCAGAGGCCTTTCCTAATGATGAAGTCAACTCCTTTCCTGCATGGCAGAGAAGGAAGGAGAGATGTCTGGGAAGTTATTTAAGGATATAATCTCCATTTTGTCACCAAAACCTCAGTGGCAAAGATCCTCTTGGTAGTTGTTTGAAATCAAAGTGACAAAAGAGCATCTAACTCACGTGAGCAAAGACAAATTTGAGAATCAGTCTTCTACCAAGCAGATAATGGAGTAGAAAAGAAAATCGGTGTTCTGCATCTAATGTCATTTACCCTCAGGAAAGTCAGCAAAACTGAACAAAAATCAGCTATAGCATAAAGTAATAGACATGGATAATTTAATAACCACCTGGAGGATGAGAGATTTCAGCTCTTGGACCAGTAGTGAAAGCAAGCTGCAAACTCGAAGCCTTTCTCCTTGGCAAATGCCCAACAAGCAGCTATTTCTGATTTGCACACGCAAAGTGTCTTTATGTCTTTCATGCAAATTCCTATGCAAAAAAGTGGATGCACAGCAAAAATTATCCCTCACCACTTCCCCTGTTGTCCTTGCTGGAGTGCGCAGAGCATACTTGAGAGATCTTGTCCAGCCCCAGTGGGAGACTTTGATGAGAACCCTTTTCTAGCACATGGTCCTAAGTGGTATCAAAAATAGTAATTCAGCCATCTCTAAGCAAACGAAAAGAGAGTCTGTAAGAGACAAGAGGCTGCCAGATCTGAAGTGATGCATGCAACATCTTTCTTTCAGGAAGAAGGGATGTTTTCTCTTTCATCTGTTTTCTGTTTATTCATTTGGTTTCATTCATTTATAAGAGTTTCCTTTTAACCAAAGGGGGGAAAGTTGATGTTTATTTACATTCTCTCTTCATAACAAGGCCCTGGCCCTTGCACATATATGTGCTGTCTCACTCAATGGGATTAAGTCGCCTGAGGAAACTTAAATAAGTACCAAAGTCCTTGTGAAGGAGTGTAGTATAAAAACAGCTACATATTGACATAACATAGCTACCCATTGCAGTAACTCGAATAATCAGATTCGGCAGTGGTCCATTTTTCCTCATTTAATCCATAAAGTTGTGTTCTGGGGTTTTTTTGTTAAATTAAGAGACAGTTACCACCAGAGTTAAGGAGGCAGCACCCAGTCTGATTTCTGCACTGCCTGTCATGCAGCCCTTCATTATAATCATCATAATAATATTAAAGATAAAAGCTGCTGTCAAAAAGTTAATCATCAAAAGCTGGAAATCACATAGTGAATCTGTCAGTCGTCTGAACTGGACAGGGTCAGGAAAATGAAAGGGAAAGAACGCACAGTCCATAGATGATGCTTAAATGCTAATAAAAGCCAGCCAGGCAAAAACATATATGCACAAGACTGAGCAATTTGTCACCCTGGGCTATCATGGTTGCTCCCCTGCCTATTGTAACAACGCCAGCATTCAAAATAGTCAGAAAGGAGCTTACAGGAGCTGAATGCCAGCACATGTGTTTTTCCAGCTGGAGCCGAGTCCTGGACTAGCTTCTGAATTCTAGTTTAAGTTTCTTACTCTCTCCCTCCAACAGGAAAAACACATAATGCAAAGACTGAAAGCCCTAAAATAAAAATGTTGAAGAGAAACTAATGCTGGAAAGAGTCCTAAAAACATAGCTGTGAATTTATAAGTGTTAACCATCCCCATGCTGCAACCTACCTTCCCCTCCATAAAGCTTCAGCAAGGCTCGCCTTCCCACGGCACACAAGCACGAGGAGTGTAGACTCCCTGGCACTCTCCCTGCCTTGCACCCACAGCCCATTACACCCCTGGCCCTGTCAGGGCTCTCAGGCTGGGAAGTGCTAAGTTTGCCTCAGGCTGGAACACTGTACCTCTGAAAACTTTCAAATGTTTCAATCCTTTTACTGTTTTTGTCTTGCACTGTTATTAAACAGTGCTTTCCTCTTGGCCCTTCACCTTCTTCAGCAAGAACAGTTCAGTGCTGTTCAAGTGCTTGTTAAAAAAAAAAAAAAAAAGAGAGAGAGAGTTTGCAACCCTCTCAAAAGTTTACAGTAATCTACTCCAGGCATAATCATTTCAAACTCTGCAGCACTTCACATTTGGTTAAAACCACTTCAGTTTAGAAGTGATTAGAGGCTGAAGATCTGCAGTTTCAATTTTAAATTAAACTGTTTAAAATTATTGGAACACTTCATACATTTAAAGCAAATAATATTTTTTTGATATATTTATTTATCTTTCCTTCCCAGTAGCACTGGATTTTCAGTAGCAAACTGCAGAGCAGAAGCAGCTATTAAAGAATCAGGAGGGACCAGAAGTCAGATTTAGAGATTTTAATTTTAAAATCCTAGGAACTTATGAAAGAGAAAACTGTGAAAAGGACAGTGTTTCCACAATAGCAAGGAGAGTGAAAAAATCTGTGCCGATACACAGGGAGAGGAGCATGGGAATGGATAATAATAGTTTAAGGCTTGTGCTAAAATATTACTTTGTATCATTTGCAGCCAAATTCCTTTGTCTATAAAAGGTCTATACTAGAGGCAAATTAGCACACTACATTATCATTTCATTTCAGTTTTCTCAGAGTTCATACTTTAGGTAGAAAAATTAACAGGATTAACAATAAACCCTCCTCTCCAAATGAATATACATCTTTTCTTCCCCTCCCAAAGACACAGACAACATCCCCAAACTTGTCATTGCCACAAATTTAATGTGGCACAATATACTATCTGTATTTGACCTGCAAACTAAACAGCCATTGTATCATAGAAATTAATCCCGAGTTCCTCGCAAGAAGCACTAATGTTAGCGTCGAATTGCAGCTCCCGATTGATTGTAAGAATCACACAGTGCACACCCGCACTGAACCGGCCCATTACACAGAGCACAGCCTTGTGCTTTCCGCTCGAAAGGTCTGACAAAGCAAGCCGAAAAATAAAATATTTCCTAGTTTACATCACTACTAAATCCAGGCAATACCCACTCGCGGATGGGCTGGGAGGGCGGAGGGGGAGAACAGCTGCTCAGACGGTTCAAAAACAACTCCATCTTCCAGTTTTCCATCCCCGGAGGCAGAGCAGGCGCGGGGCCGAGCAGAACAGGGGGGCGCGGGGCCGGGCCGGGCAAGGCCAGCCGGCAGGACGGGCAGGACCGGCAGGCGCGGGCCGGGCCGGGCCGGGCCGGGCAGGCAGCTCCCAGCCATGCCCCGGGTTCCCCTCTCCCGGCCCCGTTGTGCGGTTCCAACGGGATGGTACAGGCCTTTGTGTGCGTGTGAACTGGGAGCACGGGCTTATTTTGTTTCTTCCTTCAGGCAAAGAAGTGCAAAAAAGGACCGCCCTCATTATGTCACTTTTTAAGTGCCCCTAAAAACACGTTTGTATATACTTCTCATGGCTTTCATCAGTGTTCCTCTGGATTCAACGGTCAGTGAAAGGCCTTTGTAGTTAGCAAAGGGGCATTTACAGTTAGTTCTTTATAGTGCTTGAACTTGACATAGCCAGAGAAAAAAGTAAAGAAACACAAAAGTGAAAGTCAAGCCCAAGACATACAGCATCATGTTTAACAAACCCATCAAAAGCAGTTTTCATCCTTCTCTTACATATCCTTCCTATTATCAGTAGAAAACAAACCACATTTCCTCATTATCTTCATTGGCAGCAATACATGTACAGTAGATTAGATATACAGGTTGTATTAGACCCACTGTACTAATTCTTCAGGGAATTCCAATCTAAAAACGACGACAACAATGGGGGGAGGGGGGGGGGGGGGAGGAGGAGAGAAAGGTGGGGATGAAAAAAAAAATTGTGTTTTTTTTTTACAAGTACCCACAAGTAATGCTTAACACTTGTACATTTGGAATTCAAATCTTTTATGATCTTTATATTAAAACTTCCTACTTGCCACATGCCTTTTTAAGCAGTACCAGTCTTTGACACACACACTGAAATCTACCCAGTGCGTTAAAGTTATTGAACTGTTGTGAGCTTCCTGACAACAGTGCTCTGCTAATGCCAGTTTTGATTCCACTGACATTAATCTTGGTAGGGCTGAGATGCTGTTAATACTCACTTCCTAAGCGAGGTAACCCCTTCAAAGGCTGACACACACCACCTCGCCTTGTTCATCAAACATATAATCTTACTAAATGCTGTAATCTTAAATCCCAACCTAGAGTAACTAGCAGTGCTTACATTATCATTTTTCTTTAAAGTTCATCTAAAGGGAAAAAAATGCCTATTAAAGAATTGCAGAATTCAAAAACTACACAATTAGAACTTAGGACCAACACCTTCTCCAGATACCATCCCAAACTGTTTATTAGGCTTTAACATTAAGACACTATAAGATTATTCCTGCCTTTCTGCCAGTCCACCCACTTTTCCATGCACACAACACACATAAATCTTCCAGAAGGTCCCAGTCAAATTTTAAAGAACATTTTTTTCGCATTTGAGATCTTTACATCCTCAAATTAAAAAGGAGGAATGTGGTTATAGCATATGATGAAGGAATTATAAAAATGGTCCTTCATTGCCAGCATTACCCAATGACAGCTCATTTTCTTGTGCCAATAGGAAGAACAAGATTAGAAGTGACTCTAATTCTTACCCAGACTTCAGGCTGGTGAAAGTCAAGTTAAAGAAATAAGGTTCTCAGTCTCTGGAGGGCTAGGGTACCAGTCACTTATTTCTTACGAACACTTGCTGACATGTGCACTAAGCATAATAATAATAATTTTATTTATAAAGTGCTCCCCCACCGAAGTGCTTGGGGCATTGTACAATATCATAAAAGCAATTTAAAATACATTTTAAAACACAGGAAATAATCGACCACCCTCTAATAATAATAATAATTTTTATTTGGAAAATTATCATAAGAACACTGGCATAATGTTAGGCATCCCATCAACTGTAGCAGAGGAGAAAGAAAAAAAAGGAGAAAGAAGGAAAAAGGAGGAAAGGAGAGGAGAAGAAAAAGAAGAAAACTTAAAAAGAGAGAGAGGGAAATGGAAAGACAAGGAGAGAGAAAGAAAAAGAAGAAAGCAGAAAGAAGAAAGAAAAGAGAAAGAGAAGAAAGAAAGACAAAGAAAAAAGAAAGAAAAAGAAAGAAAGAGAAAATGAAAAAGAAAGATAAAAAAGAAAGAAAGAGAAAAAGAAAAAGAAAGAAAGAGAAAAAGAAAAAAAAGAAAGAAAAAGAAAGAAAAAAGAAAGGGAGGAAGGAAGAAAAAGAGAGCTATAAGGAAAGAAAGGCTGGCAGAAGGGCAGGCAGGAAGAAAGAAAAAGAATAATTTACAAGATTTAAGGCTTATAAAGCGTCTGGTTTTGTTTGTTTGTTTTTAAATCACACATTCAAAGTAGGGCTATTTTCCTATATATAATGAAAATCATAACAGAATAATGTGACTAACAAATTGCAGTCAGGTAGTTAATTCTCAGCTCCTGTTAGCTGGCATTGATGCTTCAATTTTCCAGGATAGCTTGAATTACTTAATTTTCTAGCTTTCATGGTTGTGATATTTCTTATAACATTAATGCAGGAGTAGTTGGGGTAGGTTTTTCGCTTTCATATATTTTATGTATATAAAAAATTTTATTAATGTTTATTTAGGGATAACAAGAAGAGATTCTGCATCACAGGAATGGCCAAATTTATCTCGTATGCTAATCTACTGGTGCCTGTAAAGTTGCCCCGGGGACGTGTTTGGCTCTATGTATCATATAATTCCAATAACAGGCATCTCCTAGGGAATAAGAGATAGAAACCAGTAAGAGAACTGGGAAGTTCAGGGTGAGATGCTGGAAGGTGCTTTGACAGCACATGAGGCTGGACAGCATCTCTGAGCTGGTGTGGGAGAAGGCAGTATCCCTGGTGCTCCTGTAGCACCATCCTGACCAAGAACCCCACTTGGACTGCAAGACTGCTGCACTGAGTGTAACCTAGAGTTCTGCATACAGCTTTGCAAAAAGGGATTTTTGCTTTTTTTCAAAAGGCCATCTGTGAAGGGTTCCACCATGATTATCACACATCCAGACTGATTCTGAAAAGCAGGTTTGGAACCACTGATTGGCTAAATAGGACCAGGAAGTTCAGGTAGAAAGATTCCCTTGCTAGGCACAATCAGTTCTCATAGATCAGATTCCTAAATAGGACTCTAGTAATTTTTTTGAAAGTATGGATATGCTTAACAAGAAACTTCTGCTGAGTGTCCTTGCACACTCCACGTTTCTTCTGCCTTCAATGGTTTAGTAACCACACTTAGAGGTTAAGATTTTCAAGTAAGACTCAGATTAATTTTAACAAGAGCTGCTAAATATCTCAATTTACTTTGAAAATTTCAACAATAGTGTCAAGGAACTCATCTAGTCAGTCTGTACACTCTCAAGAAAAAAGGATTATGGCTTTACTTATAATTTGGCCAACCCCAAGAAACTGTCATACCTAGCAAATGCAAACACATTCAAATAGAACTGACTGGTCTTGTGTTCTTAAATGTGCATATGCACCCAAGAGGCAGACAGTTCTGCTCAGGAATTGAACTAAAATTATTATAACCAACTCACCGCTTTAATTTTTAAAGCCATTTTCTGTGTCAGTTGCACCTTTTCACTGTGTAGATTTACTTTGGTCTTTAAATTCTATTTTCCTCATTGAATTTCCTCATTGTATGCTCCTTTGCATGTTTCATTGCTCAGCATTATCATTCATTAATGTTTCAGCTGCATTCTTTTGTCTGCTGTCCTTCTCCTGTTAACATCAAGTTTCTTTGCTAGGCAAATAAGTTATCCCGCTCTTTTTATAATGCAGTGGTTTCAGCTTAAAAGGAAAAAAAAAATCAGGAGGATGCAAAAATCTTCAAATGGCTTATTAGAATTCAATATGACTGGCAAGTGTCGTTTAAAAAAAAAAAAAAGAAGATACTGCACCTTTAATAAATTTAATCCACGTATGATTACAGAGGAAGAAAGCTCTTTTTTAATCTTACAGGGCTGGAATATTGCAATAACTGTTCCATCTGATTTTAAAAATAAGATTTGCTAAAGGTCAACGTATCTCCTGGCCACATACGCAGCAACATTGAAATTTCCTTGGCCAGGGAATAAAAAGATTCTATCATTAAAAATAAAAGCGCAAGGACATCTTGCAAGCCCATAGGGTTTTTAGAAAGAGAAGGAGACATTTCGTTATCAACTAGCAATCATAAGATTTTTAAGCAATATCTCTAATCTGCTTCTCTTCCTCCCACCCCCGCTCCCCACAACCCCCCTTTCCTTTTCACATCAAGGTCTTTTTATCTTCCAATTTTGCATCTAAAGATGAGGTGAATGCCATTAGCTCAATTCAACCTCAAGTGTAGTCAGATGTGCCTGTGATTTCTGAAAAGCACTGTCTAAGGTCACATTAAAATGTATAAGAGCTTTTCTGTTCCTGAGAAGGGGGCTTATTATCCATCCATGGTGTAAGGGAGTAATGTCAGTGGCCATAGACTAGGGTGAAAACAAAAGAGATACTAGGGTTTGAGGTTTTTGTCAGGAAACCTCTCTGCCTCCCTTTTATTGCTGTCTGAAGCCCTACAGATAGCGCCACAGACTGTAAACTTGGAGGAGAGAAAAACAAGTTCAACAGGCTCACTCTCCTTCCCTCATCTTTACACACTTAACTTTTTCTACAAAACTAAAACCCAATAGCATGAGGGGTTTTGCTCCACACATTTTCCAGCTGGTAGCACCAATGCAGCAATGGGCACTGGAGCCCCCAGCCTGCCTAAGATAACAGAACCCACTTTGCTTTGAGTACATGGGTGTCCTCAGCAACAAAGACTGGTAAATGCTCCTTGAGCTTAGAGTCAGGACAAGATCAGAGCTGCAAAATTTGGCAGCAATTTGGAGTGCCTTTTTTTTTTTCTCCCTTTAATTTAAAAAGGGTTGTCAAGAAAAGTTAATGAGTGTTTACCTGGGCACGATGTCTGTATTTTCCTGCAACTGAATTAAGGAGCTGTCACTCAGGAATAATGCAAGTCATCAGTAAAAAATATTACAGCATCAACAGTTTCTGTTTTCCTTCTTTTACTGAAAAAAATGTGACGCTCAAAAGGAAAATGCAGTCACAGGGGCTTTTCAGAAACTGATATTCATGTCCTGTTTTAAAACTCATTTCAAATGTGATTGTATATTTTAGATTTGATTCCTGTCTCAGACCTATGTGTCTGATGTTACAGCTTTAAGTACCTTGTAGATATCCCTTCAGGGCCATGTGCATGGCTGACTTACAGCAGTGTGATGTCTTTAAGAGACTGCAGGCATGCTCTTTCTACTGTACAACTCTGCACTGAACTCCCATGACCTGGTACAGAAGACACACTCTCTTGGTGATCTACTGCTGAAGCTGCAGGTAGGCCTTTTCTGGAAAAATAAGAGATTATTTCCAAACTTCAACAGCCTTTTGCCCTAAGGAATGGGCAAACTAAAAGCATGAGACGGGTTATTTTCTTCTTTTTTTCTTTTTTTTTTTTTTCAAACAGCAGGTCTGATTCATCTCCTCTCTGAAGCACATTAAACACAATCTAATTTATAAAGGGTGGGCCAGATGTATTCAGGGCATAATATTTCTGAATGTTATACTAGGAGTTAATCTGACCCATAATTTTCCAGCTTGGTAAATTTTCCCATCTTGCAACTGTGATGCCAGTTAAGTGACTCACTGTGATGAGATAATGTAGTGACTTAATTACCATTGTGAACAATGAAGATACCGTGCAGTTTGTGTACCTTAAAATGGCACACCAGCCAGTAAAGGTAGTTCCTGGCTTTAGTGTTTACCAATGTGCTTATCAGAAGGAATAGATTGATGTTTCTCTTTCTTTGTAAGCAAAATACTTCTGCAATATTTTTTCATAGTACTGCATATTTTCAAACCTTGCCTCCGAACTCACTCACTCACATGCAAGCGACTGCCTGTAAAGAGGCAGCAGCAGCACAGATCCGTAATGCAACTGCACAATCGTTGTGGTATGCAAAGTCAATTGCTCTTTCAAAGAAAGCTTTGACGTCTCTGAGATTTTTTTTCCCTGGTAGATAGTGTGAGCTTGACTAGAAATCACTTTTGTTTCTAAGTACCAACAGTGCAGTTGACATGTACAGGTGATCCCAGTATAGGTTTCATCTATCTCTATTTTTCCAAGTACAAATAGCAATGAGTATTCAGAATCTGAAGCTTCTAGCCCAGGCAAGATAAAAATGCCCCTCAGTTTGCCCTGGTCAAGATGATATCCAAAAGCAGGCCAGCTCCAAGCACACCAGAGACAAAGCAAGCTCTTCTAATCCTTGTGGAAAGAAAACCACATGTTGCCTTTATACTTTCTTGAAAAAAAAAATTTGCCATCAGTTGGACAACATCCATTCCTGGCCTCATGTGGCAATTGATACAAAAAACTAAGCTCTTGGTTACATCACTGTATTTACCCTATTTGTTAGTTGGTTATGTCAATGTTGTCACTTTCCATCGACTCCATGGAGCATGGGCAACAGATGGCCCAGCTCTTCAGCCTTTACCCTGTCCTCACTATGTCTAGAGGCCATCACTTGACCTCAGTATAAAGCACATCTGGTGCCTCTCACAGGACTGAAAATGCTACCTCTGCAGACTCCAGCCAGCCTGGGATCGGAAGGATGAGTTAAATGCATAACTTCAAATATAGTCAATGTTGCAGTAGGCTACGTTGTTGGTTTCCACACCCCACATGCCAGATACATCCTCTAAATTACTTCCTTATTTGTCATTTATGTACTTTGGAATTTTAATGAATAGTACTCTCTTTCTTTGCCAAACTCCTATATTCATAGAAAGCTGGCATTTTACAAATATCAAAGAGTGCTACTAAGTGAACCAACCTCAGAGAAACTCAGGAATCATCATTCAAATTCCCTATTAAAACAGGAAAACAGATAAATGGCATTTATCTATTAAAATACAAACAATATTGCTGCTTATCCATTCAGTGATCCTTAATGGTTCAGGAACATCTCCCACTGTACTGGAGCTGTGATTTTATTGTGATGTCTTGAGCTCAGACTTCAAAATCTGCAGCAATATTATACTGGACTTTCAGTTTTCTGCTGTTCTTTTTAATAGGAAGGCTCATAAAATTTTGACCCCTCTTTTCTTGGCAACCATTTGACAGTATATCATCTTTCTTTTAATAACTCACATCACTGTTTCCACAGTAATACTGCAGTATTTCCACAGTAGCAGAGCACTGACATTAGCATACTGATAATTGCAGCAATGTGAAACATTTGTTTCATTTTCATCTAATTATGTTCTATTTACTTATTTCTCTAGAAGGAAGATTTTTTTTTTTTTCTGATAAGCAATCTCTGATTTAAGGAACGGCTATAATTTTGTTTAGGGAAGATGAAAGACCTCCTCAGAGATCAAGGAAAAGAAACAGCAAAAGAAACGAAGTTGAAATCAGCCCAGGTGATTTTTTATTTTTATTTTTTTCACAGAGCCTTCCAATACAAGGCATTGCTGAAAAAGAAAAGAAAAGAAAAGAAAAGAAAAGAAAAGAAAAGAAAAGAAAAGAAAAGAAAAGAAAAGAAAAGAAAAGAAAAGAAAAGAAAAGAAAAGAAAAGAAAAGAAAAGAAAAGAAAAGAAAAGGAAAGGAAAGGAAAGGGAAAAAAAAGAAAATAAAAGAGAAAACAAAAGAAAAAAAAAAAGAAGAGAAAAAAGAAATATAGGAGACACTGATCACTGTATTATTCCACAGCACAAAGATTTTAGAATCAAAGAGAATTTGGCCATCTTCTGTGATGTGAAATGGCTGCTTTGCTTAGATGGTCTCCAGTAAAACAGAGTGACAACTTCTCAGGTGCAAAATTGACTTGTTATGTGGGCTTTAAAATAAGCTGAAAGAAGAAGCTTTAGCTTAATGAAAAGAATCAAGTGTGTACTTTTAACACAAAGAATAAGACAAAAGTTGAGGCTCTGAAATTGAAGATGCATTATAAGAGTACTAAAATCATAAAGTAGCCTTATGTGAATGGAAATTCTGTATGGGAAACAAGCAAGAAGAACTAGAAGTATCACTAAATAATGGAAAGCATAAATGTAAGTGAAACCTTGTAATATGATTCTCATAACCAGAATATCAGTACAGACAGGTTCAATTTATAGAGAAGAGATACAATGGGAAGAGACAGAGGAGGGATGGGTTCATATGTGAAAAACATCTCCAATGCCAGCAGATGACAATATGAAAATGGAGAATAGGGTAGTGAAATTCTTGGATAAAGACAAAAGGAATGAAAATCAAAGGAGAATCTACAGGAGGCAAATGCTATAGATCACCAAGACTGGAGGAAAGCAAGAATAATAATTCTTGGACCAACTCTCAAGATGCTTGTAACCACAGGATACCCTCCCGATTGGAGAGTTTAATTTTCCAGATATTTACTATGGAGCTAGAGCAAGATACAGGCTACATCAAAGGGATTTTTAAATTGTGTGGGAGACAGCTTCATAATCCTGACAGGAGAGATTCCAACCAGTGGAAAAGTCAACCTGGAAGTAATTCTTCCTCAAAGGCTTGAATTAATCATGTAGAAGCGACCAGTAAAGAAACTTAGAATGAGTTAACTACCATCTTCTTGCCCTGAGAGGAAGGAATTCATGGCATAGTACCTATTTTAAGAAGCCATATTCTGGCTAGGAATGTTAATATAAGACCAATCCTCTTACCTTCAAATCAGTGACAAAGAAACCACTGATTTTGTTCTTTGATGCTGGCCTCATCGTCAGTCTATTCACGTTGAGGTGAGAATTTGAAGCACACCAGCAATTCTGCACGAAAGGGAGGGATTTACATACAAGATGTTACAGAGACACTGTCTGAGACACCAAACCCGAGTGCCAGATCACACTGCCTAGTCAAGAGAGAGACATCTCTCCAGGGTGTTTCAACCCACCTAAGATCTGATTGCCCTCTGGATGTGACTAGGCTTCTATGTGAAGCACCTTAGGCACCAACAGTTAAAAGAGAATCAATCCTCTGTTCAGTCCTCGCGTGGATGCTGTTATGCTCCCACTAAGAATATCTTTATGTGAAGCAGCTTACTCTGATGGTATCCATATGTAGAGTGGATAGGAAATAGTTTCAGTGTTGCATATTGTATGCTACTTTTCCTACCTGAAGACTGACATACATTAAAAATTACCTATGAGAAAGCAGCCTGTGAAATCTCAAAGGACATGAGAATTGATTTGGTTTAGGATTTACATGTAGCTCTCAGACATGGTCTAGGTTACTTTTATACAACTTTTGCTTGTGAAGCTAGAAATAGTGCTCTCAGGCAGGAAGGCTGGTGCAGGAAAGGCTGGTGTAGGACACTAGCTTCTCTTGTTGAGCTCTTTTGGTTTCTTTTTCTGAGACAGGTTGCTTCCCTCTCTTTTTCCTAGCAGATTTGTGTAGATTTTTTTCCTGCATTTGCATTAATTTTTACACAGTGAGAGTGATTAGAGTTGCATTTTGCATCTTATACCAGAGGACATGCTTCTCATTCATTATGTAGTAGCTTTAATATTTTGCTACCTAGAATTTAATTGGTCTTTTTCATAGCCACGTCATTGTCAATGGCTTAGGTACTTCTCTGTGTATCAGTCTGCAATGTTGAAGATGTAGCTTTATTTGTCTTCTGTCTAAATGAGTCTCCTTTTTCTAGCAGAAATTCTTGTTATTGTTTCCTAAGTGAAGTACTTTGTACAACTAAATTTGAAACAATTTCTAGTGCTAATATTCTCCAGACCATTTGTATTTCTCTTTCTCCTAGCTTTTGGAAGCACAGAGCCAGCTACACAGTGATGATGGAAACTCTGATGGTTTCTTGTAGCATGAAATCTGGCGCAAGCGGCAAAGCCCAGAACACAGAGAAAAATCTTCAGACTGTGTAAATCAACAAAGCTCATTTGATTCAGTTTTCACAATTATGTGTCTCCAATTCTCTAGCATGTGTTCAAAAAATGTAGTCCAGTTAATGTGGAAGAAAATCCAAGTCCTATTGTTATTTTGAAAACTTAAGATTATTATTCATGAAATGCACCAGGACAAGAGAAATCTCATAAAGAAAAGGCAAACCAAAGAAAAAAAAAGAAACAGATATGTAACATTTTAAATTAACTTGAAGATTTTTATCTTAATATGGGAAATAATTTTTCTACCATAGATTTGAGATGTTAATAAGTTTTCCCTTATGCAGCTAACTTGAAAAGAATACAAATGTCATAATCTGGATTAAAATCATTCCTACTCTGTTTGAGATATACATCTCATAATCAAGAACATCCAGGTCCCCCTTTCACAGGCACTGCTATATTCCCCAGGGGTTTTCCTTGCTGAAGTTAACTTATGCAAGTAGAAAACTTTGAGTGAGCACCAACATGAAGGGCAGGAATACCTGAAAAAATGGATGAACTCATTTTAAAATTATTTTGCTAGATGCATGCTGTCTCTTAAGGTCTGTCTGTTGCCTCTCCTGGATTCTCAGAGCTCTCTGTGAGTTAAGAGTTGCGGCTCCTTACTGGATAATCACCAAGGCAGCTTGTGATAACTATCACACACAGTGATGGAAGCAGTTCAGAGTTTCTGAAAGTAAGGTAAATAGGCTTCCATTAATTGGAATGAGCATTCCTTAATTACTTTTCTAGCCTGAACTAGCCTATTCTAATATATATCATAATTCAGAATACAGTATACTAACATCTACAGAATTTTCATGACAAAGGACAAAGAGCTAACTCTTTTTGAACCAAAGGTAGTTATGCCATTGATTTTAAGGTCAAGAATTCATCACAGACAGATAAAGTTATTCCTGACTAGCACTCAGTGCTTGTGTGAGCAAGGACAAGTCACTTCTCCAGGCTCCTGTGGTTTCTCCCTCAGCTTGTTTTTGTGCTCAAACCCATTACCACAGAACCTATCTCACAGATTTGTCTGACTGGACCTAAGAGGGTAAGGAGAGCAGCACACAAAAAGTATCAAAGTGGTGAAAAAGTGCTAATAAAAATAGTAACGTTAAGTCTAGTATAAGACAAGATTTCTAAGCACTGGACACACAACAATATAAAACCCGTCCTGGATCAGATGGCAGTCGGCCCAGGCTGTGCCAAGTGATGGATGTTCAGAGAAACAGCAGAGACAGCTCCAGGCTGGGTCTTGTCTCCAGTTTCCCTGCCAAGCTTCCCTCAATCAGTGTTAAAGACCCTGTGAAGCAGAGTTTACTTATAGAACATATGGTTTAACAACCACTGCTGGACTTCAAGGAATTATTTTCCTAACTCATTTTAATTTTTCATTTCCACTATATCCTATTCTTTGTTTTGATTATACACTGTACCAAAAAAAAAAAAAACAAACAAAAAAAAAACACAACAGTTTACTTTGTTTAAAACCTAATAATGACACTGGATTGTGAAAAGCAGAGCCCAGTCCTCCCCTAATCTGATTATCTGCAATGTTATATTATAGACTTCTGTCATATCTGCTCAGAATTTTCTTCTAAGATAGAAGTCCAACTTTTTCCAGTCCACAGTGCATGGAAGGCATTCCTGCATCTGGTAAAAAAATACCACATTTCTCTTCACCATTTTCAGGTTACTTTTGTCTCTTTTATGGTAAAATAGCCATAGCTGCCTTCAATACTTAAGATACAGATATGTCGTGAAAATGCATAATAAGACAACGGTACTTTCAGTTTTCCCCTCTGTTCTTTACCTAGTCATTCCTAACATTCCCTTTGTTTTGAACAACTCTCCAAATTTTTTTTAATATCTCTGGCTACCTATACCATACTGTCCATGGATACACACACATGGACATGCAAGGATTTTAGAGAGAATTCCTCCCGCTATAAAACTATTTTGAGTTACCACAATTGAATTCTGGAGCCCCTATTGCAGGAGGGATATGGACATGCTGGAATGTGTCCAGAGAAGGGCCACGAGGATGATCAGAGGCCTGGAGCACCTCTCCTATGAGAAGAGACTGAGAGAATTGGGGCTGTTCAGTTTCGAGAGGAGAAGGCTCTGAGGTGACCTTATTGTGGCCTTCCAGTATCTGAAGGGGGCCTACAAGAAAGCTAGGGAGGGACTTTTTAGGATACCAGGTAGTGACAGGACTAGGGGGAATGGAATAAAGCTGGAAGTGGGGAGATTCAGACTGGATGTGAGGAAGAAGTTCTTCACCATGAGAGTGCTGAGACCCTGGAATGGGTTGTCCAGGGAGGTGGTTGAGACCCCATCACTGGAGATGTTTAAGGCCAGGCTGGATGAGGCTCTGGCCAGCCTGATCTAGTGTGAGGTGTCCCTGCCCATGGCACGGAGGTTGGAACTAGATGGTCCTTGTGGTCCCTTCCAACCCTGACTAATTCTATGATTCTAACTCCAGTTGCCATCTTAAAACAAAGTGTCTCTCTCTGGATCATGGGGTACTTTAATCAAACATACTAAACAAATGCTAGTCAAAAATTAATTTTGGCAGACAAAACTTTTGATTTTCATTTATAATACTTGATTCTGTTGTAACCAGCTGAACTCCAAGTTATTCAGGAGTCTAACAAAACTGTGGAGTCTCACTGGAGTTCCTACTGAAAATAAGAAGTAATATTGATAGCATCATAGATCATACTGATGTAATCATATAGGAGCAGACAGCATACATGAACCCACAGTTGATGCTCCTTATGGCAATTACAGAATTTAGCTGTAGCACTTTGGTTGAATACTTGTACCATCTCCTAATTAAATGATTCCACTTCACAGGACAGCCATGTAGTCCCTTGATTGAGTAAATAAAGCACTGTACAAACTTCCATCATCTTAGCAAAATCTTTTTCTTTTCTTCTGCCCAGGAGGGAACCATTTGGTAAGTAATGGCAGGAGCCTGTTGCCATCCCTCCACTATTAGACTATTAGCCAAAGAGCACCACACATCTGTAGTTTTACAGAAGGATTTTCTTTTCTTTTTTTTTTTTGAGTGACAATACAAAAGAACCCAACTTTTTTCTGCTTGTACCTTTAAGACAGCAAGAACTTTTCTGACATTTTATTATATTTATAAAAACTATTCTCAGGTGATAAATACATTCTTCTTTACAATACGGATATATTATAACATGCACAAATATATGGTTATGCTTTTATTGATATGAGTAACTGTATAGGTACCCCATAGGGCATATATAAAAACATAGGGAAATCATCTACTGTGATGTCAGGGACTAAATGAGCCCATGATGTCCTGTTATTTAATAATTTTATATGGAACACATCAGGTATACAACTAATAGAAAAGCTTGAAGAGATCATAGTTAACTTAAATAAGTTAACCTATTTGGAAACTATTAACATAAATGATAACCTATCATTCTTAGGCTGTTACTTGAGCACGAAAAAAAAAATGTGAACCGAACTTGTCTCTTCTGGAACATCACTGAATTAGATGGTGGGTGAATTGCTGTGGCTTTTCCTACACTTACACATTACACAAGATTCATAGCTTAGTGGCAGTTTTATTCCAAAACAGGCCTCATGCTCTGTTTAGTCTGCATCAGTAATTGCAATTTTCACTTTGCAGCCTGAGACTGGGTTTTGCAAATTTGCAAATTTACCTTGTAAATCTGGAGAACTCCAAAATTAGGTTCTCCTCCTCTATTTACAGAAGAGAAACAACAACATGTGGTTTATGAAATGTTTCCCCGGAAGGAGAGCACTAAACACCTGACTAATGCATGAGATTTACAAAGTAAGGCCTATGAAAGTGGTTTTCCAAGAGTAGCAATGATTAATACAACCCGTCAGAACTTTATTTATTAGTTGGCCTCTCTGTGCCAACTGCAACCACAGAATTGGAAATGCGCGCATGCGTGCACTCATACACACACGTGTGCGTGCAGGCATGACACACTCGTTGCAACATGCAATTAAGGTATTTCCTTCCTTTCATATAGTAAGCACTATAGAAGATTAACCAGCTCTGCAGCACACTGTGATTCTTCAAACTCAGAATTTGTGTAATTCTGAAATTCAAACTGGAGTAGATTTTCCTCATTCTGTGCAGATCAAAGGCAAGCAAGGGGGAAAAAAACAAAACAAAACAAAACAAAACAAAAAACCCCAACAAAATTATGCCTTATATACAATGCAAGGGCTCTTCATTTCTAAGTTATGCAGATGACCCCTCCACAAAAATAACAATCTCTAGGAACTTGGAAGAAGAAACTGTAGTCCCAGTTGCTTTGACCTAAATAAAGTGTCTGTGTAATTATCTTCAACAGGGCTTGCCAAAACATCATTTTATACTGTTCAAATGCATATTCTAAGAGGAGATGGAAATTTGAGGGACAGGATGGCAAGCAAAGTACATTTTATTTCTCTGAACAATTAGAAAGATTATAATAATACAGCAAAAATACTGTGCATCCTGCCACTATGTGCCATCTTCCATCCCAAAGGATCTCAAAGGGACTTGTCACTAATTCCATTTTTCTCATTCCAAAAAATAACATGTCAACCTTTAACTATTTTGTTCCATACAGTACAATACACACTTAAATTTTCTACTTCCCTTTTCAATCTCATGAAACTGACAATGTGCATTTCTTTGGAGTTTTTTTCCTAATGACCTAGGATTCCATGCAGACTTGATAAACAGACATCTTTGTTCAAATACAAGCAAAATTTTGCTCATAAATTACACCTTTTTTCTCCATTGCAGACATTTTGAAAATCTTGTATTTGAGTATTGAAGATAATTGCAGAGTTTTAGTTATACAAACTGATAAAAATGTTATTTTGAAAGGATTTGCATGGAAACAAAACGTCTTATCAGACTGAAGACTGAAGAAAACAAGAAGTGGAAATTTTCTTTTTATTGATTAATAGTTTTTTAAAGAATTGAACTTTGAATCAAAATGTCTATTAAACAAAGCTATTTTAAACTGATAAGTCATTACGCTACAACACATGATTTACAGGACGATCTAAGACTTAATACTATACCATCATTTTTCATGATAGAAGTGGAGATTGATTTGTGAGATACACACCCCGACAGCTGCCTGAAACAGAGGATATGTCACAAAATTGGAGAAACATATTCAACATTCCAGAATGTTTTGCAGATTTTTAATAAAAACTTAAGTTTCATTTCTTCAGAATTTATAAAAGTAGGGCGGAAATGAGTTAATATCTAGGGCTTTCTTTTCATTATCTTAAGATGACAGTTCCTTAACCTGACAAATTAAATTCAAGAGTCTTTAGGACTTGACTGTTTGCAATTTCAAGAGGGATTTTTATAGACAGAAAATTATTCCCTGACTTGAAGTCTAGCCAGGGCACTGCAGAGAGTAGCATCTTGAGAAAAAGGGATCTGGTCAAAACAAGGGATACACTCATTCTAAACTGTTTAATATAAAACCTTCCTCCTGGAAACAAGACAAACTATCAGACACTACCACAGTGACCATCCCAAACAAAGCAGTAAAACATTTCGTCACAAATGTTATCCCACACTGTGTCATTTCAGACAATAGACACTAGTTTGTTCGCAATGAGTTTAAGCAGTTTACCAGAAAATGTAAAAGCTGGTCGAGTAGCGAAAGGAAAAAATTTCAAGCCTATTATAGAAAACCTCAATGAGGAGGAGAGAAAAAAAAAAAAAAAGGGCAAGAGGAAAAAAAAAAAGCAAAACCAAAACGAAACAAATCCCAAACAAACAGACCAAAAAAAAAAAAAAAAAAAACAAAACAAACAAACCAAAAAAACAGGAGAGGATCTCTCCCACACAAGACCTTACTAGGGTGATATCTAGATGCATGCTGATAGTCCCTGTGCTGTTAGAGCTTTATAAGAACCAACAGTGAAAGAGTAAGACAAAAATTTAGACTTCCAAAGTTCAAAGCATACAATAGCTGATGAACTAGAGACATCTCAAAACTACCATCAGGAGACCCTGTTGGGATCAAATGTAATCTCAGGAGAAATAATATATTTGTGAGGAAGATACGTGAGTTGATCAGATAAAGCTTCAATCATGTCACTCAGCAGTGGCTGGGCATATTATTCACAAATATCACAGATACACGTTTATTACAAACTCAGAACATTAACATGAAGGTTGCACTGAGACTCAGTCAGCAGGATGTGGTGAAGAACATAGCAGACAAACAACCAGCAAACATCAGAAGAGACTTTGAAAACACCCTGCTAACAGAAGAACCAAATACAAGCCAGTCTCTTATCATCACAAGAATAAATTGCATTGGCACCAACATCAAGATGCCTGCAAGGTAAACACAAGACTTTGTACAATACTGGCATGAAAAAAAGTAACTCTCTTAAACCCAGAAGAAAACACTTTAGTTCTCCAAGCAAGTTGGAAGCTCATAACTATAAAAGATAACTTGGAGCAAAACAGTATAAAGTTATATAATTGATGAGAATTTTAAATGTATAAGAAAGTTCTGATAGCTACGTGTAATACTGCTGATTTATGTGCAGTCAAAAGAACGTTAGGAAGAGCGGCTTCCCAAGAAGGGATATTGTGTCTTGGTAGGCTGCTTATTTGATTCATTTGTGTGTGATGTCTTCAAAATCTCTGCTTTCAACAAGTGCCTCATGGAGAGGACACTATATGTATAGGAAGGAGTAAAGCCTGAACTATGCACTGCTTTGGCTCTGTCTGCTTTTGTGCCTGAACATCAAACACCAAGGACATCACTTAACTTTTAGTTCAACTTTTTAGCTGACCTGATAACCCTTAACACTTCTTTTCAGGGAAGTATAACTTCTAGGCCTCTCCTGCTTTCTTCCCATGAGTGCAGTGAAGATGAAGCTACTAATGTCCTTCAAATGAAATGACAACAGCTGTAAAAGGGCAGGCATTGTCTGGGGTTCTGGAGAGACACATTACTCCTCACCTTCTGTGTTATCTCTTAGTGCTGTGCTGACTTACTGCTTTTTTTCTCTTTAAGGTAGGTTTCACATTTTTCTCTAGCATCATCTTTGGCTTCTGTGGGCCTTTGTTTTGTCGTTTATTTTGTCTGCAGGAACAATGCATGCTGGTTTTCCCATAGTGTTTTGTACACTGTGATGCAAAATCTAGCACTTCCGTTTCTTGTCATCTACAACAGAACATTCCAATGTTCTTCCTTAACTTTTCTGTAGAGACCAGTCTCTGCCCAGCATATGAACAACAGTCACATAGCACATCTACATGCTGTATTGTGGTGGACACACTCTGCCAGTATCCTAAACCAACCACACTCTGCTCAACCACAGTTAGCAGTAAGCATTAAACTTGACATAATAAGCCCAGCTGATAATGAACCCAAATGTGCTTTTTGCAAGAAAGAAGACAACTGTGTCACTGATTATATTGTCTGGGTTTTTTGTATCTCAGCTGATTTATGTCCACCTACATGTCAAATGAGTGTGCAGCTCACACACAACAGCAAGGTGCCCACACTGGAGAGGAAGCCAAGCCAATGAATTCATTCTATGTATCTGTGGCCACTAAATATTTAAAGTGAGCTAAAAACACATTCACCTTCCACCTTTCCCCTACTAAGACTCATGTTTAAATAATTTTCAACTTCATTTTTAATTATTGTGCCTTAAAGCCTGCTTTTCCAGATTGAATCTTTACACTAGGTAGACTGGATCTGTGCTAGAACATCATATCTCATTTCAGCATCTATCTGGTTGGAGATGTTGCCCAGAAAGCCAACTGCCTTCTGCATGGGTGATGAAACCAAGAGAACAAAACTAAGACGTTGAGGATGCCAGTACAAGTAAACAAGGTGAGCAGATTTGGATATGCATGGTTTACCTGTCCAGCAGCACATTGACACAGGTGAGCAAAGCATCTGTTTCTGTCTCAGGCAACAAGGACAGCTTTCAACCAGAGGGCAATTGGAGCTGCACTCAGCTTTCTGAGGCCAAAATTTGCCCTGTCTCAACTCAAATTCAGAAAGACAAGCAAAGAAGCTGCTGCAGATATCTTGTATATTGTGAGAAGGATCAGTTTAGGAAGCGAAGGAGACAGGCAGCTCTTATGCTAACCAGTAACCCTGTTAGGCCTTCCCGTTACACATCTTTCCAAACCCCACTAACTGAGGCAATGCTGAGAGGGACAAAGAAATCTATTAATTGTTTTCCCTGAACATGTCACAAACATGTTCAGTGACCCATTCTCCTGTACACCCTGAAAAAAATCACAAAGCCAGATTATCAGATCTTGCAAAAAGTATCACATTTAACAATCTCTACACTACAATACAATGGATGCATCTTTGATCTGATATGTCTGATGGTCATGGGCAGCAAATACCAAAACCCATTTATCCTTCAGCTGTCTCTATGTGATTTACATTGAGACTGTATTAAATGATAGGTGTTCGTTGTCATTTCCAGTTGGTTGCCATTTCAAAACTTTAATTTCTGCAAGGATTCTCTTCAAAGCTCCACTTCCAAAAAGCAGCTGAGACATTTGTTTTCCCCACTGTAAAAAGATCCTGTTTTTTGGAAATATTGGAATTGGTTGTTATTAATCCTTCTGTATGAAAATTGTCTTCCACAAGCAAAGAGTCACATCAGGTACCAACAATATACAACTACAGAGGTGGGAGCAGAACTGAAGAACTTCTTCCTTCAACCACAATTATTTTTTCTCTCTCTGCCTATCTATAACTTTCTCTGTAAGGAAAGTGATATTTGCTGTCATAGCTTCAGCCTCACTATGTGAGTTAAAAATATGCCCTGTCTCCATTACATGATTACAGGCAGGCTTTCAACTCTGATAGTCTATGAGCTAAAGTCAAGGAACGTGTGCCAGCTGTTACAAAACAGTTTTCCTGGAAAATAGCCACCGGAACAGCAGTCAAACTGGGACATTCTACATACAAGGAAGAATAAAATAAAATAAAAAAAAAAAAAAGAAAAGAAAAGAAAGGGGAAAAAAGCACAGCCGTACAGCACATGATTTTAATAAAGTCAGGAATGCCATGAAATGTCCAGAAGAAAACATGTCTCTACTTAACCACTAAATTTGATGATACATGAACATTCACTGCAAAAAAAGTGCTGTGGCACTGAAACACTCACCCTAGCATCTTAACTTTCCATTGAATCTGCTGCAGAAATTCAGGTGTCTTTCTGTCCTGGCAACACTCGGATACTTGTTCATTGAGTATCTGAGGACATCACATTATGTGATGTGTCTCACATCCATCACATGTTCTTTGTTCTCTCATCATCTCCCCATGGAGGAGGAGTATGTGGCGCCAGGCCTCTTGTTTTCCTAGGGATTTTTTTTTCTGGTTTTGTCTGCACATGTTGCTGCATACTGGATAAAGGAAGGTCACAAATCACGTCTCGCACTTGGAGTGGAAGACTGTGAGGCTTGTGATGATCTTTAGCTTCTTCAGCTTTTGTCAGAAAAGCAAAACTGTCAGAGTCCACCACTAGAATGCCATTTATATAGCTTTCTACAAACTTCAGTGGATACGTTTGAGGTGTCCCTTAGAGAATTCAAGTAAGGTATTGTGTCTTGGGCCCATTTCTGATCAGAAATGACTAAGCCTAATGCTCCTAATACTATGTAACATGACAAAAGAAAATATAGGTATTACAGCTTTATCTAACAACCAAAGCAATCTATGTAGCAAATTTTCACGTCATTCAATTTCTGGAGAGAGCTTTGGTGACTAATTTAAGACTGAATTCCCAGGTGTTCAGAGCTAGAACCCTACTTGTCCTACCAGATGCCAGGGTTCTTATGCCAGTTTCTTCACACCAGCACAAATACAAACTGCACCAACACCACTCAAGAATAAGAATGAACTTCAGGATTCAGCTCCCTCCAGACCACAATGCTATGCTAAATCCAGGAGCAGTTGCAAGATGTGACAACACTGTGTGGCCATGATTGCTGGCATATATTATGAGAGGAAGAAGGATGTTTAGTCAGCTTGTCCAGGATGTATTGAGAGCTGTTGGCAGCTGGGAAGGACAGTTTTGGGCAGTTGTCAAGGAAATTGCAGACAGATTAAACATTTTTCAGGTTCCGGGTATCTCAGTTGTGGGAAAATTAACATCTGGGAGGAGAAGGGGACTTTGAGCACTCTCATCATGGCTGGGAGGTGCTTCTCTGGGATTGTCTCCAGTTGACCTTATGCATTTTGATGGCAAAGCAAAGCCATTCTGCCATGCAGAACTGTGCAGAAGCCAAGGTGCACAGGAGGACACTGCTACTTGTTTGAGTTTAGCATTTTAGTTATTCTGCTGCAGATTACCCAGAGGAACTGCTGTCTGCAGTACCTGTGGTTCATAATGTGGGACTGAAGATATAAATCAAAGAAAGAGGAGAATATGTGTGTGTGTTTATGTGTGTGTTTGTAAATACATGTTAGCTATCTTGAAGATTCAAAACAGAATTAATTGTTTTAGAAGCAAGAAAGCTTACATTTAAGACAATGAAAACAATGTCAGGCCACCAAGAGAAAACAAAAGATCCATTTAGCATATGTATATCAAGGTTCTAATGTAATCTGAAGGGAAGTTCTTTCAAGAAATGCAAAGTGTCCTGATTTGGCTTGAACACAAATATTCCTTTAGAAATGCTAATCAGTTAGGTAAAAATCTAAAGAAGAATATTTTGTACAGATCTTTTGTCCTAGATATGGATGAAACTGAAATAATTTCATGATGAGATATCTACTCTCTTCCCCAAAGAGGGCTCAGTATACCTTCAGTTATAGCTCTGCCTTAATCCATGAAAGCATGCCTCCCGTAGTTTTTGTTGTTGTGTTTTGTTTGGTTTTTTTTTCATTAGCACAGGCATGAGCATTTTACTGTACATTGCAAACATCGTTTCAAGGCATCATGTTCATGTCATGCTTCTAAACATGCACAGATATGTTTGGACAGGGCAATACAGGTTAATTGTAACTTTACCAGTTATATATTGAAACAAAACACTGACAATACAGCAAGAGACGGGAAGTCAATGTGGTGTCAGACAAATTAATTATCAATGGTATATGGAGTTAAAAATAATGGAACAAGATCATCCACTTAGTTATTTTCAGAGGTCTGCCTCTCTGTGATCCTCTTTTGACTTTAGAAAATTCCCCATAGATTTGCAAAAGCAGAATAATTACCTGTTCAATCAAACTCCTTTCGCCACCTGCTTCTGCACTGAAAACTCACACTTCACCAGCCCCATTCATAGCCCTTTGCCTCAAATCATATCACTCAACACTTGTGCAGCAACTCCTGGTGCTCTTATGCTTTATTATCCCGACTGGGAAACAAGTACTTCCAATTTCCAAATCTTTCCCCCTTGTCTTGCTTCCTGCTCAGGTGCCCAGCACTCAAACCACTTTACCCGCTGAGCTGACCCTCACCTTCCACAAAGCCATGATCTTTCTCACCGTCTTCCATTTCCTTGACCTGGATTTTGTTCCCATGCATTCCTCATTCTCTCCTTGCTTCTTCTGGTCTGTCCTGTATTTTGCATCTTCCACATCACCCAGTCTTTCAGAGCCTTTTCTTCAAACCTGTTTGAAGGGCTTCCATAGCTCTATCCCACCTGCAGCTGCTATCATCTCCTGTGCTTCATGCCTTTAGGCCAGGATTCCAACTTGAATGATACAATTGCAGACTGTCCTTTTCCCGAGGCAAAAGCAAATGTCTTTGGGCCAAACCCTGAGCCGATATGCATCAGCTCAGCTCCCTGATTTCAAGGGAAAGCTGCAGGCTCAAAGCAGCTGAGCATCTCATGCACAGCTTCACCCTGGGGTATGACTGCAGCACATCACACTGAGAGCTGAGCAGTTCTCATTACTCCAGTAATGGCTTCAGTTAGTCCTGCCTAAAAGCCCAAGACAGGAGCTGGTATATTATGTTTTTTATAGTTGTGGGTCATTCACAGTTCTGTCAGATACATAATAACCACAACAGACTTTGGCTGTTTTCTAAAACTTGGAATTGCTTGGAGAGAAAAGGGTGAGAAGCAACAAAAGGACTTAATTAAAGTGTATTCACTGAGGTCACCAAGTTATGACACATACATTTGGTTAAACAATCACATTTTTGTTCATTGTCACAAAAACTGGCAGTTCAAATTTACAAGGCCATTTTCTGTCTGCTAACTCTGCTGGTCTGTCTGGAGTCTCCCCTAGTGTCAACATGTGAAAGCAGTGTCCTCCAATAACCAGCATTTACATAGGACAAAGGATGAATTTTTACATTCTCCTTCCTCCTGGATTACCAGCCTTTAATTAACAGGACTCAGAGGTCAGTAACTCAGACTTTCTGCATTATGAGATCCTTTCATCAACAAATTATGGCTCAGATCGTGCCTCCAGGCACAGCCCCAGGACAGCAGTAGGTGATGATGGCAAGTCAGCCCAGGAGCAGCCCTGGAAGGGTGAGAAGCTTAGAAACAGTCCTGGCAGCACACAGTCCCCCTCCTGTCCCTTCCTCAGGGCAGAAAGAGCAGTCTACCGCTAGCCTCTTCCAGCAGCAGCCTATAGTCTTTCCCATGACAGCTAGACCATCCCTCCAAGCCACTATGCATACACCTGCCCGTGGGAGAGGGAAGCAGCTGAGGAGCTCCACCCATAGCACCACACACCTAGGCAGAGGTAGGTTCACAACATCCTTACTCCTCTGCATGGACACATAGATCTACCCTAACAGGTTTCTCTCTCTGGATGCAAAATGACTGAAATATTCTGCAGATGATAGGTCTCTGAGCAAGATGAATTAACAGACAGGGCCAAACCCTCAAATGAGAAGATTCAGAGCTGCACTGATTGGATGCAATATAGAGATTTGCTCTTTCTTCCCCCCACCCTCTTTCATATTCACTTCTAACCAAAGCTGCTGTGTAGAAAATTCTTCATGAAGTAAACTTTGGCTAGAGATTATTCTCTATTCTATTCTATTCTATTCTATTCTATTCTATTCTATTCTATTCTATTCTATTCTATTCTGTTGTGTTATGTTATATTCTGTTCTATTCCTTTGGCCATGCTTTTCTCTCATCCCTTTATTTTTTATGCATTTTAATCTGACAGCTTTTAATTAAAAAGTTTCAGTGCTTACATAACTTCCAATGTGCCAACACGACTGATGAAAGCCAGTGAAACTCAGAGTAAAACCTTTCTGAATGATAGTGCTACAAATGAAGAAATAGGACCCACTTTGCAGAAAGTTGCCAAGAGAGTCTATGAGATGCTAGATAAAAGCTGGGGATGTATCTGGAGAAAAGAAGACAACTGCAAGAGATAAGAAGGTAGATATAGAGATTTAAGATCAAGAAATAAAGCTGATGTTTGTAAATCAGGACAATGATATAAAGACAAATAGGAGAGAGGAAACCAGGAAGAACAATATTGAATTTATCAAGACAAGACTGAACAAACAAAACAAGACTTGAAAGTACAGCAATAGGAAGAAAGCATAAGAGAGGGGAATATCACATTATCACAGTGCTGGGAAAAAGGCAGAAGTCTGTAAGTGACAGGGCACAAATCATTAAAAGGAGTGAAGTATTCTACAGAGACTTAAGAGTCCTGCGTTTAAAGCAGCTAGCTGAGAAAACAGTTTTTGCCTTCAAAAAGCAGCTCTGAAATCATAAATGAATGAAATGCGTGGCCAGACCAAAGCATACAGTAGGTCAAGGCACTGGCAGGCAGTTGCCTTTGATAATCCATGGAACAGTTTGTCAGACAGCAGTGTGCCCTTTCTCATGTCTGTTTGGTGTCTTGTATAAAAAGAGCTGTTGGTTCCCCTTGCAGGAGATGTTTGTCTCTCTCACAATATAACACCAGGGCAGCTGGCACAACTGATTCTCTGAGCAGAGGTGCTGAGAGCTGACTGGACACAGAGAAATACTTTTTTTTTTCCTGTAATATGGGCCACAGAAACAAAGTTTTTCTGAGTTAAAAAATACAGCATGACATTGGCAAACATACAAGACAGCCCAAACTATGAGGACCTTTGAAGATTGCTTCAGAAGATTTTAGAAAGATACCTTGAAGGGCAACCAGTAACACCAGCCATACCTATTGAACTGTCAGCCCCTGAATCTGACCATAGTAGCAATATGGGAGATCAGAAGAAAGGTTTACATCTTATGTCTCCAACAGTGCACAAAGCAGGTGCATGTGAAACATCTAAGATCAAGGCAACATGTACAATTTCTCTGAATAGGATTCCAGTCTCTAGCCCTTTGTGGCTTAGCAACTTCCTAGGCCAGAGATGTATTTAGGAATCCTCAGAAAGTTTCTCTTCTGTGAGTTTGCAAAACCTCCCCTTTAAGGCATGTAAACCTTTAGAAACATACAGCAAGGATTTCTGCAGATTACCCACACATGAGTTGAAAGACCACTTTTGATCTTCCCCAGCCAGCATCACCTGACCCACCCCAATCCACCCACACAGTTTTACAGACCTTAGGTGTCTCTTTCACAGTCTGAAGAAACCTCTTTTTAATTGTCCTCTTTCCACATCTTGCATCTTCAAGGTGGGCCTTCCTAAATCTGTCTGGGGATGTCCTTGCTTACTGAAGGCAAGTTGGACTAGATGGCCTTTAACGGTCCCTTCCTACTCAGTGCATTCCATGATTCTATGGTTCTTTAATAAGAACCGTGCTGAAAAAGCAAGCACCACCAATGCCCTTTGTAGCTGATCTGTGAACCAATGGAATTTCAATATCAGGATTAATGGAGGTTTTTTTAAGGACAGAAGGGAGCAGAGTGGAAACATTACTGAAAAATAAATAAGGCAGAAGAGAGTTGAAAATCTATTGATATTAATTTATTTGGGGACAAACACATGTGTAGATACATAATGCCCTGTAAAGATGGCAGCAAAATATGCCTTCCTTCTGAGCAGAAACACATTTCTGAGCTACCTGGGCAGATTTATTCCATCCCTTACTCTAACCCTAAATTATTCTCAGATGCTCTCTCTGCCCTTCTCCTTATCTCCATAAAAGAATCTTTAACCCTAGAGTGGCCCTTAATTTTGGTGAAATCAACGCCAGAGTAAGACACTATTCAGTGCAAGAATGACCCTACTCTCCGATTTTGCCTGTGAGAATCAAAGCCCAGGAAAATATTTCACAGGTGGTACCTGTTCCCCCACCCCTCCCAGATATTTAAGAGACTAGTCTATTTGTTTACAGTATTCGTTTGTCCTAGCCTAAGCAATTGAGTGCTATCCTGCCTGGGGAGCATTTGCAGAGCACTAATGGATAAACACATAGAGAGAAAAACAAGGGAGAACCAAGACAGTGCTTGCAAATCCTTAAATCTTCTTTGAGGACACCTACAACCCTCTCCTGAAAATGCCATGGTAATTGCTAACACTGGGCAGGGGGGGCTTCAATTAGGCAATACGGAGAGGGTAAACACTTGGGCCACAACTTGGATCTTCTGCTGATTTTTAGCAGCTAGAGATCTGGCCTGGGATCCGCTGTTTACTCAAGACAAAGATGAGAAAGACTGCATCTTATACATCATGTTAGCATTCGAGCAAACATCGTGTTTAATATTAGAAACCAGTATGCATGTGGTTGCTTAGGAATGAGAAACATCCCTTCTATATGCCCTCCGATACATACCAGGTTGCTGTGGGATGTTTTTGTGCATTCTATTTGAGCAGTTACCAAGGTCTGGAGTCCACAGGAACATGACATTGTAATCTTGGTCATGTTTTATTTATGGGGAGTACTGCAGCAGATAGGGTGTGTTAACAAACAAAGATGATTGCTTCAGGGGCACTCTCTCGTCCTGAGGTAATTAAGACAAAGTAGTTTCACTGGTTGGGGGATTCATACTGCAGACAGCCTTTCCCTTGCTGAAATGATCTGCAGCAACCAGGCCAAAAAGGCTAAATCAGAAGCAGCATGGGTAGTGTTTTATCTTTGGTTAAAGGTTCATCATTAAATGACACTGGCATAAATTATACTTCTTAAAAATCCATATAGCATTAAAAACCACTGAGAAGAAAATGTCAAGCTCCGACATGTGCAGATTTCCAGCTGGAAAAATACGCAAAGAATTGCTGATGTGGCCCAGCATCTCTTTCGAGGCTGGAACTGAAAACAGTGACTGTCACCAAGGCCACCCTAACCATAAACCCTGAGAGATGTTGGCCTGACAAAACATGTAACATTTGAGTCAGGCTTAGATGTCAAAGAATCTCACCATCATGAGGGAAATCTATTCCACCATCAAAGGTCACAACTCAGAGACTTAAGGCTGCTCACATTTGTTGGTTATTTGTGAACTGTACAGCTGTGATCACAGCCCTGCAGTACCTTCTCCAGAGGAGCTCACAGAAATACACACAAGGCACAGCACAGGTTTTGGCAGGAAATACACCCTCTTCTCGCTTCTTTTTTCTCGATCCCAAATGCTTCCACTGCAGCAAGTACAGTAGGAACACTGCCCCAGCACCTTCTTGCTCTTCATGGCAGGTTAGGCTCTCCTGGTGATGAGCAGGTGCATTGGTTGTCTGAGCTCAGACTGATCACTTGCTGTGTTCCCCCTGAAAGCAGAGTATGGCTTTGCCCCTTGCAGTTTTTAGCTGACATATTGAAACTAATGGGAGACTCTTCACTGATTTGGACAAGCTCTGGATGAAGCTTGTATGGGAAAACATCTTCAGATCTTGCCTGTCATAACAGTACATCTACCAAAGGATGACTGTCCTTTAGGACTGAGGAACAAGATCAAAACCCACCACAGCTGGATTCAGATCTGCACAAAACTTCTGGTTACTTCACAGAAGTTTTTTGTATAAACTTGAACAAATAATTTCACCTTTCTCTAATTAAGATCCCCATTCATAAAGTTACTATAATAACATTTTTTCCTCTTACTGTTTATATGTACTGCTAAAACATAGTAAGTCTCTCACAAAGCCAGAGGTATCAAGTTCCAGCAGTGCTTTTCAGAGACAGTTATAGGCACGAGGTATTTCAGAGACAATAAAGTATTTCATTTTGAGGATTCCCCATCTTTCACTGATAGGCTACGTCTGCTGTGCAGGATGATTACAGCAGTGCTGCTGTCTTCTGTCACCGTTAACCCAGAAGAGTGGTCTGCTCAAATAAGGGACAACTTGAAAGGAAAGAGTAAATACATTTAATGAAACCTGACAGGTACTTTTCACACCTTTCCATGGAAAGACATTAATTGCCCCCTTTGCTTTTAACTGTCCTACATTGGTATTTTTAAATAGAGCAATATAATATAAAACCAGTGTCTTGATTGCTTGAGCTGTATGTTAAATTAGGCTAATTTGAATTTTTCTCTGAGTTAAATTAAGGATTAAATTTGAGTCTAGTGGAAGAAGAAGGAACTCTTTTAAAGGTTATGTTGCATTATCTTCCACCAGATCTGAATTTGGTCCACAGGTCTCTACTTACGTTTGATAAATCCTCAGTGAAATATTGCCATTGAAGTCCCTTGTTTAGTAAATATTTTTTTTAATATTTGCTCTTTTGAGATGTCAGTGAAGGAAGCCATGACCACTAATTTGTGAAGAAAATTAAAGTTTGACAAGAAAAGGATTTGAGAGTTACATAAGGTGAAATTCTTTGTGAAAGCATGAAAGTGCAGTGTCTATGTTTCTTCTTCCAGGTACCATGGAGGCATATGAAACCATGCAAAGGAAGAACATCTTTACAACATATTTTTCTCTAATTGATAAGAGTTACGTCCCCTCTGATGTTTCTTCTGATGTTCTTTTTTGGACAAACAGCCCAAATTATTTCAATAGTTCCTCATCAAACTCATCCTTATAAACTGTAGACTTGCAATAATTTCTTTTGCTCCCTTCAGGATAACCCTCCAACTGGCCTATCTTTTTCTTGAATTGTAAGAGCTGTACCCACACTGGATGCCCAAAATCCTCACTAATGCTGGCTAGAGTGGTTAGAGTATATCATGTCATTTGCAGGCTACTATTCTGTTGATATGTCTCATGGTGGGATCTACCTTTTTTGGCAACAGCATGTTGTCTCCCTGTCACTTGGGATTCTTTATACCCTTTTTTTCTGACCAACAGCTATTTAGTGAACTTACCAAGATATTAAAATCATATTGAACACCACCAACAACCTTCAATACATTTTTTGTGTTTCCCAATTTGGTTTGGTATGCAAATATAAGTTTTGTCTAGACCAACCTTTAAGGTTTTAATGAAATATCATAGAGAACTCTTCCCAGCACCGACCCCTTATAACCTGCTCTGTCTTGAGAATGGTTCTTCCAGGGTGGCTTTGTTCCCCTCAGGCTATATGTCTCTTTCTCTCCCTGAAGAGAAAAGGCACCTGAAGAGAAAATCAGGAGCATGTAGGAATTCAAACTGAAATATGATGTGTGCCAGGTAGACACAGAGGCAAGGCAAACAACAACTTACTTGCATCTATGCAGGTTGTTCTAGTGTCCTTTGTGCCCAGAGGATCTGAATTCATTTCTGCTTAAGCTCCTGTTTTGCTTAAGTAGCAATTGTGTAGGAGAACTGCAGAAGCAGGTCACGAGTCCTCTGGGACAGCAGTGTTTTGCAGGAACCCAAATACTTCTTCTGAGGTACAATTACAAATAATAATTAACCAATTGATCAATAATGACCAAAACCTCACCTGTGGGAAAACAGCAGGGTGAAGAGAAACATACTAGGTTTGTGTTGAGGAATCACTCACAAAGATTAAACTGGCAACATGAAATCATGTCTGAGTAACAGATGACAAATGAAACAATGTCTGAATAGAGAAAATCATGTGAACTCTGTGGCCAGAGTTTCTTCATATCAAGACAAGTACATCCTTCTGAGAAAATTTGCTTGAGAGATTACATCAGACTGAAATGACAAAAAAACTACTTAATTCTGCTGGCTGATCATTCACACACATCAGAGAAGTACCTACTCACATGCACAGTGTACTTAATTTACCAAGAGCTACTGCTTCCTGCTACTTTTTTGGAGGATTTCGCTTACTGGGGAAGTCACACTCAGCATCAGAGAGAGATCTAGGTAGTTTGGTTTAAAATGCTTCTTGCTTTAAAATTCTGAAGAACATCTTAGTCTTTTTGAAAAATATATCAGATATTAAAACCATGTACCAAACTGGGGTGGGTAGCACAATTTGAAAATAACACTCAGATGAGGAAGCCTAGTTGCCTTGGAACAACACATTAATGCCAGTTTACACCAGACAATGTCCCATTTTGGTTTGCCCCCCCAAAAAGAATTACAGAAAGTATCTCTCTAACTTGCTACTAGAAAAATGAAAAATTAAATCTGCTTTCAGAGCCACATCTGAGAAGAGAATTCACCTTTAGAGGCATATCCCCATCTCCATTTGCCATTACCACTGTTTTTCTTACATATACTATAGAATATCATAGCATCATGGATGGACGGAAGATTCCACAGCCATTGTAATACAAGATGTGCTAACTGAAATTGTATTGCTAAGGTCCTCTCATCTTTTCAGATGCTTAATCTGTCAACAAAGAGCTAGTTAATCAATCTGACTGTACTGCAGTGGATGAGGAGCACACATGAGGGCTATCCTGCAACTCTTTTATAGAAAAGATGAGCTATGTCAGAGAAGTAAACCACAAATACTTCACATTTCAAGCTTCCTAACTAGCACATACATAAAAACACTTTCACCAGTGAACATCTTTCATAAAGAGGCATGATTTTTGACTCAAAATGTGTTTTCTTCAACAAGAACACTCGTGTTGTTAGTTGCTGGTAGATTGGGCATTTAAAATAGCTACGATTTCGTACTATTACTTCAAGAGTCTCCACAATAAGCCAACTTATGAGCTAAATTTGAACCTCCTGCAGGTATAGAAGTTTCCCCAGGATGTCTTTCCAAGGGTTTCTCCATGGGATTAAAGGAACACTTACAAACCATACTGATCTGGAAATTACTCTGCAGTCTTTCACATCTAGTGAAATGGTGAGACCACTACCCTAGCCATGTGCTGTCTACCCTGAATTTGTTCTGTCTGTTGGCTACAGTGATGAGTTTCCAGACCTGAAATATGGGGAGTTAGGAGCTATGAGTTATGTCTCTCTTTGCTAAAGATGCAGCTAAGCCACAAACTGAGACCAGGATGAGTCTGATATTTCAAAAATGTTCAGACATTAGAAGTAATAATTTAAGCCATTGCAATAGGAGAATAATGTCTATGATGGGAGACTTCTTTCCAAATTAACTTTGGTCCACTGCCTTATTTTCAAAAGTCATTTGGAAATGCGAGGCTTGTTAAAAACTGTGGGTCTTAGAGCTCAAGTTACCTCTAAAATGGGATTTACCTCGCATTTCACTTAGGTATTTTGAAATGTCTAACAGGCTTGATTCATCAATGATCCTCCAACACGTTCTTTTCATCTGAACATTATTACCATGCGAAACATGATTTCCTCCCTTGTTTATATCTATTAACATCTCCTTCCCTCTCCTCTTCTAATTCTGTAATTGTACCATTTCATACTGTCAGTCATTTGGGGCTATTTTGCAGGAATGATGCTTTTTTCAGTGAAGCTGCATTATGTTACATCGTTGCTAAGAATTCAAAGTATTCTGTGATAAGTGCCTGGATTCTGATTAGATTGCTGCAGCCACATTCTGAATAGAAACTACTATTGCTATCAATATCAATTTCCCCTGGTTTTGCTGATGATTCTCATTGGGAATATATCATATGAAGACTTTATTCCTTTGGCCATCTTCTTCACTCCAAAAATTCTTCTCATTGTCACATCACAAAGAGTTAAATGATAAGAGTTTGTTCTGGAGTGTTTCCATGTCTGTTCATCTTTTGCCATTTGTCTTACTTTTGTTCATCTCCCCACATCTCGCACCAGTGGGAAGACCCATACACCATGAAGAGTGAAGCCTCCCATCTCCCAAACACACAGATAGTCATATCCATCTTTCCATACAAATTAATAATTATAGTGAGAAAAAGAACTATAAACATATCTCCTAATGATACTTTGGTACTGTTGAAACTTCACATGCCCCAGATTAATTTGGGTAGTCACTGAACTTTGCTTTATGATCTGTTGGTTTCTAGCAAAAAACAGCATCTTGGGGAATCTTAATAGTGTCTACTAGAGTGTTATATGGACATTGCCCACGTGCAGTGGCCACTCCAATTGTGATTTTCAGAGGGGGAACAAGAGGTCTTCATTTATCATTGTAATATCCATTCTAAATCAGCTTTGCTGAAGGAACTGGCAATCTTAAGGATATAGTGCTGTGGACTAAAATGAGGTCAGTTACACTTGTCTGTTAGCAGAAATTCAAACAAAATCAATATTATACTCTAGCTTTCTGCAAATACACTTGAAATGTGCATCTGAGTTATGTACACAGAAACATATACATAGGCTTTTCACTTTCACATGCATGTAACTTGTCAGTCATAGGGCATCCATTCTTTATGCTGAAAATATTTTTGAAGAGCAATGTGTAATTTTTGCATTATTGTAATTCCTAGCCAGTTTATTATTGGTTTCCTTAATATTTTTGTTAGCTTTTGATGTTCTATGATACCTATGACTTCTACTATAATCAGCACTGGCACTTGGCAACTCTACATAAAAATATGTAAATGGTCCCAACTTGCACAGGAGGTATTTTACAGGTATACTGACAGAATAAGAAATAAATAAAGTGATCCACATAAATAGAAAACTATGCCTAATTTTTGTGCAGAAAAGGTAGTTTCAAATCAGTATAGTTTTTGTAGAATGCAATAGGGTCCTCATTAGTATGGAAAAAAGAATTAGAACATCTTTTGGAACTAGCCTCACCCTCAAACTACATCTGAGCAAGCCTGAGTGAGCATGTGCTCACTCTCAATAAATGAAGTACTATATTGTTATACCCTGTGACTAAACCATGGGGAAATAGACAAACTACTTCCAGGCAAGCCATGATGTGCCCACTCTCAATAAATGTAGTACCATATTGTTATACCCTGTGACTAAACCATGGGGAAATGGACAGTGATAAAACTGGATGAAGACTCTTACAAGCCATTTTAATTTTTTTTCAATGGATAAGTATAAAATTATATTTGATTCTCCTCTGCATAACATCTTCTTTAGGACATGTACTGAAAGAAATAATCTTGCATTGGTAGTGGATGGGTAAAAGGACTGAATAGGTCTTTTCCATCTCTAAAATAAGTGATCTCAGAGAATGGCCTGTCATCTGTCAGACAGTGAAGTGTGTGTTGTCATTGAGTGGGTAAAGGTCAGTGTTTTGCTGAGCTAGGAGAATAATTTAGAACAAATCAACTATTAGGCAAATGTTGCCTCTTCTTTTCTTACAAGTTGTCTGCAAATAGATCACAGTTTTATCAAATATATTCATTATTCAGAATTATTTCCTGAATGATTTGGTGTATAATTATTGGTCTGTTCACAAGCTTTTCATTTTGACTCTTCAGTGTTCAAGCAATTGGATGTGCAGGGCACATGGTATTTGTCTGTACTTTGATAGGGTAAGTTGTAACTCCACTTTCTCATCAAAACATCTCAGTTATGAAGTTGATTGTTCAATGGCCACTGCTATTCTATGTTCCTATCATTTATGTAAATTTTTTGTATATAAAGCCACTAACCCAGATTTGATCCCACTCGAGAAATTAAATCACCATCATAACCCTTTTCTTCATCGTAATATTTACAGTTGTGACTTAAAGTACCTCTCCTTTCACACAACGTTTAAACTCTACTGGTTTCATTTGGATTTCACAAAGATTTTTCTAAACCCTTTTCTTTTCCAGATTATAATAACAGTTCTTCTTAGGTTACATAAGCATGTGTGAAACCAAAGTATTCAGCCCAAGGATGCTGTAAAAAGACTCATTTGAATTTAGTTGTTTGCAGCCTTCTTTGTGTGATTTCTCACATTTCCTCTGTCAAAAGGGCCTAATCCTGCTTTTCCCCTCATGCCAATGTGTGTGAGTAATCAGGGTTCTGTCAGACAAGATTTGGCACATCCAACAGTGATGAGTTAAGGCATTAATACTTCCAGGAGGTTCATGCTTCATCTTGTGGGACAGATTTCACCTCCCTAGCAGAGAGAGGGGACAGGGAGTCCCTCAAAACCCTCTCGGCCACAGGCCAGGACATACAACAGCAGCTACTGCTGCTAAATCTTCAAACACCACATCAACATCTGCAAGGCCTGCAATGCCATTAAAGTCGACAAAATGACACAGTGGTGTAAAGCTCCACTAGAGTGAAGTCATGTTTATGGGGTGTCAAAAACACCCCATTCAAATGCTAACTGTAGAAAATTTAGAAGTAAAATGTAACAGCCTTTACAGCTCACTGCAGAAGTCATTCAAAATGAACGTGGCATTTGGGGAATTACACTGTGAACTATTACCCAATATAATTGTCAGCATCGGGTTCTGATTTCATTTTCACTAGTTTTTCATGAGTGCAACTTTTCAAAGCCTATAACTTTTATATCACTCTGAAGCCTTGATCCAGCAAAGCACTTACACGCATACCTAAATTTAGATTGTAGATTCAGGGAGCCTGAGATCAGGAAGGGACCATCTGTGGGAGCTCTTCTGTAGCACAAACCACTTAGCTTCCCCTTCTGACTTATGAGTTGAGCCAAATACTTTAAAGTCCAGAAACAGCTCCTTTGAAATGAATTTCAATTACCCACCTGCTTTGAATCACAAGCGTATTACATAGTTTGTTGGACCAGGGCCTCCAGGAAATCCGAATCTGCTCTCCGACACTCCAAATCTTTCCTGAGCTTTCCAATAATAGTTTGAATAACAATTCTCTTATTTAAAATTTCCATGCACTTGCTAACAGGTTGGCTTGATAAAGACTATCAGGAGGGTGAACTGCCTGTAGCTGTCAGCTCTTATCCTCAAACTGCAAATTGTGCAATATTCTGCCTTTAACTCTGCATGCCTTTGTCTCTAGATAAGGAGGAGGAGGAGGAACAGATGTTTAGCTGCCATTACATTTTGGTGCTTCTCACATAATAATACACAGTCTGTGACCCAAATTCAGTTCCTAGTTCCAATTGGTGTTGTCCTTATTTGCATTGAAACCCAAGAAGGAAAACACATTAATAAACTTAAGTGCGTACAGTTAACAGTTAAGTTTATGGGGATGGAAAGAAACACTCTCTTCTCACTGTCCAGAAAAACGTGCTAATTGCCCTAAATGTAATATAATTTCATGATAAATTTGTCTGTTTCAAGCATGATTCTGTCATTTTCTTTCAAGACTCCTACTTAGGAAATACGTTACATTATATTTAAGCCACAGGGTTGGAAGTAAGACTTGGGCATCTGCTTAGCATTATACAAGGTGTTTACATGTGCTCCCCAAACAAGAATTCTCTCCTGATTGAATCCCACGAGAACTAACAGAAAATATGGCACATACTGAAGCTTCGACGCACTACTTCCTTCTTTTTTCCCTTTTCGACCCCTCAATTTCAAAAAAACAGGAAAGACAAGATTTGGAGATCAAGTCAAATGTCCAATTTATTTTTTATAACTTGAAACTGGAACAAACGTTGTTTTGAACGAGCGTACAAATGAAATGGTAGACACATGCTGAACTCAACATTGTGACAATAAGGGAAAAAAAAAAAAAAGAGGCCAAAAATCTTGTACAGAGAATAAAAGGAACAATAAATATTTCACTAAGCCATATTGAAATGACCTCCAGCCATCTCAACATTTTATCCATAATAAAAAAAAAAAAAGTGCTCTCGTTTTTTAAACAGAGCACAAATACCAAGCAATAATAAATAGTTCCAAACTTGTAGTAAAAGACAAAACCTCCAAGTAAACAACAAAAGCTCATACAATAAGTAATAGAAAAAGGTAATAAAAATATTTTGCCTTGCCGGTACAAATGCAAACAACTTAAATCAACGTTACTTTGCTTTGCAGTTCTAAAATACAAAGAGCACCATAAAAATGAGTTTGCCTGTGAAAAACAAAACCTTGGACTGTCTTTTGCAAAGGACTGGGATGAAATGCTGGGGTTTTGACCCTTTCCTTAAAAATCTGTACTTTTTCTTTCTAAAACCATGTTCTCAGATCTGTCCTGTTGCCAAGGAAGTTGACTGGAGTTTTGCTCTGGACTTCAAAGGCAGTAGGACCAGACACAATGAAAAGAATGAATTCAACCTTAATAATAATAAAAACCTATTTAAATTGTGAAAAGAACTATGGCAGCATCATAGCTATTTTATGTCTATGTTATATTGTGCTTATGGCCTAGTAAACTACAATTCTTCTAAGCAAGAAGAAAAGGAGAGCCATTTCATTATCACTACAGTCTGCAGAAACATAACCCTTGTGCTTTTGGGTGACTAACTGTTAGTTTCGGTGATCTAAGTCACAAAATTAGACAACTGCTGGTGTTAGCTATCCTTGATAAATAAAAACAACAGAGAGGCTGGAGATCCTAGGCAATTTACACCAAAATGAAAGGTGAAATTCTTTCTCAAATCAATGAATTGTTGACCGTAAATATGCCGTTAATTCTGATCTTTGTTACACTGATGCACATCCAAGGAATTCTGCTGAGTTGTGTGGAATGACTCTGGATTTATACAAATGCCAGAGATCTGAATTTTGACCAAAAAAGTGAAAACGTGCCTTTAGGGGACCACATTCCAGCCTCAGCTATGCTGGAGTAATCCAGGACTATGAGTGATGGATAATTCCTGATTTGTATTCGTTTAATCCAGAATTTGTCCAGAAGTCTTAAGGGTTGGTTGTTCAAGACAGGAAGACACACCTATCTGCTAGGTAGGTGGACCAAATTTTCCCCACTGTCACATGCATGCCTCTCCAGTTGCTGTGGCAGTTCTGCGTGGATGAAAGCAGCAGAATTTGGCATGGCAGTATGCTTTGGGGGTGGGTTGTTTTAAGATTTACCATTATTTTCTGCAAGAGCAGTGAGCTCCTCCCCTCCTCCTCCCCTTCACTAGAGCCTTAGATCCTCTTCTGCCACCTGTCCTCCCCTTGACCCAAAAGTGTAAGAGAAAGAAGGAACAGCAAAGAAGAGAAAAATCAAAAGGCACAGGATTTCATCCCAGTCCCTCAAACATTCAGAAATTTATGGAATGTACAATTAGGAGTGAACAGCAGCAAAGCAGCTAATAACATGGACTGGCAAGACCTGTACATGGACTAGGTCCTGTTCTGACAGGGAAGAGGAGGGCTGTGCCTGGACCGATTTTACTTCAGCCTGGTGACAGCTGTACCACCAGCAGACCATTTTACCTTTCTATGTCAAAATGGGTGCAACAGCTCTCACTTTTTGCTATAAAATGACTTTCTTTCAGAGGGTGGTGGCAGGGTGTGGGGAGCAGTGAGTGGAGAGAGGGTGGCCAGGAGGGGGAAGATGTGTTGCACATCTTGTTTGGAAACGGGAAAATAAAACTCCTCTCTCTCTCTCTCTCTCTTTCTCAGATCTGCGGGGAAGCTGTGGGATGTCACCCCAGACACCTTTTCAGGAACGAAATTTAATTTCACACAAAGAGGCAATAACCATCCAGCCTGGTTCAACCATACCTGGTAAAACCTTGATGCAAGGGGTCCAGGCAACTTTGACGTTATTTAGAGCCCTGTGGGAACAGCACTTTTTTGTAGGCCATTTCTGACAAAAAAAATTTATATACAACTAAAATTATTTGTGAACAACAAAAAAACTAAAAATAAAAAAGCGCTTAATTATTTTGTTTTGTTTCTTTTACTCAAAGGTCGTCTAACAACCCCTTTTTTCCTGTACAATAAGGACTTCACTTACAAATTTTTTTTTTAATTTTTGCAATATTTTATCCTGCCAAATTAAAAAAATATATTATGGCAGCCTGTTTGTTTGTTTTTATTTTTATTTCCAAATTCACTAACAAAAAGGTACATTAAATCCCTTTAAAAGGACAAGCGTACAGTTAAAAAATTACAAGCTTCAGTAAAAATACAGCAAGTGCCTACATCATATGAATCAACCAATATCAATATCCATTCCAGAAGGGGAAGGGAAAGAGGGAAGGAGAGAAAAAAAGAGAAAAATAGGTACAGGTCAGAAACGTGATTTTTTTTCCTGCAAAGCAATAACAATATTAAGCACTTTTTTCTACATACTTTTTCTACGTGGTGTAGCAATCACCTTTTAATCCCCGAATACAAGATTCTATACATTTTCCAAAATAAAAATTCAACACCCAAGGCAGAAAAAAATTTACTAAAACTCAAGACTTTACAGTTACAGTGACAAGAACAAATTTATAGACCCACCATTTAAATTTTACTGCAACATTTTCAAGGAAAAAAAGAAAGGGGATTTTTTTTTTTCTTTCTGGTTTTGTAAAATGCCCAGGCATTCTCCATTATTACAAATACTGGTCCACTTTTACAGTAATCAAGAAATTTTAATATATATAATATATACTAAAACCCCGTCACCAAAAGAAAACAATATACACATGGCCATTATGGCATTTTTTTTTTAATAACCTATTAAGCAAACTTTGAAAAAAAAAAAAAGATTGCTCAAACACACATACACACAATTTCTTTTTTTACCCTTGTATGTATTCAATACTGTAAACGTATTTTAAGACAGAGTGCACTAAATTTAACTTTTAAAAAAAATTAGCCGTTGTTCCTGAATTGTTTTTTCTCATTCAATGATAACAACTTGCAATTTGTGTCATTTGAGTTTTAATTCAGCAGTAAATCATTTCCATTCCATTTCCTAAGCAGCGTTGTCCTGAAAAAAAAAAAAGGCTGAGAATAATTCAGCTAATGGATGTCCGAAGTTGTGCTGGGTATACATCTTCATTTGATTGGGTCTTATGGCATTTTCGTGTCCACTATCTTCAACCAGTAATTTTTTGTTTTTGTGGTTTTTTTTGTTTCTGTTTTGTTTTTGTTACATAAATGTGGCTTTTTTTTCTAAAGAATGTACTTTTCTTGCTTTACTTTTTTTTTAAAAGTCTTTCATTTCACAAAAACGTTTTGCATTTGTCTCAAGAGACTCAAATAGGAAGATCAGTTTTCAAGGCACTCACGTCAAATTGAATGGCAGTAGAAAAACTGTCCAATAAATTATTTTTATTTATTTTTCTTTATAGTGCCAGTATTGTGAATGCCATGCTTAGCAACACTGACACTTAATCTCAGCTGTTCCCTTACAGTTTAACCCACCTTTGGGCCAAGTAGAAGAATATGATGTAATTTCTTGTTGAGAAGCCATTTTTCTCTTTACCACAAACAAAAGCTTTAAAGTGCGGGTCAACATAATTAAAATCTCTAACCATAATTGTCCATTGTTTGATAACATTAGTCATAAAAGGCTTTTAAAATTTTGGAATTTAAAAGTAGAGCAAGTGCATTTTTATTTTCTTTACCTTTTTTTTTCTGTCACAATGCCTTTATCTGAATACAACCCATTCTGTTCCTAATTAAGTCATGGGGAAACGCTTACCAATTTCAGCAGGAGCAGAATCTTGCCAAGACAAGTAAATCAACTAGAATTTATTTTTCCCTTCCTTATAATAATATTATTGTACATCATATAAGATAGTTCTGATATTTCTATTTATAAAACACATGCCTATGAGTTGAGGCTTTTCATTGAGAAATTGCCACTTCCCATCCTCTAGTAAATGTTTTAATTACAGCAAATATGGACTAAAGTAGAAGTCCTGAACTTAAATTTATGATTTTGTGGTTTAAAAAGGAAAAAAAAAAAAAAAAAGACAAAACATGGCATTTGGTTCCTCCAAGGTTTGAAAACAATATTACAATACTCAATATGTACTTTTACTGTCTCCATGAAGAGTGGCAGGAGCGAAAGAGGGAGGGAAAGAGACCCCAAAAAGTGACAAAATGCCATCGTTATCTTGCCATAGCTTTTAACATGAAGAAACTATCTGACAGTAATACACAATCAAGAATGCAGAGTTAAGGTTTTTTTAACGTAGCTGCCTTCTGCACCTATGTCTTTTTTGTTGCCATAACTCCAGTGACAAAATCCATCTAGAAAAGGTCTCTATCGTCAGCAACATTGTCAGTGCTACATATTCGATCCAATTCCAAAGAAAGTGCTAATTTTAAAGATTGTTATCCGCTGTACAATTTAGTTTTCCCTAATCTTCAAGGTTATTTAAGAAAAGGAAAGGAAAAAATAAAAAGAAAAAGGTATTTATGTTCAAATGCTGGCTTCTTCACAAGAAATTACACATGCTTAGTTTAAATTTCAACAAAGCAGCGGCCCAAAAATTATAATTTTAAAGATATGTTTCTCTCCTACAATGCAAGTAATCTCAGGCTACGACTGGGTAAAATTAAAAAGGGATACCCAACAAAATTTTAAAAGAAATTTAAACAGAAAGAATAAAAAAATGTACCTGCACATGCCAAAAAAATTACAAAAAACCCAATAAATACAGAAATTATTGCACAGTTAAAAGGCTCCACAATTTTTACTGCCTTAATCAACCCTCGGGTTTAATAGAACTTTGTAGACACAGGTTATATTTGAGTGCCAAAGTCTGGCACCTACCATAGTTATGCTAAGTTATGTTTACGGAGGCAAGTTAGGTCATCTTTTCTCAGTTGGCAATAGTTAAACTGTACAAATAAAATGTTACCTAGACCCCTGAAATTTAACCTAGCGGGGGTGGGGGGGAGGGAGGGGGCTTTAGCTTCTTTCTGCCTGCTCAATTTTGACGTCATTTGTCAGCAAATGTTCTCCGTGCCACTTTTTCATGTGTTTCTCCAGGGTGCTGTAAACACTGAAGGGCATCTGGCAAATGTCGCAGCGGTATACCTCCTTCCCTATCTGGCCATGTGTTTTCATATGGCGCGTCAGCTTACTGCTCTGGGCACATGCATAGTTGCAGAGCTCACATTTGTAAGGCCGCTCTCCAGTGTGGCTCCGACGGTGCACCGTCAAATTGCTGCAGTTCTTAAAGACCTTGCCACAGTACTCACATGTATCACTCCTGCGCCCCTCCTTCGAGCTGGGTCGCCCAGGTCCGGGACCACTGATATGCGGAGTGCTGCCTCCACTTGCTGTGCCACTGCGCCCTGAGAGACCCCCGTCCAGCATGTCCCCCGGCGGGGTGGAGAAACGCAGACTCCCATTCTCCGACGAGTGCTCGGAAGAGGTTGCGAAGGGGGATTGTCGGGAGTCTGTGAATCCAAGGAACGGATCCTTCATGAAGTGCCGCGATGCCGCATACCCTACCAGCCACTGGGAGTAAACGTTTTCAGAAGGTATTATCGTTGCTGGTGGCAAGTCCAAATCTTTCTCTACCTTTATTCTTTTAGAGGAATTGTTTAAACTGGGGCTCGTGATAGGTGTTGGCTTGCGAGGGAACAAGTTTGGGAAGGGTTCACCTGGGCCAAAGTTTCTTCCATTGACTGTCCCTTCCTCAGTGCGGTCCAGCTCTCCTACCACTGAGTCTTCGTCACCTGGATCTCTCTGACAAAGGTCTCGAGGACACAAGTCTCGCTGGTCAGAAGACCTTTTCATGAAGCTACTCCTCTTCTGTTTTTCAGCTAGCATGTCATTATATTGCTGGATGGCACCTAGACTTACATTCTCAATGACTTTTCCCAGGACGAGGGATTTCTCGTCCGGCAGAGACTTGGAGCCGTTTTCTCTGTTACGACTCAGCTCTGAGTCCATACTGAAGCTTGATTCTGGCCGGCTCTCATTTTCGAGCTCCTCTTCCTCCTCCTCCTCCTCTTCCTCTTCCTCATTGTCATGGCCCAGGGAAGGATCACTTTCATTCCTGAAATCTGCCTCACTGGATTTCAGTCCCTCTCCAGTGAGCTCACTTGTGCCTGGCTCAGGAGAACTAGTAGTGGACAGTCCATCATCTGACCTGCCTGTCATGGAGCCAGCTTTATGCATATGTGTTTTCATGTGGCGTTTTAGCTTGCTAGCCTGGGAGCAAGCATGGTCACAGAGCTGACACTTGTAGGGCTTTTCCCCTGTGTGACTGCGCCGGTGCACAATAAGGTTACTCTGGAACTTGAATGTTTTCCCACAAAATTCACAGGACTTGCTCTTGGCCTGAGGCTGGGGAGGCGTAGTGCTGCTGGGGGGCATGGGGGGCAGTGGTGGGGTGCTCAAAAAAGGTGATTTAGGACTCGGCTGGAAAGGATTCAACAGGCGATGCATAGGGTTGGTGCGACTGGGCGAAACTGGCGGAGGGGTGGAACTGTTTCCTGCCAGCTCTCGAAGCCTTCTGGAGAAATCCATTGCTGGAGACTCAATTGCCATGGGGTTTAAACGCATAACTCTGTCAAAGGCACTGGGATGCTGGGCAACTAACCCCATTTCTTCGGCACTAAGGCGGTGTGGATCCAGATGATGACGAGGTGGTGGGCTAAACAGCGGAGGTGTGTTTGGGAGCCGACCCTCACCAAAGCCAGGATGTTCACGCAAGATGGGTCCTGTCATTCGCAAAAGATTGAAAGGGTTGTTGTCTCCAAGGAAATTCATCAGTGGGGACTGTGCAACAGTCTCCGGTCCCAGAGGAGGAGGGATGGTGATGCGTGGAGTGAGGGAACTGTTTGAAGGGCTTGTTTCCAGGTAGATGCGGAATCCATGTGTGTTCTGGGCATGCTGAAGCAAGAACCAAGCGCTATTAAAAGGCTGCTTGCATGTTGTGCAAATATAGCTTGAAGGCTCATCTTTACCTATAAAAGAAAAACAGAAAGAACATTCAAAAAATAATATAGCAGAGAACATTTAAATACAGTTGGCATACATTTTATTTTGCTAACACATTTCCTCCTTGGCATTTCTGAAAGAAGGACTTAATTGCAATGTATTGACTGATATAAATTGTTGAACAGCACTTTTACTCACCACACTTATTCACTTAACATGTATGACAACTATCACACATACACATTGGTGCCATATACATTTATATCCTCTGACTTGCAAATAGAACCTTGCTCTATGACGCATAAAGATTCAAATCCTTTCACGTGTTTATTCCACAAAAAGGAATTAGTTTCAAGGAATTTGACTACAGACAAAACCCAAGGAAAATGTGTGGTAGGTTTTACAGGGCACCTGCAAAGAGCTTCAGTGTCACTTTCACTCTTTCTTTATTTTTTTATACTTTATGCAGCATTCCCCTCAGATTTTGCTAAATTTAATTTGTACATGCTTCAGTCATACCAGCACATCCTTTTTTCAAAATACTGTGTAGGTATTTAGCTGTGCAAGTCCTACTCAAGTCAACAGGAGCCTGGAAAATATACCCCTGCGTAAACCACTTTGACATTCTTTTTGCCAAAACACCAAGAAGCCACTCAAATGAAACATCCGGTAATCAAAGCCGACAGCACAGTTGCAATTAACAGTAACAAATGTCGGGTCGTGCTTGAACTGAGTCCCAAGAATTCCTGAGCCTGAGCCTGCCTTCCAGTGTAGAAATGTTCACCACAGCCAAAAATATTGCTCTGTTTGCCTTTCTAGCCTATTTGAATGACAGAATAAAGGTGGAAAGCATTCCTTTAACCTTGATTCAGCTTTACATAAAGAACAGGTGTGGACAAGTCTGGGCTACAGTCATAATTTTGCTAGCTAGAAAATTCCAGTCCTGGGCACAATATAAACTATGTGCTATCTTCAAAAAGCACTTTCTTCCCTCCATCACCCTCATTTTTTCAATGCCTCTGCAAGACTCTAATAAATTCATAAATATGTGCCAACTTGAAAAATCACGATCCAGGATTTCTTTTGTTGTTGTTGTTTTTAAATGAGGAGGAGGTTTCCTGAAAAAACAACTTACCCATTTTGGAAATTCTGTAATTAATTTCTTGCTTGCTTGTTTGTTTATGAAAAAAACGTATTTTGGCTAGCAATGGTACCGCTGCACCTAAAGGCACTAAACTTCCTGAAAGTTCAAAGCGTGAACCAAACATCCTCCTTGACCTGTGTTTGCATAAGAACCCAAATGAAGCTTGATCTCAGCTCCTCTGCAAGAGCTCAGATCCAAAACTGACTAAACAATCCCTTTTCTAGAAAGGGGGACTGAAATTCACAAAAGCCTGTTGTTTGATTTTGGAAATGAAAGAGCTTATAAGGTGAACAGGACCACGTCATTGAAAAATACCATTGTAAACAGGAATGACTCAGCAGTAAAAAAGAAAAAAAAAGAAAAAAATTTAAAACTTGATCACATCAGGAAAAGCAGGATTGCTGCTGACTGAATTACCCTCTTCTGGCTGTTGCAGGAATGGCTGCTGCTAACACAACCTACAAAACCATAGACAAGGAGGCTAGAAGATTATCAACCTACCTATCAGCCTGTCAGTCTACCTACTCATCACTCAATGAACATAAAGGAAAAAGCATCTATCAGATTGAGATTTATTTACAAAGGTAGGTGATAAATGTGCTCCTATTGATTTAGTAGGGCTATTGTTCTGAACTGCAGCTTCAGACCCTGATTTTGGAGAAGCTGACTCTCCACAGCCAAGAAAACATATACACAACACGGCAGGCATTTCTGTCTGGCTGACATAGCCCCTGTGGCCCAGCCCTGCATGCATGTCAAATGGGACAGACTCAGTTTCTTTGATTAATCTCTTACAACCGCTACTGGAAAAAACATGTTTGGGAGCTGTACTCAGCTTGGAAAAAGTGCCTGTAACTGCTATTGACATTAATGAAAGCCACATACAAACACGGAAAGGAACTGATACATTATCCCTTAAAACTCTACTCAGTGCCACGGCAGTTAGGGAGTTTTATGTCAGCTCTGCAGCCAAAGCAACAGTAAATGCTCCCGTTATTACTTCAAATATTTAAAATATTTTTTTCTTACAGAAATATGATGAAAATGTCTAGACTTTAACTTTTCTTGCACAGCAACATGTGTAGTATAAAAAGTGACAGAAATCACTGAAGCAGACTAAAGAATATAACATACTCTGTCAAAAGCTTTTTTTAACAATATGTTTTACCTCAGCTCACCCTAGAATAGATTTTAATAAAGCCCCTTCTGAAGTGTGATCTAATAGCAAATGAAGTGCAGCATCTTACAAGGTCATACATCTTCAAATTAAAGAGTGCTCTGCACCCTTCACCTTCATTTTATCCACTCTAATTAATCGATTTATTACCAACAGCTGTTCGATTCTTTCATTTTTAAACTCACAGCATGCGTTCCTTTTTTTGCCGTGTTTTTTTTTTCTTTAGAAAATAAAAGTGTGTGAGTGTGTTTTTACATTTTGCTTGCTTAGCTCAAGAGCTGACAGGAGAAAGAAAGCGACTGTATATAGACAATGATGGCAACAACGGCAACACATTTACTTCAGCGAACGCACATACTTAAGGAAGAAAATTCCTGAGCAGGCTGAGGATCAAAGCCAATCCAAAACTCAAATGGCTGATTAAAAAAATTACCCTCAAAATGGCAGCTGGCTGGATGCTTGCTACTGCATGTTACATGGAATTGAGATGTTTTGGTTTGGTTTATTCTCCAAAACTTTACCTCTGTGAAATTCAAGTGAGGAAAGTAAATCCCCTGCCTTTTTAGTTTTCTTTCAAATAGAGCAAATTAGTGCTATTAGTGATCTAAGATTTACAAGCTAGCAGTCTTCTCTTCCTTTTTGATTTGTTTCACTTTTATGCTCCTTAACACTTCCCTTCAAAAGACCCTGGCATGACGGCAGAACTGACTGCAGGCTACCTGGCTACCAGCCTCTGACTGCTTCATGAGTGTTTGTGTGTATGTGCCTGTGTATACATGTATACATGTGTGCATATATATACACATACATATATACATATACAAACTTTTACAACCCTCGAAAGAGTCTCCCTAGACTCCTCATTTTTAAAAAATAATAATAAAACCCACCATAGAAATAAAAATGTTCATTTCTACATTATCACTTGATTATCTTGCCTAGAAGTTGCCCTGAGCAGTGTAGATCCTCACTTTTAAGAACAGAACAATGTCAAAAAAGTCTTTGAAGATCCACTTCATACATTTTTTTATTAAAAACTCGCTAAATATTTTAAATATGCCCAGAAACAGCCACGTATTGTTCAAGAATTATCCTTATACTTAATAATGCAGTGCACTTACACTATAAAATTCTTTGTTATAAGGCTACTTTTGATATATTGCTATCTTAATCCCTTGTCACCTGTACTGAAATCTAAATACCCACTTTATGACAACTAGCTATGTAGGCTTTGCCATATGCAGTCTTTATCACTTTAGCATGTGCTTGACTTTGAGTATGTGAGTAATCAATATCAGTGAAACTTAAGCATAGGGTGAAGTGCTCTGTTGGATAGTGAAGAAATTTTTAATGTGCTTAGAGTTAAGCACAAGCCAAGACTATTAATTATGTTCAATGAACTGCATGTGGATTCAACCCTACAGTCTGTAACTAGGCATGTTTTTTGGACTGATGGATCAAGTTTTTTTGGTTTGGTTTGGTTTGGTTTTTTACATTAGTTGGTAGATATGGTATATGTACTGAAACGAGACATCCAGGACACAAGCCCTGAGTATTCAATAGTAGCTTCAAATTTGTTTGACTAAAGTCAGATAAATATTGCCACTAGGGAAGGTTTGTAGGTCTGTATCCTAATGAGATATAATTATCTAGGTTCAGAAACATCAGTATTACTGATAGGAAGGACTGTGAAATCAAAAACTGAAAGGACTGGTATAAACCTTAAGGGTTACCCTTACCAAATTCCTGACCAAAGGGATGTCCACATCTATGTCAGATATCTCACTTCAAACCACTTATAGATCATAATATTTTGTTCTACCCACATGTACATGAAACACGTATTTAGTCTGCACCTCACATATAAATATCATCCAGCCCAATGATTCGTAGTTGTATCCCCTTCTACCAACTTGATTTGGAAACAGTGAGACAGAATTCACTCTGTTGAAGCACTCTGTGGCAGTGGTTGACTATTTTCATTATTTAAAAAAAAGTCTTCTTTCCAGTTCAGATTGCTGAGTTCAACTGCCAACCATTAGATATTGCTATGCTTTTATCTGGCAGATTAAAAATTTCTGTAGTATCCTCTCCCTATGTAGGTAAGTATAAACTATGAACTTATTGAATATTCTGCATATTATGACAAAAGATGGTCTTTTCCAGAAATATTAAAATCTGTTCCCTCCATTACTGCATGACAGATTATGTTCCATTCAAAATGTCAAAGCAATAGTGAGCTTTTTTTCTCTTTCATGAACAATACAAAACAAAGTTAAATTCAGATCCCACTTCGCAAAGGCTGCCTCTACAGCAGGCAGTGAGGAAAGACAGGTCCATTAGTCCAGCCAGGAACAAGAATAGCCTGAGTGCATGGACATTTACCCCACTGCACCAGGCAGCCTGAATCCTGACTTATCTGTCCTCTGCAGTCTGACTTGTGTCATGTAGTGATATGCAGATCATCCTTGCCCAGTTGGTACATGACTTCCTATATACCCTGAATGCTGGGTGCTTTTGCCTTGGAGATAAATTTCTCTCAAAATATCCCTCAGTTATTCTGGATACCATCAAACCATAATCAGTATGAGATAAGAACTGTTGAGAATTCATTATTTTCTGCTGGGCTACAGTGACATCCAGTGCCTTTCGAATCCTCCCATCAGCATGCCTGAATAATTCCATTAGCTGGAACAGAGAACAAACTCCCCTTGCTTTTAATCACCCACCCATAACCCCTGCCAGGATTGCAGTGAGGACCTGCGGTCAGGTCCATGAAACCACTACCATTCTTTACCTCTAGCAATATTTTCCAGATGATGTTTCTGGTTCCCTTTACAAAGTTACAACAGCAGCAATAAAAATGTTAAGAAATTTTAATGCTGTTTTACTGCACCTTTAGAAGTTCAGGAAAAGCAGAAACTTGCTGGCTTAAACAAAAGGACACCTTTTAATGTATCACTCAGGAACAGACATGCATCAACTTCCTACAATCTTCCCACCAATGTTACTCTCTTCTCCATGACTCGATTTTTAATGAGCATTTAAATAATTACTCCTTGTTATTATGATGGTTACTCTAATAATACCAATAAAGCTATCCTGGATGCTCCATTAAAAAACACACTTTTAATTGAATTATTGTTAAATTAAAATGCCATAATTGAGAACACTAGTTTAACAAGTCTCCTTATAAGACCAGCTGACATTAAAGAGAAGGGCATTAAATACTGGAAAGATGTAGTGTTTCATAGTGAAGAAAATATATGGCTATATGTGGTTTGACAGGTCACCTAGACAAAGGCCAAATACCTTCCAGGTGTCTGCAGTGTAAATCTCAATGTGAACTCTATCAGTTCATGCCCAATGTTTGATCGAGTGTTAAAAAATATCACTACTAAAGGTATTTCTGCTGAAGAGGTTTTATAAGCCATACTACCACTCTAAATTATGGAAATTAGGAAGAACATTTGCTTACATATGTTCATGATTGAACAAGCATATGCTGAGAACACCCAGTCTTGAGAATATTACCCTCCCTGCACTTCCTGGGGTGTTAGGAAGTGCTGCTACCTCCTTTTCAGAGGGACTGACAGTCTCAATTAAAAAAAAAAAAATTGAAATAGGGCCTAAGCCTGGATGAGGATCACCACTGCCAATCCAATGCCAATCACTACTTTTCAAGACCAAGTACAAAGGAACCATTTCTCTTTATGCCACTCTTCATTTTAATTTTGACAGCAACATGAGCTGAGCACAACTCCTCTATCCACCTCCAAAGCTAACAGTGCATCCATCCCCACATTGCCTTGTCTAAAGAAAGGGCTCAAGAATGTCAGGCAGCACATCCTGCAAGGGGACTGTCACCAACAATTCAGAAAGTAAGCATCAACTGGCAGCTAAAGTTGTTTTCTTACTTAGCTTGCAGTCTCACAACCTGAGTACTTCAAATACTCCACTCACATAAGCAGATGTTCTCCTTTAGAAAGTTCAACCAACCTGACGCACATCTCAGTCAAGAAAAGGAGCTGAAGATTTAGGTGGAGGAGTCCAAGTATAAGGGGCCACAGAGACTGTCATCATCTGAAAATGGGAAATCTCAGGATGAGGTCAGTGAAAAGAAAGAATATGGCAGGGAAACACAAATTAAATGTTTTTAAGAAGTGAATAGGAAAAAAAGTGTCTGAAGAAAGTAGGAGAAGTAATTAAGAAGTGTTACTTCTCAGTAACAGAATCCTGTTTCCTCCCATACTAGTCCCCGTTCTCTTTTTTCTACCTTACCTCTTGAATAGCCTATTTCTTCAAGCAGAAGAAAATTCATGACTTCATGCAATATTCTTCTCCCACACACACTGCCTGTGTGTTTTACAGCTTTCTATTCTGACTAGCGAGACTGCAAGTTCTCAATACAGATTATACAAGAAGCTTCATGCTAAGAGAAACTACAAACCCCATAAGACCCCCTCACTCCCAGTGCTGATTTCAATTAGCAATGCGAATATTCTCAAGAGCATTTTCTACCTGTTGAAAAAGATCTACAATAGCACTGGTTGACACCAATATTAAATTATATTACACTACTGTTAGTAATGTAATATTAATTCTCTCTGTGCTAAAGCCAACTACCAAACTGTCCTAAACGGATTAAACGCTGCCCCATTTTTGGGAACCTATTTTATTTTCTGAAGCCACTTGTGCTTTTCAGCTGTGTTCCTTTTCTCCTAAGCTGGATTGTAAATCGTCCGTTTATCATTCCTGTAATATTTTTTTTTTTTAGGGTCAGAGGAACTATGTTATCACATGAGTGATAAAACCCAAACAAATTAATTACCAATCATATAGTCAAGAAGTCAGGCTGCCATGCTGTCTTCAGTCAATCCTTTCAAAATTCCAAGAACAAAGAGTATAAATCTTTGAAAGACTTACGAGATACCAATCTGACACCTTAAAATCATACTCTTAGCCAAGTTCAGATTTGGATTACCCTGCTAAGAATTCAAAGTAACTCCAATGACCAGCATTACAAACTTTTTTTTCAAAATAAACTATACTAGCTTATCAGAAACAAGGATCTTAACTAGGCTTATGTGAATATGTCAACTTGTGATTTTTATTTTTCATTAAACTTCCTCCAGAAGCATTTTATATGCCCTCTCTGGCATTTATACTTACAAGGAGACTACAGACAGACTACAGCCATGCATAACACAAACAGATGCTTCCTGCTTCTTAATGGACACAGGCGACCTTTGGTTGAAGATGCAGCTCGTGTTCAATAGTCCCATTTTCTGTAAGACTTAATCATGCCTCAGATCTGTACTGCCAGATTCACATAAATGAGCCAAATGTGCAGCTCAGTTTAATTTCTAGTGCATTACAAAATGGCAATATTATATTTTTAGGTATAAAATGTCAATAGTCATTTTGGGCAACTTCCTTCTGGATGTCCAATTTCTCATTCCTTGTGGCTTACTGGAAGTGAATGTTGAGCCTACAGAAGAAGTACTTTTGCTTAGTGCAGAAAAAGAAAGAAAAATGTATAGCAAAAATTGGATCTCTCAACACAGGAATTTTGACCCAGAAGCTGTATTACAATGGAAGATAAAAAGACATCTCTGAACACCTTCTTCTAATTGGTGTTAAATTCTAAAATACAAAGGCAATTTATAAAGCAGAGAAAGGGAGAAGTGTGAAAAGGCAGGAGCAAACAGCAAAATCAATATTAAAAGATCAATAGTGAATAAGTTAACTTTTAAATTAGCCCTTTGTGATACAACAGTTTCAATTGACTCCACCTTTAGCATCTAAACATCTCTATGTCTTTGGTTAGTTTCTCTGAACTTAAGACATCAGAGAGCAGACTGAAACGATGTTGTACAAACCTGCTGTATAAAACAGTGAGAAGTATCAGTGAAAATTGGGAGTATAGTACGGAGGGCAAATTTACCCACTCGTGAGATTAAAAGACCATAGGACTACTACAGCTAGTGGTTTAGTATATAGAATCCCATTTACAACATTCATGAAAACCCCTTGTACTGCTCAAGGACACTTTCAAGCCTCTTCTTTGCATAAGGTATTCAAATGCATTTGAAATAATGTTAATCTTTTCTACAACATACAAAATATCCCATCAGTTTCCCTTTAAATTGGTTTCCTATAAACAGTTTTGTTCAAAAACTGCCTTTTTTTTCTCTCCCAGACTTTTCTAAGGTGCCATTTTCTCATTTTACAAGCAAGATTTCTCAAGTAATATGAACAGGAACTTAAAAGAGGACACATAAAGGAAATTGTCCATGTCATATAATGGAAAAATAAAGAGTAAATTAGGAAACAATAAAAAGAGCCGAAGGGTGAAAACAAATTTTCCTTTTTTTTTTTTCCCAGGAGTACTTCAGCCTGTTTTACTACAACTTATTTCTTAAGAGTATTAGGTATCTATTCATAGTTAGTAAATGAAATAGCGTTTTTGTTTTAATTCATTGCTTCTTTAACAAATGCTAACTCCCATCTCTGCTTCTTTAAATCCACAAAATCTCCACGTTCAATCCTAAGAAGTATTATAAAGGCTGTAAATCTTGTTTTAATGGAATGTACATTTAGCTATGAGGAGATAATTGACGTTATGGAGGGCCTAGATACTGAATTATATAGGTTATCTAATACAAAGGGGACTCATTACCGAAGCACTACAAACAAGTAGTAATATATGTATATTGTTCTGAGTGGCGTTATAGCAAAAGTGTTCGGGTCTGCAGGGATTTATAAAACACAAGAAAACAGCAGACATGCACTTGTAAATTTGTCTCATTTGTCTCTGAAGTTAAAGGTTATTCCCTTGATCTGAATTTGTAATAAAAACATGCTAGACTAAGGTTTGTAGAGAATGTTTGAATATGTAAATTGTGTATAATGATAGGCAATTATAGGGTAAAAACTGGACCTTATGAATGTTACAGAATTGCATGGAGCATCAAAGTATTTTCCTTCAGATGAAATATTTATCTTTTATGCATGTTATAAGCACTTTTCCAAAGGTATTCAGCAACCTATTTGAGTGTAGAGTTGACAAAAATCAAACCATTACAACCGACTAAGACTCTGGGCTTATGCACAGGAGAAGCCACAGCTTTTTGCAGAAAATACATAATAAATCTCTTGAACTAATGGTTCCGGAAATGGATCCTCAAGGACAAGTTCTACTGATTTTCACTCCCTTAAGAAGAAAGCTGGTCAGATGTTTCTGGATTTTTTTTTTTTTTAGGAAGATGTGGGGGTGGAAGCATGGGGAGGGAGACTGGGGAGAATAACTAGGTAAGTGTGAATTTTCTTGGACTGATTCAATGAAGCCCCATTTCCCATTCAGTTTGTTGGCTGCTATTTTCAGGGAATAATGTAAAAGGAAAGAGAGGGGAGAAAAAAAAAAAAAAAGAAAAAAAATTTATGCATTGAGATGGAAAGATGGAAAGGGGTAAAGCCAGGAGATGATACTGCAGTTTATGCTGCTGAAGATAAGGTTTTCTCCTTCTCTGAGCACGACAGTCTGTTCAGGTTAACCAACTGCAGTGTTAGAATAACTCCAGCCGACTTGTCACAGAGTACAAAAGTCATCAGCAACTGAATGTTCTTTTCTGCACCGCAATTAAGACGAATCAATACGACGTGCCACAAATGGTATTTTACTCTCAATAAGAACTCGGGCTGAGTTTATTCAGAATATTTTAGCGCTTCCCCAGGGGATTTTGGTCCGACACAGATGGCAAATAAAGTACTCAGCCTAGGGCTAGAGCACATTATGCTAATTCTAATGTCAGATGTACTTTAATATACAGCTCTATTTAATCACCCCATTATTTCACATTTCCATATGAAAAACCTGCGGCACTTCTGCAGAGCTTTCACTCTGCGACAATGCCAGCTTCCTTCAACTAGCTCGCTGCAAAAGAGAAAAGAAGACTGGTCATTCTCACCAGTCGAAATGTTACAGTTTCAAAGTTTCAGTATTCCTGAATTTAAAGTGGTTCTTCCAGTGCAATTAGCAAATCGCTCAGCTAGAATGCTGATATGTACAAAACGCTAAGGAGGTGTGATTGGGGGGAAAAAAAAATAATAAGAGCCCTCCCTTTCTAACTCATCTGCTCATGCACACAGATATAGGCAGGCACATATCTCAAATCCACTTGCAAAACAGTAATAATAAAAATAATGAAAATATTTTCATAGTGCTTGTCACCAAAACACTGCTATTCCTGGCTGCATAGCTTCCGTTACTTAGAACAGACATGGCTGGCACAGCTGCCAACCTACAGATGTCTCTGAATAAAACCTTCCTTGTGTATCAATAATTTTTGCCTGCAATAAACTACACCTCTAAATTAGGTTTAGAAGCCACACACCTTCAGCATGGGCCACTCTCAAAATAGTCTGCTGTTTTACCTCAATGCCTCATTTCTGGTGACCACAAAATCTGAACCTATAGACTTGAAGGTAAAATTATTCAGAAGTGAATTTACATGGAAAGAACATCGGAAAAAACTTTTCTGTGGAGCTATATTTCAAGCTGTTCTCCAAGGTTTTTATGTACAGGCAGGAAAAGCAGAAACAGTCCTTGGAGCACCTCTTCAGCATCCAAGCTTTCCAACTTCAGAGTAATTCTGTGAGGGACCCTTAATTCACCATTTAGGTACAGTAACCAGTGAAATAAGTTTCATGGTTTCAACAAAATCTTCCCCCAGTTTGGCATAACTGGGGCTCCATGACAACTAGTTCTGCACATCAGGGGGAGCCAGGTCAGGACAGGATTATACCGAGCTGCTAATAGAGAAATGTACAAAGCTTAAGTCAATCATTTTTCTTAATCATTGCATTAAACCTACAACACATTTCACAAAAAAATATCTATTTAGTAAAAGACCTACTTTTTCCTCCTCCAACCACCCAATCTGCATCCTTTAAAAATTGTTCAGCAATGCATACAGCAGCCAGCACCTGGGGCCACATCTCACCTGGTTTCACTGTTACGCATCAACATTTAAAGATACACAACTGAGCTGCTGTGCCCTGACATGGCATATGCTACAGCATCCATGTCCTAATTCTAACACAGCAGATGATATCCCTCACATTCAATGCAGAAATGCTTAAGTTTTCAAGGTTCCCTTTTTTCTTTTAATTTTTTTATTATTCTTCATATATGTGTGTGTGTGCATGTAAATATGTATACGTACCTGGTTTGGTTTCTGCTATGATTACAGCAGTATGCACAAAGGATAAAGGAGGCTGAGTCAAAGGGCAGGGGTTTGTCCTTCCCCAGTTATTCTAAGCAGACTTTCAAAAATACAATCTTATCTTCCAAGAAACATATACAAGAGTTTCACCCTATGGGAAGTTTTGCCTGAATGGTAAATACAGCACAAGTTAATTTAGTAAATTGGCACAACTTTAAGATGTCTTTAAAGTAAAGACAGAAAACGAGTAGTTAAATTAAAAAGAAGAGGAAACGAATGTTTAATATTCCAATGCAAAGCCCACCAAAAGTCAATATGAATCTCCCTACTGGCTTCAATGGGTTCTGGATCTGGGACTTCTTCCACAGTGGGATTTGTTAGTCTCAAGACACTGTCTTCCGTGTAGGGATAAATCTGGTTTATGGTGGTGTAGTTAAAAGAGAACGGAGTTCACAGCAGCTATAAGCCTAAAGAACTCAGCTGTTAATATTTCAGAGGAATAAATGGAGACATATCTATTAAAGTATTTTTGTATCTTTAGTTAAAAGAAAAACAGTTGATACAGGAGAAATACATAAACTGAAATTAATCCTTGATAATTCTGTTGCTTTTTCTTATGTTGATATCATGTTGACTTTTGGAAGTAAAAAAAGGATAATAATAGTAATTTTCTATATATCTGTCCTATTTCTTTAGCCCACTTTATAAAGTGACTGTATTCTTAAACTCCATTATTAAGAATTCTTTGAAAACAATTGTAGCTGAGACTAGCAAAAAAAAAATTAATAAAATGTTTATTCTTGACAGTACATAATTTTGTGAAATCCCATTCAATTTCCATCATTATGGAAATGTTTTGAATGCCAGAATGTCTGCAGAGACATCTTACACTAAAGGGCTCTTAGAGGACTCAAAAGTCCTGTAAAGGAGAAGCCCAGACTGAGTGAACAAAGAAGCAAAATGAGCAGAAGCTTTAAAAGGCTAAATAGGGGGGGGGGGGAGGGCACAGGAGAAGGGGGGTGGAGGGGACAAGAGAAGGAGGAAGGTATAAAATACTTGAGATCAAAAATAAAACTCATCAATTACAGAAGTAGAAATCATGGGGGTTGCTCTCGATTAAGCAGTTAAATTGCAATCTATGAAGGTGCAAAAAATGAACCTCCAGTTATTCTTCCTGAAATGCAAAGATAAAAATACCATTTTTGCTCCTTAAATAGGTAGTGTTTTATGCTACTGTAACACCGCAGAAAATAATGCCAATGCTGGCTTAAAATGAGATCCTAAAAACTTCCTGTTTTATTTCTATACAATCCAGATTGATCACCTAAGAGAAGCGTAATTAAACAATGCTAAGTATCCCAACCCCTTTGAGAATGTGCTGCTGAAAAATATTTTTAGAACAATCACTGTAGTAATTCTTCTTAGTTGTAGAAACACTCCAAATCAGAAAGTCAATTTTTCCTCTATTTGCAGAAGTGTGCTGGTTTTCACTGGAAAGGCGCCTGTGTTTTGTTTGGCTGCTGTTCATATACTGCCTTGGCAGGATTTCCTTGGATTGCTTACAGTGAACATTGCTCTCGCATACAGTAGCACTCCCATTTTAACCGTCCCAGCCACACGTTTTCTAATAACACACGGAGAGCTGCAAAATCCCTATAAGCACAGCTCTTTAAAGCAGCAACAGAAGGGGGTAGGGGCGAAGGACCGAAGAGGGGGAGAGGCTCTGCCTGTTCAAAATCCAGTACTGCAAACAGAGGAGAGTAGTCCTTTTAAAAACAACTAATGTGAATTGTGTTTAAGAAGCAGCTTTCCAGGAAAATAAAATAAAAAAAAAAAAAACCCTCTCCGAGAAGAGGGCCTGATTCACCGAATCTGATCTGCACTGGCTGGGCTCTGAGCGTCACTGAACTGGGTTCTAACTGCTGTTTATTTTCTTTTTTTTTTCTTTATTTTTCCTGCCCTTCTGAGGAGCATGCAGATAACTTAATAATTACTGACATTGGCTTGCACGTTTGAGACCTTGCACCTGAGGCTGTGTTCCTCATGCATCCAAATTTTCCACCTCATCAGGGGGAGACTGGGGTACACGGGGAACACAGAGCCCCACTGTGGGAAACAAACGGGCAGGCAAGATGAAAGAGGGGGACATCTATCTCACTGAAATAGTCACAGGAAACAAATGCAGCATTTCTACCTACGGCTGAGAGAGAGAAAGCCAATAACAAAACCGTTATTCAGCTCCGTGCCCTTTACAAATAGGACTGACTTGTTAGTGGACAGCTGCGACTCAGCCCCCCTCCATGCCATTCCAACTTGCTGCCTTTGCCACCCTGCTCTTGGAGATCAACAGCAATTTGCATCTCCATGCATCTCATTTCTCGTTAAGTAAGTTGATTAATTTGGGCAAGGGAAGTTGTCATTCAAAAAACCAGAAATTTCCACTGGCTTTATTTCTGCCTTTCAAAATTCACCGACCTGCCCCCATACCAGTCCAGCCCCCACTTCACACCTCTCTTTCTCCCTATCCCTTTCTCCCCCTTCCCATTCCCTCCCTCCCTCTCCCTCTCCCTCTTTCTCCCTGTTGTTTACAAAGGTTTCATTATGTTTTCAACTAATCAGAAAGGCCCACTAATACACAATTAACATGTGACTATAAAAAAATAGCTTCCAGAAGAAGGAAAAGTAATTAAGTAGAGAATGCTTTTCAGTAAGTGCTCGCTTTAACCCATCGTCAGAGAACAGAGTCTAGGTTAGTCCACAATGGATGGAACAGATGCCAAGGGCGAAATGTTAAAAGCAAATAAAAAAGGACATTGTTTTCTTTGGGAATAATAATTATCAGTGCCACAAAACAGAACATCAGACTGCAGTTGTTTTTATCTGACCTTCTCCTCTTTCCTCCACTTTTCTAAAGCGCCTTTTCTGTGTGTTTCGTTAAAATAAATACAAAAATAAAAGTATCATTTATTGCATCTCTGCTTCCAAGGTGACAGGAAACGAAGTGTCCTGATTTTGGCTGAGATAGAGTTAATTTTCTTTCTAGTAGCTGGCGTATACTGCTGTGCTTTGGTTTTAGGATAATAATAATGTTAATAACACACGGATGTTTTAGTTGTTGCTGAGCAGTGTTTACAGTAAGCCAAGGACTTATGCTTAGTTTCTCCTGCTGCCCTGCCACTGAGGAGGCTGGGGGTGCACAAGAAGCTGTGAGGGGACACAGCCAGGACAGCTGACCCAAATTGGTCAGAGAGATGTTCTACAACATATGATGTCAGGCTCAGCATATAAACTAGGGAGAAAGCTGGTCAGGGGCCACTGCTTGGGGAGAGGCAGGGCATTGATTGGTTGGTGGTGAGCAATAGTTTTTAATTTGCACCACTTGTTTTTCTTGAGATTTATTTGTTCTTGGTTTTGATATTTTCCTTTTAATCAGAATTATTTTTATTATCATTTTGTTTTGTTTTGTTTCAATTATTAAAGTGTTCTTATCTCAACCCACAAGTTTTCCTACTTTTACCCTTCTAGTTCTCTCCCCAGTCCTGGGGGGGGGGTGAGTTAGCAAGCAGCTCTGTGTTGCTTAGCTGCCAGCTGGGATTAAACCACAACACCAAGTAATCAGCATCACCATCAAAATGGCACAACACTTTAGGTTATTTTAAATATTTTGAGTCTGAACTTACACATAAACTATATCTCCAGAAAAACCAATTAGGAATTCTGCCCAAACAATGACGAGGGATGTTGAACCCTCTGCAATTGTGTAGGTATAGTAAATACAGAAGACAGTTTTAAAGGTTGTAGCATATGCAGAACTTCAGTTATTAAGTGTGGATGTATCTACAGACACTGCCTTCATCCTGAGTGTTAGCACATGGGTTGGCAGCCTGAGGACTCCAGCATATATATGGCACACACCTTATATATATGTGGGTGTGTAAATTAAAATATTATCTAAAGAAATCCAGCCTTTTGTTGTTGTTTTAATCCAGAAATTGTCAAAATATGTCCAAATGTTGCCTGTTATCTTGACACATTCAGCTAACCTCTAATAGTAAAAGTGGTTCCCTTTGGGGAAGTATATATCCCTCTAGATGTCTATCCTTGAAGTGGAGCATTTGGGATATTTTTTATTTCTATTCCCCTCCCTCAGATGAATTCTAGAACAGACAGTTGTGTATTTTGCAAACAAAATTCTGCAAGGAGCTCAGTGTTTTCAGCAAGACACTAGGCATTATTTTGGTCCCACTGAAATCAAGAAGGAGCTGAAGACTTTTGGGAGGAAGAGGTCTTCCAAAGTCACAAAGGGCCACATGCAATAGCAGCTTCTTTTCCTTACATCTCCCTTTCCAATGAATTTATATTCCAAACTATGTATCACAGAGAGAGTATTTTTTACTATCCAAAATCCCATTAGTTTCATTGGCACTTTAGGTAATAAGATTTGCATGGTAAAAATTCCATTTCTATTAGATTGGGTCCATAGGAGTCACCAGCCTGATATGATTGTCAGAGGAAAGGGAGGATGTGTGGGTTTGTTACAATACGAGGATTTGTCCACACAGAATTTGGCACCAGTTAAATCAAAAGGACTCACTTTAACCAGTGCAAACCCCAGTGTAGCCTCTATTTCTGTCAGCTTAAAACTGGCTATATCAGGAAATTACTCACTGTAAATTTATATAGGTATGCAAAAGCAAGTGAACTAAACTGAAATGGCAATCAGCTAAAACAATCTCTACCCTGAAGTATTCTAGGTTATTTGTCTGAAAGACCCCTTTGGTTAAACTGGTGGAAGTAGGCATTCAGGCCAGATCCAAGTCATGCATTGGCTTTACACAAGAAGGCTGTGATTGGAACCGCAAGGTCCTTTTCCAGATAGAGTGAAACCATTGAGATCCCATCAGCCAGACACCCCTGCTCCTGCCCACAGGCAGGACCTCATTTTCAACCATGACCACCATGGGAAAGAACATGTGAATCAAGGTAGAAAAGAGTTCTCAACTAGACTCTATCTGGACCTCCCAGATCCTAGCAAGCAACGATTTAGAGTCTTTTGGTGCCAGGGCTTGATCCAGACCAAATTAGCATTCTTATTATCTACACAGCAGATCTTCCTGATTTTGCCTAGACCTTTTCTGAACTCATTTGTTACTTTAAACCCCTGCAACATCCTGTGGCAACAAGTTCCACACCTCTGCTCTGTACAAGTGAAAAGTAGCATTGGCTGTAGGTCTGGTGCCTGACTTGCAGAATATTTAACAGGGATACTTGCACTGCCATAGCAGGGAACCATCATCAAATATTCCCCAGCAATACAAACAGCAAAATCACACTCTGCTTTTACACAGTTCTTACTTCAGCCAAGTCTTTACCAGTTCTGCATCAGATTGACTTCTAACTAACAGCAGATGGAAAACTTCAGGATTGGGCACAAGTCAGATATGGCAGCTCCTTCCCAAAGCATCCTTCCTTTAGCTTGTTTGCTCTTGATTTCTGATCAACTGAATAGTTTCTTGTTCTGGTCCTAGTCTGGGTTTGATATCTAATCTAGGTTTAAAAGCCTCCACAAAGGAGACATAATCACTAAATGTTAGGAAATAGTACTTTGCTGAAACTTGGCATTTTTCCACCTCTTAAGAACACTCTAGAACCTGAAAATCAGTCAGAGGCTGGAAATTTTTCCTAATACTCATTTCACATGTCATTCAGTTTACCTATTATCCATGGCTGTAGCTCTCATTCTGAAAATGCACCTGGTGTATAGCACCATCAGCTACTGAAGCTTCGTTGGCTTCCTGGACTTTATAACCTCACTTCAAACCTTCTGGAAATGGGGCCTGGCGTGGGTATCACACTACTGAATCATCCAAATGTTCCTTGTTACTTGAATCGTATTCCCACTACCTGCTCCTTATTTAACTTGCTTATGTACTTTTAGTTCTTTTCCCTATGAAATTATCCTGCCAAAAATGTAATAACATTTGTTGTTCTTCTCTGAATTACCTATGATTTGACAACCCTTTTAGCAAAGTGCACAGTATTGGGTCATTGTTCTGTGGAAAAATAGTTCTCCATTTAGCCTTGCTGGCTTCAAGAACACCTTGGGATGGTGAAACCGAGGACTGATTTTGGCCCATGCCTATAACACAGCTGATTGAAGTGTATGAATTGAGAAGTAAGGGTATTTTCCACAGCTCAGCATTATCCTCCCTAGATCAAGCAGTGACCAAGAACCTTCCCTCCTCTACGAGCCCGGAGACTGGCAGATGGAGCTGGGTGACAGAGGGATGAAGTGACAACCTTCAGACTGGACTATTTCACCTTTACCAATCTCAGGCAGGTTCTCTGGAAAGAAGTGATTTTCTAACCAAAACATGATGGAACACAACATTTCCAAAAAAATGCAATAGAGGGTTGCAAAGCAGCAAGAAAGACCCTGGACACATAGAGAGCAGATGGCAATCAGACTGACTTAAAGCCAGAGTCTGGTGGGAGGCTCCAGATAAGCATCCAGAAGTATCTGAAACAGACAGATAGTGAGGATGTCAAGGAATTGTTTGGGGGATTCCACTGGACTAGAAGAAGTAATGGGATTTAATTGGACCAGTGACAGTGTAGCCTGATTGTCAGGAACATGCTTCCTAACTTTGAGGATGGCAAATCCTTAAGAGAAGCCCCAAGCCATCAGTGTCTCAAACAAGGAGGGGCACTTGAGAGTACATAACAAAACTAATGTCACATCGCTAGAGTCAGGGTAGCATTATGTAACAGGCATTTTCTGCTTTTTCAATTCACAAAAATTAATCATGTTGCTCCAAGTACTCCGTTTAGAAACACCAGACAGTGTGAGCTGCGCACACACCCCCTCCCACCTCAGCAGCTGGGTTGCATAGAAGCCTTGGTGCACTCTAGAAATGAGTGTTACTAGTATCAGGTCAAAACTGTTAATATCTCATCAGTCACACAAACTGCATCTCTTTCCCAACACACAACTACAGATTTATTGCTAGGATTTTTCAGTTCTTTTGACTTTCTAAAGCAAGTCGATTCACGTACTTTAATGCTTATTATACAATTAAAAATATAATGGTAGAAGTTTTTTCCTAACTTATTACATGAAGTACATCTTATCATCTTTTTAGACCTCATGGTGTGTGCTGTCTCAGGCTAGACGACCTGTTATTCAGACTAATTGATTCAATTTTATATCTACAAGAATGAGGTATTTTAATCTATGCTTGGTCATTTGGCTCTGTCCATAAAACATGTTCTTTGGGGGGGGGATGGAAGAGAAACAAGATTGAGCACTTGAGTCTGTATTTATCCCTTTGTCAAGATGGATGAGGAATGGATAAATCTGGTGTATATGCTTTGTCTGAACTTGGCAACCTGGACTCTGCTCAGCAGACCCATCGAAATCCACAAATACTTTTCCAATTAACCAACAGGGAATGCTAGGTACCAGACAAACAGACAAGTACTGACTGCTTCAGTGAATTACATGAACTTTCATGATGACAAAATGAGTAGCCCTATCCACACCCTGAAAAGCTGAGATAAACCCTCAAGATCACTGAAGTGTTAGGAGAAATAGTAAAATAATTTCTGAGGTATCAATTAAAAAATGCCACTTTCTTCATCTAGGAAGATCCCCTACATTTAAGTGGATGTCAGTTCTTCCAAGCCTCAATGCACACAAAATTGTTCTCAACTGCACTCTTGTGTTTGGAAAAAATGTAGTACTGCATAAACCTTGCCTTCCTCAAGACTAAAATGGGACACAGGCATGAAAGCTCCCCCAATTCTCTAGCCCTCAAAGCATGAAAAGGGACTTGCATACTTTTATTCTTCCAATCAAAGAGGACTTAAATCAAAGTGGTCACTCCTGCCTCAGTCTACAGACCTGACCCTCCTCACAGATTCAGAATGATTTGTCACATCTGCACAGTGTGAGGTGCTCTGAAAATACGAAATACTGACTTGCAAAGGCTGGAGCTGTATTTCACACAGCTCCACACTGCCAATTCTCCCTCCCCTGGGTATACCAACAGATTTGTGTCAGATTTTGGAGCTGGAGACTGTACACAGACCAAGTTCCTCTGCAGCTTAGCTGTGCACTGTCCCCTGATAGCCAGCACCAGCTCTGAAAGGAGGAAAGGTTGTGGTTGTGGTATGCACAATTTCAGCAGGATGAGGCAGGGCTAGGAGGCAGCATGGAGAGCATGAGAGGTAACCAGAGGTACTGTCTGTGACAGTCAGTGAACTCTGACGAGGGAATCCAAATGGAGCAAGGGTGACATTTGAAAGCTGCCCACAGAAAAGGACTGTGAAGCTTCATTGAAGCTACAGAGAACTAGAGATCTCAATTTCTCCCTTCAAATCTCACTCTGTGATATGCACACTCCATTCCTATCTTTTCCTCACAAATTATACCTCCCTCTTCTGCCAACTTCCCCTTTGTTTTACCTCCTATCATCAAGCTCTCTTCTGATGGCTCCAGTTTAATTTTTCCACTGCCGCATTACCAGTCAGAAACTAAGCAAACCAAATTTTGCCCTAATGTAAACCTACCAGAGCTTTTAAAAAGAGATAAATGTAGCCCTGCAGACAAAATAGGGTACAATGGAGTGGCACATAGAGAGATCTGATTTTCATTGCTATAAGGATACAGACACTGTGGTTAAATGGTGATTATTGTATAACCCACACCCCTATAATGGACCAAGAAGAGTCAAACTTGTGCACTTAAGTAATAAAAGGTTTACAAATGAGCCTCTTCTATTAATTAAAATAATCTTCTCTATTTTATTAAGATCCATCTATTGTATAGTGCACTGAGCTAACAAGCAATCTTCAGTTGCCACCTTGCATATCTGCATCGCATAGTACAATTCCTCCTGGATAAGTATCTTGAGAGAAGCAGGAAAACAATTAAAACTAGAAGGTAATAAATGATGAACAAGCCTATGAACAGCATGCTGGCCCTCTTCCCAGTCTTCATTCATGCATCAAAAAATCCCCTAGCTCTGAGTCTGAGAGGGCAGCTGGGCAGTAGGGATGTCCACAGTAATATAAATGGGAATTAGATATGATTGAATGTGCTCATTGCATTTTCAAAAGCACATGTAATCTTCTCCCCTCTTCCCTGCAGTTCCTCCACCTCTCACCCTGCTACCAGAATAGATGACAAATGATCCTGTAACCAAGCAACTGGGCAACTGAAGAGTTTCAAAGTTCCAGTACATGATAGTTTAGCTATGATCATTTGGGTGATGAGGCTCTAACTGGAGACACCATCCCTGAGTTAAATACCTTTCCTTTATCCAATCAGTTTTACCCTGGCAAAAGTTTGCAGTGTAAGAGTTGACAGAGGTGGAATTTTGTCCTCGGAGCTTAGCATCTCTGTCCACTACTTCTGATGCTCCCTGAAACACACAAGAGGATGGTGACCACAGAGGAAAGGAAGATGCTTCTATATGACAGTAACCTGCATGGCATATATGGTGGCAGCCTATTTAATAAAGCCTTGGTGATATCTCAATGAGATTTCATCCCCAGCTAGTAAGTCCATCAGTAGGTACACTTAGCACAGTTTAATCCACCACCATTTTCCTTTGCATAATGCAATAACATTATTTACAAGAACTATGTCACGGGAAACATTTTAAAATATCTAAATCTTTTTCATGGGTCTATTCTAAATGCAGTAGTCATTTCCACTGGGGGATGGATTGTCAGATAATTGATTTTGATACCACCATGCGTGCCCTTGCTTTAGACTCAGGACACATAACTCACATGGAGGTCAATTAACTCATAGTACAGTCCCCAGTGGCAAAGTCTATGGCTTAAAATGATCCTATGCCAGAAAATTATTTACCATTATTAGAGGCTAGCATTTGTTTCCAAACAAAAATTTAGTGGTAAAATTACTGCCTACACACATATATACGTGTGGATACATGTGAGAGTATAAAATATATATTGAATATGAAAGGAATATACCGCTTGTATATCTATTTGTACAGGTACATCTGTAACTCTCACCGCTATGGTATCTTTGATGTAGATGTAGAAAAGTGCACAGCAAGGATTTTTAACTCTTGCATTGCAAAGAGAATGCCTACAATGAGGACATTCATTTCTCTCCATTTGAATAAACAAGGCAAATAAATGTCTTTAAAAGAAACACAGCCTAGAAGGTGCTAATTGTTTTTAAACTCTGAGCTGTATTAAGCCTTCTCAAACCTTTGAGTATCCTGGCAATACTGAGTCAGCATTCACACATCACCCATAATTGTTAACCCATAATTGCAGATGAAAACTATTTGCAACAAAACTCAACCGTATTAGGTTGACCCAAGATTAAGTTTTCTTCTCCAATCCCCACATCGGCTAATCACTGAATGGCAGTATCCAGACATGCATTTGTACATCTTCATTTAGCAATAGGGGCCCAGAAGAATGTGGCAGTATTCTAAAGAGAACTAGTCATAGGTAACTAAACCCCCCACAAAAGACTTGGCAAGCCACTCTGAGATCACACTGCCAAATTCCAAAGGGAGGTGAGTGCTTTCCAATCTCCAGCAAGCATTCTGGTTAGACTCTTCCGTGAGGTAGAGGTTAAATCAGTAACAGGCAGAGAAAAATGGTGCAAACAGTGGCATCTTTACCAGGTTGGGATTCTAGGTTTGCAGTAAGAGGTAGCTTGCAGGTAAGGAGATATGGCAGGAAATTCAGTTAACTGGAAAATATTACATTCCCTTTTTTCAGCCCAGCTCCCTGGTACCTCTCCATAAGCACACTCTTACAGTCTCATTTTTTAAATTATGTCCAATTTCTGACCCCAGATGAATGCTGAAAGTATTCACACCTTACCACTCGTAACTCCATTTGGTTTTTACCACCTTAAACTCACTGAATATGGCCTCAGCTATTTGAATAGCAAGCCTCAAGACTGTGTCAGTCCCAGTGAGAGATTTGCCAGAGGGTCAGATGTGCCTCAAAGTGAAATCAGTGAAAGAAATTAGGAAAACTATCTTGGGAATGTGCATCACTGGGACACTTTAAAGCTAAATGAAACCTATGTTCCTTTTCAAAGTCAAGCCAAAAATCAAAGAGCTTCAAGTAAGGAAACAAACACTCTGGGAAATTAACAGGTTAGTGCGGCTGGAGTTTTTCATCACTGTTTAGTGTAGGTCTATTGGCCACTTTTAAATAGGGAAAAGAATGCTTAGCAAAGATCGTCTCCAGCACACAAAGCTTCAAACCTGGAACTATCAGCATCTTATTCAGGGTGAATAATTATTATAAATAAACTAACCCTCTTTATCCATGTTAGATTACCATGAATAACATAGATAATATAGGAGGGATTTGGGGAGTAACTCTCCTCAGTGCTCTCACTGAACCTACATCTCACTCTACTGGGCAGTAAGTAATAAAAGCAAAAACATTTGCGGGGGCAGGGGGAAAGGAAGAAGAAAAACCGCTCCAGATCTTGTGAACTATGGAAGGCCAGGTCCCTGTAGAGTCTGGCTGGTTTAATAACACTAGTAAGAAAACAAGAGTGGTAAAAAGAACGATCAGAGTGTTCAAGAGCAGCGAACAGAGTATCAATCACAGTGCAACTGCCAAAACACTGCCTGTTCTCCTCCTTGCCGAGACACTAACTCTGAACAATTTGCTGCAGCAAAGGAGCAGATTTAATGAAACAACATGGCTGGAAGGGTTGCGGTGGCAGGATGCCTGGCAGACTGTTATACATGGCATGCAGGCACTGGTGCAGAGCAGCATGTGGGCTCCTACCTCCTTGCAGGGTGTTGATCCCCTCCCCTGCTTCCCAGCAAGACTGCGGTCCCAGAGCAGCCACAAATCTACTGACTCCTGCTCTCCCTCCACCCTTTCTCAGGAGTAAACCCCAGGAAGGCAGCTCACACACTCTAGAGCTAGGCTGGCATTGGAAATGTCAGTGTGAGCTGAAGCAGGAGACAAACAGATGATGTGCTACTGTTCCCACAGTAGTTCTGGGAGAGGCTTCACTCTTGCCTAACAAAAACCATACAGAAGCCTCCTCAGCTGATGACTTCTTTTCCCAAAACAGTTCACTGATAGTCAGGAAGACCTGTTCTGAAACAACCTGCCCCTTGTCAGGAGTTCAGGGTGAAAGGGCCCAAGCCCAAAGCACCCAGCGCAAGTCTTTCTAATACCTCAGGGGTTTGCTCTAAAATGTATCCTCCTAAGTTTTAACACAGGTGGGCAGCATGTCTTGCATTTACCGTTCTGATTCCTGCTTGGTTTATAAACTGCTCAGGCTCCTGAGCATGCCTCGCAGCCCCGCACACTGCCGGTGGATCACTGTGGGCCCATCAATTCAGCGTGACACGAATTCTCATAACGGAGTGATGTCTTGCACAGGGCTATTGTCCACAAACCATTATTTGTTGAAAAACAAACAAGAAGAGAACACTGGAAATACTTTTACATGATACTTTTCCGGTTCCTGAAAATGTGAGATAATGAATAAAAATGTTCATTACGGAATTATTCACTTTTCCCCATGATTCACATCCCGGTAATTACCGTGACCAGCCTAATAAAAACTGCTACAAAACGAAGGTCAACTAGCAGTTAGAAGTGTTCATTTTCATTTCAATGTATTCATCTCTGGCTCCTAATGGCCTCATTTTCTCCTATGCTCTTTAATAAATACCACTGAATTACAGGTTAAATAGCTAAATTAAATTATTGCAATTACAGCATGCGGAGCACTGAAACTGGTTTACCTTTCCCAGTTCAATTAGAGGGGAAGTTTCAACAGCCTGAGACTCATGATTGCTGTCAATATTCTGAATCACTAGGAATATGCACTAAAGGCCAGGTTATTTGACTACAGATTGGATAATTTCTACACCCTTCTTCCCTCCAGTATAAAGAGGAATGAATTGAGTGCTCTCAGCTAAAACAAAATGAGGCAGTCAAAGTATTTTGGAGGAAAGCAACCGCAACACATAATTGATTCTGACTGAAGAGAAGGAAGCCTTGAAGTGGTTCAGGCTGAGGAAGAGTATAGGAGACGACAATCTTCCTCTAAAGGAGAGGCAAATACACTTTAATAAATATGAATGCTTAACCTGCTATCGGCCCACAATTACTTTACATGTACAAATTAAAGATGTTCTTCATTATTTAAATATATTCCAGCATTTGTTGATGTTGCCCCTTCCACAGGCTTAATTATTTAACATCTATTTTATAAGAATGAATATCTTAGTAATAAGGGCCGTTGGAAGACAGATTTAAAAAAAAAAAAAAATAATTCTTTCCAAAAGATGCCAGAGCTTGCAGTGATATTTGTTGTGGAAGAGCTCCCCCTTACTTCTTCACTCTCATGTTTGCAAAAAACACCAAAAAAAAGCTATCAAGGATGGGAGATTCTTTCCTGTAATGAGAGCAGGACATGAAACACAGGCACACTCAAATATAGATAGAATGAGAGAGTGAAATATTTTGCCTGCTCAGTGCAATTACTATTTCTAGAGTCAAGGGAAAAGGGAATCTGTGTTCCACCAAAATCCACATGTTCTGTACTGCACTTAAACAGAGAAATGATACTTTCTCTGTGAGAAAAGTCAGGTGGACCATGCAGCTAAATCACTCACATGCTTTGATTACTTTTTCTTAGGGCACCTATAGGAAGTAGTGAGAAAGGGAGTTACTTTGTGCCAAGCTGAGGAGCCACATTAAAATGTCTTTACAGCCAAAATTATATATATATATATATATATATATATATATATAGTCATTGAGGTAATTGGCACATACACAAAATCCTGTTCTTTTATTATCTTTAATATGTTTTACCCCTACAAGCATTTAATTCCCAGTAATCAACTGGGTGTAAGCAAAATCAGAGTATGTCCAACATACCAAAACGGAGTTGTGATTAATACTAATGTTCAAGAAGGGGACATAAATAGGGACACAACTGTGAGTTAAAAATGTCACCAAGTCCTTGCACATGCCACATCAAAGCTGTAGAACATAAATAATTTTTCCTACTGGATTTTATGTTGGGTTTGTTTTGGGTTTTTTGCACATGCATCCTGCTGCTAATAGCCTTAATGAGCCACAACATTATGTTGGTGTTTGTTCTCAATAGCTTAAGCAGAACTGTATCCCTATTGTATTTTCTGTAAATTATAACCCACACTTCTCATGAACTTGGATGGAGAGATAGTTCCCACATGCAAATTACCAAGAGAAGATCAAATCTGAAATGAGGTAGCCTACAGCGTGGGGCAGACCCTGAATGCACTTCATAACAATGCACGAGCTAATTAGTGGCAGCACCTAGAGTCCCAAAGGAGAGGAAAGGACTATATAGCATTATAGCATGACTCAGCAGAGAATGTCAGAAACACAATTACAGAGAAATTATTACCAGGATCACTATGAAGTCCTAAGAGTACTAAAGAGTTCAATGCTTGTTTGAGTAGAGGAAGAGAATGAGGAGTTCTAAAGGTATGAATTTCTCAGACTCATCCCTCTAAGCAAACTTGAAAGGTTTGATTCTCCACCCACCCTTCCTCAACCTGAGAGCAGGTTCAGTTCACATACAACCATGTGAAATGAACCCTGCAGGGCTTGAACAGTTCTAGCCAAAACCATAGCAATGGAAATGAAATGAGAGTTTTGTGATAGCTGACAAATTAGGTTACATCTCTCCAACTGTGAAGTGCATCCACTCTACAAGGTATGTTTCCACTGCACTCTTCCCAGGTCTAAGAGGGCATCCATAACACCCCCGGGCTGAGTGACCCATGTCTGGACTTTCAGATCCTATTAGGAATTTAGCTGGGATATGCAGGACATGGAAGAGACAACTGGAAGGCTTTTCTTATGTCTATCACATTAAAAAAACTCTTGCAAGGATAACTGTACCAGTCAAGCAACATAGTCAATGTATAAAACCTTTTCACTGGATACCAGAGATCCTGTTTTAAAGATTCAACTCATGCATTTAAAGCTAAAACAAGTCTGAAGATCATAAACTAAAGCTGCTCAGAACACTTTTACCAAAGGTTCTCGACATCTAAGAAGACCTGTTTTAAGAGCTGAGTTTCAGTGAAGTTTCATCAGAAAAACTATGAGAGTTGCCTAAGGATCAGAGACCTGCCCTAGTAGTCATGAGACCCATTTACAAGTCCTTTTGTCAGACTGCAAATGATCTGGTGAAAGACACAGAAACAACATAGACACTGACCCAGAAGCCATCAGATTTGAACCAAAATACCATGATGTTGCCTAGAAAACTGAAAATGAAATTTAATTTCTCAGAAATCTTTAAATTTGGGATTTGTTACAGTAGGAAGGAAAACACAATTTGAAACTTTAATACTCGATGCAAAGTGAACATTTAGTATTATCGGTTCTTGGGATGCAAATCCTTATAAGAAACCTGCTAGAAGTCACCATGAAGTTTCTGCTGGGTTGTACCGACCACAATTTCATGCCTAGATCACATGTTTGTTTTTTTTTCAGAACATCATTGCTAGCACTTGAAAAAATGAAGAAAGTTGATTTTTTTCTGGGCAATTTCAAGCTTTTATATCACTATGAAATAAAGCTTTCCTCAGCTCGAAGCTAAGAAGGAAGGAACACTAGTACATTAGTAACAGACAATAAAAGAAACATGAAATGTACCCTATAATTCCTTGAATTACAGAAACAAGTCAAAGCTCAGACAACTTGGAAGAGTGAGCCAATGTCAACTTTTTTACTCTTTTTGTTTTACTCTGTGAAGCATAGTTTGTACCGTGAAACCTTTATTATGCTCCCTAGGGAAGAAACACCAGCTTGCTAAAGTCACTCATTCTCTTACGGATGAATTGCCACTCCCTTCTTCAAGGTGAAGAGAAAGGGCAATATCACCATAATGCACTATCAAGATCTCAACAATTTCAAGAGACTCCAAACCAGCCTCTCAGGGCTGGTGGCAAGCTGTATTGCCTGAGGGAGGGCAGAGATAAAGTCTACAGACCTCTCCAGGGCAGAAAACTGCATCACTGCAGTCAGATGCAATTATGGGCTGGAGCAGCCTGCAGGAAAGGGGACTGACAGTGACCAAGAGAGTGGAAAGGCCTGGGAGAAAGCAGACCAAACATTAGTAATGCTAAGTCAATGCCTAGATTGCTAAATCTATGTGTTACACAAAGGACCTCCTTTGGCAACCACTACCCAAGATGACTAACATTTGCTCATGCTGACTTCAACAAAAACTAAGTGCCTGAGAAACTGCCACCTAGGGTGAGGAAGGGTATGTCTACATGGTATCTGGCAAGCTGACAAAGGCTCACCCTGCCTGCACTCCAACCTGGCCAGATGCAAGCCAGCACCAATGCAGAGGACATACAACTGTGGTTAGTACAACTCCAAACCCAAGCTAACAAGCCCTGCAGAGACACGAGTCTGGGGCTCAACATCCTCACTCATATAGCTGTATGGCTTCCGGTGCAGGGTTGGCTTGTGTCCAGTTGGCTCAAAGCATGGGCAGAACAAGCTCATGTGTACTTGCAAAACACTGTGCACACCTACCTTCACACAGCTCTCAATTTCGCCCAAGAGGTTGAAGAAATGAAGAAATCCCACATAAAACAGCCATTCTGGATTCCTGGCTTCTTTAAAACCCAGCAATTCACACTGTAGAGACAATCCTAGTTTGCTTTCCTAGCAGCCTCCAGGTATCGAATACTTCATCTCAACAAAATAAAATTAGTTATAGTTAAATCTTTCAGGTCCTCTTTTTTTTCTTCCCTTTTTTTTTAATTTTTGCTTATTTATTTTTGTGTGATCTCAATTACAGTAAAACTTGAAAGACAAGCAGATCCTCATATTTGATCAGAAGTGCTTCAGTACCTCAATACATAAGTTTCAGCCTTTCTAAGCAGGAATTTTAGACGTGCTTTTGTCATGCATTTTAATTCTGACTACCTTGGGCCAAAATAGTCTTATCTTCTGCAAGATCATTTGGTAACTACTGACCTGGATTATGAGCCTAATCCAAACTCAGAGAAAATCGCTTTCAACTGTATGTTCATTCTATGCCTGTTGTTCACGTTGCAACATGACTAGACCAGACTTCTAGAGGCTGAGAACTTACTAACCAAGTCTGTGCCCAAGCCCTTTTTATTTCCTGCCTGTAAAATGGTCATACTCACCTGTGAGGGCTGATTAAGAGAAACCACAAAGATGAGCTATGCTACACAATCTCAGGCAAGTTGAAGCATTTTTAAGGATTATTGCTCCATTTCTGAAGTACTAAAAGACTGTACCTCAGAGAGCAGAGGAGTCAAGAAACGCTACACTCTCTGACTTCTACCCAGCTTAAATTCTTAGGAATCTACATGTCAACATGATGGCCACTACTCAGTAACAAAATTAAACACTGTACCCTAGAACTTTCCAATCAAACCAGATTGCTACACCCACTGCCAAAAAATAATGACTAATGAAATGACTAAGAAGGGATTGGTAACTGAAAAGCAGAGGCTACAGAGTGCCACTGTGCTCTGAAGTATTAATTCTGTCAGGGAGCTTGGCACCATTTGAGTATGTTATAGCCTTTTCCCTTTGATAACACAATGCCAATCCAGTTTGGTCATTTTATTACATAAGAGAGGGGAATTCCTCCTTGCAGCAGGAACCTCATCACTTCAGAGGAAAAAGTAAAGTCACCCAGGGGAACAACAAAATGTTAAAACAAGTGTATGTATTAGAGCTTAAAGTGGGCCTCAGAAAGGCAGCAAATGATAAATGAACTGGAATCATCCCTTGCTACTTACCGTACACAGACATGAAGGGACAGAAATGAGACAGAAGCATCAAAATGGCAAAAATGAGTGGACTGACAAACTTTCTCTTAATGCCCTTGCCAAAACGCCCTGTTGTCTTCTGAAATTCAATTTAATGGTAGTCAGGGAGTAGGAAGTCTGATCTAATGCTCACTGAATCAATAGCAATTGATTTTTCTGATAACTCCCATGGACTTCATCTATGTCCTGCCCTGAAAGAGTTCATTTGTTCCCTTGTTATTTGGTCATATTTCTTCCTAATGCAGATCTCCAAAAGGGCTCAATTTCTTTGAACATACAAGTCTATTCAAAATAATCCTGTTAACATTCTTCCACTGTTTGCTTTATCCACACACCTGATTGCCTGAGATTACATCCCCAATACAAGAGACACATTAGGGAAAAAGGGAATTGTCCAGGTTCACAGAGGAACAGTGTGATGGCAGCAGCAGCCAGAAACACCAGTTTCCACTGGCTTTCCTGTCTGGCATTTGAGCTGCAGAATTATCCTTGCTGGAATGACTCTGATTCTATTATTTATTGTTTACTCATGAATCAATTAGAAGTTCTCTGGGCTTCTTGAGATGAAAAGTTCTAGCTAAAAAGGTACATATTGTTGTTGTTGCTATCATTAAGATCATTCACAAACAGAAGCGTCATGGTAAATTCAGAACAAGTTCTCCTGAAGCTCACATATCCTTCCAGGCACCTGTTCATGTCGTTATATAGTATTAAGGTGTGAACAGGGAAAACCATGTACCCAGTCAGTGCTGTAAGTGGCCTGCCAGCTCCAGCTAATCACCAAGTTATTTACTTCCAGTTTATTAGGCTGAAATTGCCACTAGCTGTTGGCAGCCTCTAATATTTACACCTTACTTTCCTGGGGTCTCTTCAAGCACTGCTGTAATAAAAAAAGCCATTTCTTCCAAGTTTAGATGCAAGAATTAACACACAGAGCACCACACAAGGCCAAGCCAAATTCTGATCTCAGTTACAAATGTGCAACCCCATTGATTTCCAATGGCTTAATTTGCAACACTCTTGAGCTGCTGTACCTGAAAGCACAATTTGATCCACCATTTTCACAGAGAGGAGTAACAGCAGTACCTCTTACACACTTGTAAGTATTTTAAACACAATGCAGTTGTACAAATATCAATCACAATCAATGGCCCTCAGTCTGATTTCCATCACATCCAATAAAACCCAGAAGCAATTCCACAAATATTTGCCTAAATTATTCTTATTCATTTTATACACTTCTGTAGTTTTTTATTATTTTAGCATTTGAGAACCTCAGAACTTCCAAAACTTTATCCACCTAATACTCCCATCAGAGAGTGAAGAATTGAAATTCCTCATTAAATTGGTGGGAGACTTTCCATGGAAAAAATTAAGGGACGTTTCCAAGGTCACAGGGAATTTTCAACAAAGGCTTGGACTTAGATTTCCCAAACTGTAGCATACAGGACATGCAATATAAGAATTTTCTTCTCTTATCAATACTTTTCACTGTATAGCAAGAAAGGCCTACATCATATTCTTAAATCCACTCGCAGTATTTTCCAACCAGGATTTTCCTTTTTCAGCCAGATATAGGGTCCTTTCACTGATACGGTTGGGAATCCCTGGACAGGAATGCTTTATTTTCTCCTACCTGGAAAGAGATCCTGTTGTTGGTCTCCTAAAGTTGCCTTTTCTAAGGAACACACCCAATATGGTGTTCACCTTTCTTTTTAGACATGATTAAAACTCACAGCCATGCCCTCAGTTGTGTAAGGCCAACAGAGTATCTGTTTGTACAGAGCCAACATGAGATTCCTGATCCTGAGCCTCTGATGTGCATGGAGCTATGTGCTCCACGTGAAGTTCCCAACCCTTTCACACCTTCCAGCTACCAACACAAGGGAGTTCCACAATTTGCTCAGGGCCAGGCACGCCTTTATTCATAGGAAAGCCTGCTAAGAAGCAGCCAGACCAAACCAATACTGACTCATAGCACATGTGCACTTGCTCAAGTGACCACTTCCAGAAACAATAAAATACTTCAGACAAGCCCTGTCCTGCAAAAATTACACATTCACAGCTCATTTGTCAGGCTGAGTTCATTGCAATAAAGAAAGCTACCGTATTACAAAGGATAGCTTTCTTTACACATTTTCTTAAGGATGTTTTCCCCTACCCCACGTAGGAACAAGCTGTCAGGAGACTGCACTGCTCTGTTAAGACTGCTGGCTGCACTGTATGCTGTGCCTGGTCTCTTGACTTCAGTCCTGGCTCTCCTCTCCTCCTCTCTCATGCACTACAGACTGACCAGTAATGAGTATCTCACCAGCTTAATCTAGGGTCCGTATCAATTATGTTTCTTCCTTATAAGAAAAGAAAATGAAGAAGGAAGAGAAGGAAGACAAAAAACAGGTTTTGGTTTTTAATAACTCGCAAGTACAACCTGATAGGAAGAGAGCTACCATTTATTTTATTTTGGTTCACTTTCAGATTTCCAGTGGCTTTGTGAAGTATATCATTTGGGAGCTGCTGACATTATAGCACAGTCAGGTAGATAGAGGTCAGGAAAAAAAATCATCAGAAGCAATCTAAAAACGCCAGGTTTCAACCCAGTAAAGTGTAGTTACTTTAATTGGCAAAGTCACGCTGCTCAGTTCAGTACCATCTATGAAACAAAACCCAAGGATTTTAAGAAATAATTAAATTTGAAATAATTTTGTTATAGTTACATCCCAAATTGAAAAGCCAGCTAAATGTAAAAAACAGTCTCTCCTCTGTTCTCACCTGCCTGATGTATATAGAGTATCTATTCATGTACCAGAGGAATGGAAGGTAATTTTGGCATGACTACAGTACAGAAGCTGATGTAACCAGGGCTCTAAGATCCCAGTACCTATCCTTCTCCATGACTCCAAGTCCTTTCTCTGTCCCTTTTATCCTCCATCTCCCTTCCTCCTTCCTGCTCTCTCCTGCCTTACACACATCCCAAGTCAGCCTGATTTACAGACAGTGAGGAAGATTTGGTTTAGTCTTTACACCTTCGTCTGCCCATGTGTGACATAGTTTTCTAGTCATAGTCATTACCTGAATAGTGATTTAGCAACAAATAAAGATGGAAAAGATAGTTCACCAGAAAAAAAAAAATCAAAGTGATTAAATCGGTTAGGCTAACTATTTTTCCTCTGTGTTCACAGTAATACTGGCAAACATTTTAAAAGTCCAAGGAAAATTTTCAAGAGTCTTTAGAAAGCAAGAGCTCTCTGTTTCCTGGAAACGCTGACAACCCTACTCCCATTATGAGAAATTCCTGCTCTTGCCCAAAATGTCACCTTCATACTGGCACACTCTGGGCTGCTAACCTGCTGTTACACACTGGCTGGGATGGCATATTCCAATGGCCAAGAAAGAACTGCTTATGAAAGGACTAAATTGGAGAGCCCGTGTGAAAATATTACGCTTGTACCTGTGTTTATCTAAAAAGCTGTTGTGCTTATTGTATGCAGGTGTACGTCAAAGTTGCCTGGATGCTACAAAACCTGATCTTGCACCCAGACAGTTCAATCTTTTGCGGCTTTTACTGTCTGCTCTCCACAGATCTGCATAAATTCAAGCTACGGAACTCTGAGAAGCATTTGGCCTTGCCAGAAATGCTTGAGCACCTAGCCAGCACACAAATAGAAAAGGGAACAGTAGCAGTTTTTTGGGGTTTGCTTGTTTGTTTGGTTTTTCTTTTTTCTTTGGTTGGTTGTTTTTTGGTTGTGTTTTTCTGTTTGTTTAGTTGGTTTTAGTTTTGTTTGGTTGTTTCTTTTCTCTTTTCTTTTCCTTTTCTTTTCTTTTCTTTTCTTTTCTTTTCTTTTCTTTTCTTTTCTTTTCTTTTCTTTTCTTTTCTTTTCTTTTCTTTTCTTTTGTTTTCTTTTATTTATTTTATTTTATTTATTTTCTTTTATTTTCTTTTTCCTTTCCTTTCCTTTCCTTTCCTTTCCTTTCCTTTCCTTTCCTTTCCTTTCCTTTCCTTTCCTTTCCTTTCCTTTCCTTTCCTTTCCTTTCCTTTCCTTTCCTTTCCTTTCCTTTCCTTTCCTTTCCTTTCCTTTCCTTTCCTTTCCTTTCCTTTCCTTTCCTTTCCTTTCCTTTTAAATGGATTGAATTAACTTCAGAATCCACACTGTGCATGCACGAGGACTGGAAACTGAACTTCCTTGCCCTCAGATAATACGCCAACACTTCTCCCTGAGTGAAAACTGAGAGACAAAGTCTTGGCAGTAATCGTTTCACCGTGTGTTCTCCTGGAGTGGAGTTTGTCAAGTACTTCAGACAATTTGAGGATAGCACTGTCTTGTGTATAGATATTTCACAAGTAGAGAAAAAAATTACCTGGGATACATTATCTGGTAACTGTTCACTCAGCTCATGATAGGTATGTGCCTCTGAACTGTTTCTGGCATCTAACAATCTCTCTTTTGATAGATAGCAGTATCTCAGCAGCCTACTCTCTGAGCCAGTGCAGACAAGGAATGGGCAGCACACGTTCATCAAACTAACATCTGCTTTCAATTCTCCTTTATAGATGTGGAATCCTTTCAACTGGACATTAATCATCCTCTACAGCAGCAATTAGACACTTAAAACAGAGCAGAACAAATCAAATTAGCCTTATTTATTAAACAAAAGAATTCTAAGGAGTAAATAAGAAAAACACCAGACTATCCTATGTGCAGCAACATAAAAAGAAAATTAAGATATTGACACACAAGAGTGTAAAAGCTTTCAGGTGCTATTTTCAAAGCTTCAACTGTAACCAAATAGCAGAGGGCTCTACTGCAGAATGCCTCATTGATTATTTTAGCAATAAGGTATAATTGAAAGGATTATCATGAATGTGATGTTTCCCTTCCAAAAATTCCAGGAATGCAAAAATGACTCTCATCTGCACTGCATGTCTCATGTTCTTAATGCGGGAACTTCGTTTTTGCTCCTGAGGAATTCAAGTTCAGGGAAATGTTACCACAGAAATTCTCATTCACTTGACAAAGGAAAATCTCTCTCTTTTCTGCGGTTAAACAAACCTAAAAATTGTATCTTTGGAGAGTCTGTCTTGGTTCAGCTTCAGGCAATGGATGTCCTGCACACTGAGAGACATTCATCTCCCCCAGGGATTAAGCAGATCACCCAGAGGAGCTCAAATTATCCAGAGTAGCTCCTCTAAATAAGGAAACAGAGGAGTTTCCTCTTGCTGGGTTTCCCCGTCTTGGCAGACAGCTTTCAGCAAGCAGGGTGGGTGATACATGTCTATGAAAATTAGTAGCAAAATATCTGTATATCAGGAGACAAATTTGGACTGGTCCACAGAAAGGTGCACAGCTCTCCACCAAACACCCGATACTCTAGTTGTCTCTTTTTCCATCTAAATTTAATTGCTTTTTCCAAAAACACCTTTCATTTTTTAATGAGGAAATGGTATAATGTGTTTGTTACAGAAAAATGGCAATGCTTAAGTGAAGAAGAGCTCTCATCATCCAGATTACACCTACCAGCACTATTTCAAGCTTGGGTTTTTTGTTGTTGTTTTTTTGTTTGTTTATTTGTTTTTTAATAAAGGTGGCTAAATGTTAGGCAGATGAGAGGTTTCATGAAAGAATATGTCTGAGGACAGCAAGCAGGTTTTGGCTGTTCACGCACAAAAATGATCTTCCTATGCCTGTGCCACAGACATGAAGTTGGTCATCTGCTCCCATCCAGAAGGTTCCAGCTTCATGCTGGGCTGCTTTTGCTGCTGTAAAGTACCAGAGGAGGACAAGCAGGTCCAGAGCAAATGCGGCTGCTGCCTGCTCTGAAAAACTTGTGATGCTTTATTTCCTCTCTCTCTCAGCACTTACTCATGGTGTCCGCTGCTGGGATGGAGGCTTGTGTGGAAAAGGGAAAAACACTTTCTTCAGTGAACCTGTCAGACCTCTCCTCCTCCTTTGATATCTGCAGACCACTATGCTGATCCTTTCCTCACCCTTTCCCAGCTCCATATACACCTGACTGTAATAACAGTAGAGATACCATCTCAGGTTAGCTCATTACGTGTTTATTACTCCTTTGTTTATTTCTTCCTAATTGTTACCTGTGCAAGCCTGTGCCTCTAGCCCAGTTCTGGTGAGCCTGAAAAGCCTCAAACTGAAAATAGCCTAAAGATGTGAAGAATCTCGGCCAGCATCACAGCCCAAAAGGCAGTCAGTTAGCTGAGGTATGGAGGGAGAATAAATACAACACTTAGCACATTGGGATGTTTTTTTATCTAAGATTTCCTGGCTTGGAGGTACTGTGTTAGCTATTTAGATGTGGTTACAAATAGAAGTGCCTGACATTAATCACAATAATTTGGCAATGTGGCTACCAATGTGAAATTACAAATGGGACAGGTACCTCACAAACCTAAGCTCAGTGTATTGTTGGCCAGATCATTTATCAGCCAGGGAAAATAACCTTTCCTCTATGTTCTATGATCTCATGCAAATGGGAAACTAAGCAAGAGAGGGAGGATGGGACCTTGTTTTTTGATTTGATTTTTCATTTGGTTCAATGTAACTTTAAGAAATATTAAACTGCTCCTTCATATAATTTCATCTCTACCACTGGCCAAGAGAAAAGCACTAATTTATAACTTGAAGCAAGCCTTGAGATAATGTCACCCACCATTCATCCGAATTTGTCACTAGCATCCCATTAAAGCTGTAATTATTTTTTAATTAAAACTAAGGAAGCTGGCATGCGTGTGCCTACTTTATACATCTGTTATGGGTTAAAATAGCTTTTAAAAAATGTTTTTTTAGACTGCAGTCTTTTGTGGCCATGGCCTATGCCAAAGAAAACGCAAACTTGCTTATTTTCTCCATGGGGCGCAACACTGCCTATGTGTGCCTGAACAGATTCGACTGGCCGTGAAAAGAATTCTAAATAAAACACAAACATGGAATTTGGCAACGCCACAGAAGCGAGCTTAAGACTAATTCCAGCATGCGGACGGCTCTCACACAGCAAGTCTGGCTCCACTATAAATGAAACCAGGCTCTGTAAAATCGCCAGTAAAGTTTGAGTTAAGATTTAAAGAGACAGCGCTCTTATTCCAAGTTTTAAGGGGGAAAAAACCACATGCACACACATGGGCATGGACACATGCATACCCCAGGTTATTAAGGAAATTCATGCTGGTCCAATATGCCTGTACATTGTAAGCTGTGTTTACTTTCAGCAATCATGTCCATTTAAAAAAATGAAGTTAAAAAACACCACAAACACCTGCAAATTCACCTTGGACTTGCTTTCTAGAAATAAAATCTGTATTTATTACTGCAGGGACCACAGGATGAAGGTCCTACCTGGTAGCAAAGCTGAAATGATATGTTAAGAGCTTATGAATGTTTGGGGGAGAGCAGAGCAGGGGAAAGGTGTGAATGGGAAGAAGCTCCAAGGCCATGGTGGCCACAGACAAAGCAGCCTGTTCCGATCTGACAGCCCAGCAAGCAGGATGGTGAATCACTCGGACATGCTGAGAAGGAGCTATATGCAATACAGCCCCATGCTGCTATGCAGAGGGGCAAATTCAGCCCTGGGGCAAAGAAATCCCCTGGGTAACACCTCCCCGGCAGTCCTACCCAACCCAGAGAGCAAAGACATCTGTGAAAAAAGAGTATGAAGGAAGTGAGAAACAGTGCTCACCCGTTTTTACCTATTAAGGAGAAAACAAATTTAACAAATCTCAGGTTATAATCACCAAACGCGGTCTAGCAAACTTATCAGGAAAGGAGCAAATTACTTAAGGCAGTGATGGTGCTGTCTGCCACACACTCTCACTCCCCTTTACAGCTCTGGATAACACCAGGCCACAGAATTAATATTATACCTCAAATGCCCACCTCAGACCCTGACCATTGGGTCTTTCCTCAAAAAGCAGAGAGCTAAAGGGAAGATTTACTTGTTAGAGGGCTCCAAATATGGAAAAAGCTCAGACTTTTCTGAGTGTGCTCAACTGCGCTAATGAACATTGACAACGGTAGCGAAGGCAGGGGCTAGCAATACTTCAGCTTTCACACTGCTTCTCCTGGAAGGAGTGCAGAGATAGTAGGAAGGAAATTGGGAAGGAGTTTACAGCAATTCCACAGGATTACTTTTAAACTATTCTATGCATCAATTGATAGTGACAGTGAAGTGTTTAGCTTCAATAGGCTGCAGGTTTAGTTCAGTCTAAGAACGTGCCAGGAATTTTTTTTTTAAATACCCAACACACTTTATTTTTATTACTGTTGTATTTTATAAGGTTTTACAGAAAGATAAAGTTATGCACCAATCTTGTCCTCACTGTAGGCAAAACTACTATTATCCTATACCACAATGATCCTATTCACAGTTTAACCAACAGTTCAGATATTTTTGTAAAGGATTTGGATTGATCAATCCAAAAACACTCAGACCTAATTTTTTGACAGACTAAATTATAAGTCTGTCTGTACCATAATAAATGAACTTACTCTCCCCCTTTTCAATCAGAGGACTGGGAAAAATAACCTAAATTTCTGTTAGAAGATGCAAACAACAAAAAAAAAAGGCCATGGACAGTTTAAATACTTATTTCTAAAGAATACTCTGATTCTGACTTTAACCTGTGCACATCCCTGAATTCCATAGACCATGTTCACGGTTAGCATACACTGCTGAAGTCAGGAAACACCTCATAGAAAGATGCTCGACAGCCCCTAACCCACCTCTCAGTGGACTGCTGGCATGGTACAGCATGCTCTGGAAACACCATGCTTGTCACGCAGCCATGGAAAAGACTTAAGGATCAGGTTTAGATCTGTGTCTCACGTGAAATAATCTAGGTCAGTACAGGACATGTCAAGAATCAGTACACTGACACACCAAAAGGATAGGATACTCCCTATGCTTTGCCAAGGGATGTAATACATTTATAGTTGGCTTCAAATAGCCAAATGATGTTTAAACAGGCATAAAAGCTGCAGGTGTGTTGTGCAAACTGGCCTCTCTCTAACCAAAGATTCTTTATGTTAATAATAAAGACAGCGATTTAGAAAGCACGATTTCGTGGCATGAATCCAGCTCCTGTGTCTCCCCATCTCCTTGCTTAGTGCCTGCATTAACCTCATTTCAGAAGTCCCAGGACCTCTGACTCTTACAGCTGAATTCATTAAAAATGTAAGCCCTCTCTACGTGGGATTTTTGCCTGCTTCCTTCCAAGTGCATGTTTTAGTGACTCATTGAACCTGGTTTCCCTAGCTTGTGCTACAGCAGGTTGTGTTAGCTGAAATAGGGATCCATATAAATGGTTTGATTAACACAAAACCAAGAGGGAAATAAAGATAGCAAAGGCACATACCATACTCTAGCCTAGCATATTTCTGTTTGTACTGCAAAAATACTTGAAAAGAGAGTGTCCAAAATAAAGCTAACTGCACTAAAATGTATGTTGCTAACAGTTGCTCAGCTGTTTACTGCTCAGCAAAAAGAAGGACTAACATGCAGCACACAGGAGCCCAGTGGGGTACACATGAGGTACATCAGCATGGCTTCTTTGACTTAAATCCCTTTCTGAACATAAAGCATCCCATCTGAGCACTGAACACTTCCTTTCATCTATTTTTATGAAGCATTCAGGAAAGAAAAAAGAACCCAGGTCCTCTGAATTATGAAGCTCTAGAGGAACACAGGGTAATATTTCTGCAGTTCTCTGGCCTAAACTGAAGCTACTCCAGTTCTTCTAAAAAAATATATAATAAAGCTATTTCACTACAAAATGTACAACACCTCACTGTTGCCTCCACCTTTCCCGCTCCGGCTGGTGAACTAAAGAGTGGTTCTCATCACAACTACCTACAACATAGAACATGGCTTGCCCTACTTCCTTTGACCCTGAGCACTGTATTTGTGCACAAGAGATTTATCTCTGTTCTCACAAACTGAACAGCCCAATTCACTTCCTGGCTCAGACACACAAACACATCTGCAAGTGTCTCACAGAAAGTGAGAAGAAAAGTGATGACAAAAAGCTCTTGCTGAAGGGACAGAAGAAAACTCCATTCTGAATATGCCAGGTGAGGCTGTACAAGTGAACTGTTTAGCATATGCTACATACAAATGAATAGAAATTTACTGAGAGAAAGAATAATTGCATACATTTATGCCTCATGCATGTGTATAAAAAAAAAATCAGCTCTTAGAAAGATGGTGCATTGCCCAACCAAAAGGCGAGGCACCTGACAAACACTACCCCTAATTTTGTTGCTTTGTAGGTGATTGCTTCCTTCCTTCTCTTCCTGCAGTTGATTTCTTCTCTTTTTAGGAAGTGTTCACCAAGAAGCATTCAACTCCCTGAAAAGGCTAGGAAGGAGGTATCAGCAGGGAGATGATGGTCCTATCCTGCAAACCATTCCTGGTGGTTACTCAGTTGCAGAAACATTAAAGTCATTCCTGTCCTTTCGTGGAATACGAGCAAGCACCATGCTACCATTTTAAATCTAGGTCTTGTCCTCCTTCGGACAATCAAGGTACTTTTGAATGTAATGGCTGTCAAAAGCTACAGAGGTGCCCAGACCTTGCCTGCTGCACCCCATTAATGCTGTCTTTATTTATGCTGGTGTCTTCTGAAAAGTACTGCACAAATGCCAAGAAAAAAGAAGACTCTGATTTGTTTGGGTCTTCTGTCAAGAGCAGCAGGCACCTTGCCATCAGTGGTGCCTCTTTGTAACCAAGCAACTCTCTCCCATCTAAACTACCGATACTCCCAAACATCTAATGAATCGGGGAGGGGGAGGAAGTGGGGATTATTACTAATGGGAGCAACAAGGAACAAGAAAGGAGCTCTGTAAAGATAAAAAAAACCAAAACAACCTTGCCTAGTGAGATAGAACAGAATTGTCCTTCCCTTGCTCTCCCATAACCTTGTCTTTTGCCTGGTCTCCTACCTGATACCACCAAAGCCTATTCATCCTTTAACAAAGATGGATCAGTTGTGGTGCAGTTCCCTGGTGGTTGCCTATAACCTATACTCTGAAGTCTCCTACTAACTACTAACCCAGCCATAGCTCAGCAAACTCTAAAAGGAAATAAATTTGTTCATTCCAATAAGCAAATTATAAAATCACCTTCATCCGTCATGTTCCTATATTTTTAAATTTGCTTGTGGACAGAGAATTGCCTGCTGGGAATTACCCTTCCCCCACTCACATATACATGCTTTAAAAATGCAAAATCTAGCCCTCTATTTCAATATTTCTGATGTCAGTGACCGGTGGCGGCTCTCCCCATACAGTAACTGCTTTAAAGCGCTGCATAGAGCACTGCATTAAAAATTAATTACACATGCTATTTTATTGATAGTGCATAATGTAATGAGCACCAGCTGTGCTAAACATCCAAACTCCTTTTTAAGACAGCTATAAAAAAAAAGAAAGAAACTGCACTTCCAAATGCTTCTCCTGTCAGAGGAGAAAAACAGCAACATCTTGGATGGATTTGAAACAGGATTCTTTGATTTAGCTCTCCATTTGGAGTGTTTGAAGAGTTCAGACTCTCGGGCTCAGTGTAGTGGTATGCAGTCGAGTTAACTCTCTCAATGTTGGAGCCACTGTCTTTACTGCAGGCATCGTTGCCTTGAACTCTTTTGTCCCGAAACTACCAGATTCAGTTCCACCCGTTAATATTGCAATTAAGATCTTTTCTTTTTTTCCTGGGATGTCTGGAAATGGCATACATCCACTTTAAAGCACCTTTAAATATCTCTGTTGCTCCTGCTGGTTCTTAACTTGACATAATTAGGACTTGCAAAGTTATGCTGATTGGGCATCTGTCTAGAACAAAGTCTCAGCCACACTCAAATTGCCAGTTCCATTGCCCCATGCAGCACCCTAATTTTAGTCACCTCTCTGCAGTCTTAAGATCTCTTCACTGCCTCTTGACACACTATTCAGTCAAAAAATCATCAAAAAATCAGTTTAGGATTAGATCCATCTATTTGGAGTTTGGATCTGACTTTAATATCTGGTGAGACAGAAAGCTGCATAGACAGGTCACATATGATTTTAATACTTTGATAGATGAAAAGATGAATGCATACACTCACACTGATGCATTACCATTTTTAGTATATACATCTCCCACACATCTCTGCATTTTGTAAGTACTGTCCATAAAGTCAATTCTACTATAGCATGTATTAAATATTTCACTAAAATAAATACATACGTGTAACCATGACTAATAGGGACATCTCTCCTGAATGTTAGCCAATATTTTATGCAAACTTCTTTATGGAGCAAAATGAAAAGATACATTTACAAAGCATCTCAAGGAAGCCATGGGTCTTTGTCTGTCCTCAGACACATAAACCAAATTCCTCTTCCACCTCTCAAAAAAAGCATCCAGTGCTGATAGAAATCAAGTTTTAGTGGACTTTTTTTTTTTTTCTGAGATTCCATTCAACAAAAAAATTCAGAGCAGAGTATCAGCCATTGTCCTGGGACTTGATGAGTTAGGAGGATTTTGCTGGATGAGTTTGCATTTTCTACCCTGATTACTGTTTTGTTTTACATTGATCTTCTTGTGTTAATAAAACCCATTCTGAAGTGAACAAAAGCTTGTTTCTTGTTCTAGTAAGAAATGTGCTGAGCGTATACCATATCACTAACACAAAATTTTTCTAAATAATACTGCTTTCTAGACAGACTCCATCAACTGCATCAAGCTTTTTAGAGCAGGGTGGTCTAATCTAGCTCTTCTTATTGGCTTACTGAAGTTACAAAACCAACACAAAATTAATATCGTGATATAACTAAAGTAGGGGGAATATTCTTTTAAAACTATATTTACAGGTATTATGTTTTATCTTTTCTGTCAGCTTAACCTTTGCCAAGAAAACACCAGACTAGTTAAATGATGCCGTAAGTAGAATTTCAGTAGCTAAGTAAATTGATACTGACTTTACAAGATGACTGTGCTTTTCAGAATGTCCTAACGACCAATACAGCTCATTCCTTGAATTAATATGAGGTTTTTCCTCTCTTCTGAGCTATGGCTCCATGCCTTCCTCTATTTTAGATCCTACACTTCACAGCCCTGTCGATTAATCATTCCTGTCCATGACCACTTGCTGGTTTTGGATATATATTTGAATGCAGGTGTAGGGGACAAATTATTATGTGTGCTTTTACAATCCCTCTTTTTTTAATGCCGATTATAATTCCATTCCTGGGGCTTTTGCACTGTAGGATCTTCAGGGCAGGGACTTTTTTCTTTGGAGTGCACACTGTAAAGTGCCATGCACTTCTGTGCTGAGGTTTTCAAAGCTCATCTCTCGTTAACTTTAATGGGAAATGGGCATCCAAATCTCTTAGGCAGCTTCTACAATTTAAGCCTTAATGTACAATATTAATAAATCAGCATCATAAAAAGAGCCTTATGAAGATGTATTGTGAAAAAATAGCCCCACAAAAAGCATTGCAGTGTGTATGAATATGGGCATATACTTTTCTTTACATAATTATGTCTCGCAACAATCATTTGCATGTCTCTGTTATGCAAAAAACAAACAAACAAAACAACACAACCCCCCCAGAAAAAACCCTGTGTGTGTTTTAAAGTTACTCTGAGCAGTTGCAATTCATTGAAACAAAATAAAAAGCAGGTTCAAAAAAGCACCCTAATCTGGCAAGAGGTAAAGCAAAATGAATGCTTTGCCCATTTATATTTTAGATCCAAGCTACACAACCCTGTGAATTTCATGACTCTATTCCAACTTCTAATTAAATAGGCACTAAAAACATTTAAATGGGAAAACCCAATTCCACAGACAGAAGCCTCTGAGGCTAAAAATAAATAAATAAAGATACTGAGAGAGAGACTGTTTCCGTGGTAGATATTGTTTTTAAATCACATGCAAAAACATAGACCTTTACTCACAATTTCCTCATTCTTTGGTGCCCTGAATGCAAAGAATTGAACAAAGACAGAGGAGACCAAAACCAGCAATAGCCAAGTGACATGGTGGACACCAAAGCAGGCTTCCCAGAATCATTTACTGTGAAACTACTATTAGCATCACATTTTCTAAAGATTGCAAACAGCTCTGGATGAAGCAGCACCACTTCCCCTGTGCATGACTGAAAGCTACTCAGCATTCCAGGCAACGATTCTTATCTAGGTCGGAGATTTTCAAATGCAGTTTTCATATGGTTGTGCCCCAAATCCCAACACAAATTCTCTAGCACAAAACTCCTAGGACTTTCAAGGGCCCTATCTGTGAGTGCCCAGCAGAGATTTGGGAGGACCCGCAACCTCAAGCCTTCGGAGTCACAGCTTGCTTGAGAACTGCACAGAAAAAACTCCAGGTGCTGAATTAAATGAATGCTGAAAAACAAGAAAGGTAAGAAATTATGAAGGAGGAGGAGAGGCAGGAACTGTTGATGGCTTTTGTTCAAAGAAGGAAACAATTCCTCAGAAGCAAGAACAGGGCTGACAGAATAAAAGGCTAATCAAGTCAGAGAGACAAGCAGATCTCTAAAGCTGGAGTAAGTGACTGTTGTAAATGTCTAAATTAAAAAAGAGGGCACAATGCAGGGATCACTAGATTATTAGTCACCACAAATAACTCATTTTTCTTTCATTTCCACAAAACATTCAGGGGACTAGAAAGATCCCATAATCCTTGCCACAGTGTTTAAACCATGCCCCAGGGTTATATGCAGTGAATGCTATGGCTAAGAAAGGGTTAACCAAATATAAGCTCCTTTTTTAAGGGAAAAAATGTTTCTTTCAAGCAGAACTTGACCAACTACTGTCATAAACATGTAGCATGCACTTTGATATAACCTATTCTCTAAGTGTGGCAGACTGCAGCAGTAATTACAGGAAGCCATGATAACAGGTCTCTCCACAGAGCTGGCATCATTCTCCCAGCAAACAAGCAATTCTGAAAACTCACAGTGCACAATTCCAAAGTGAGAACTCGAAATACACAAAGCACAAAAGCCTCACTTTCCCATGTTCTCTAATAAGTTATTCCTTCCTTCCTTTTCTATATTTACTTGCTTTTCTCCCCACTAGCTGCTGGCAGCAGAAGCAACAGGGAATCGGGGCATCCAGTTTACTGTTACAAAATCCTGCCAGTCAAAGTCACCTGTGTGCATACTGCACTAGCGAAGACAAAGCACATCAAAACATGAGAACAGTTCCAGTTTGGTTTACTGGTTACAGTTAGAAAGGAAGAAGGGAGGTAAAGGAGCTATCTGACTTTCTGTTCCAGTGCTCACCATTCGGAAGAACCCAGTTCTGCATCCATCTCAGGCCAATTGGTCAGTTTGCTAAGGCTGATGAAGCAACACCTGATTAAAATAGCACACATGCACAAACACTGTATACAGCAGCTTGGATAGGAAATCAGACCAAATCCCCAAGATGCATTGACTGACACAGTGTATTGCTGCAAGCCCGGTGCAAGCAGCTGGGTGCAGGATGAGCCTCTCCCAGGCAGCACAGGAGCCTTCCTCACGTGCTCCTGAGATTTATTCAAAGTCAGAATAGGACCTCAGAATATTTTCTTTCAAGACTGAGAGTTTCCAAGATGTTAATTTAAATTTCTTACAAAACTTCTTGTCTTGCTTTGTTACAAGGAGAGTTGTACAGGAACATTCTCATGGTATACGGTGTACTGCAGCCAGGTGATACCACTGCTTGTGGGAAGGAAAAAGCCGGGCTCAAAGTCTTCAGGGAAGAGTCATTTCCCAGCAGCTTTACCCCTGACAGTCATTGCTGTGTCTCTAAATCCTCTGGTCCTCACACATTACTTATCCAGCATCATTCTAGTAAGTCCCTATTAAAACTCCACACACATTAGCATGAATGAGGGCTGCAGGGTTTGACCCGCCACAGTGAGACTCCATAAATGCTTGCAGATTTTGTCACAGCTATATTTTCTTTTAAGCTCTCCCCATTTTCACCTCTCTAGCCTGCAGTTCACCATAGACCAAATCTTGCAACTGAGCCACGCTTAGAAACATCCACCGATTTCAAAGATATCACTGAGTCTGAAATGATGGGGTCTGGTGACAACATGTCCTTGTCCTCTTCGGCTAGCTCAGAGAGCCTTCATTTCCACAACACTTTCCCCTACTCATGGTGACAAAAGTCAGGCACAAAAAAGGAATAAAGGAAAAGAATTCTGACAAAGGGAGATGTGAGGGATTTTTGGCGTATTACTAAGGAGCAATTTCCTCAAAGCAAGGGAGAAAAACAGCATGAAGTACATACATCCTGCATGCACATGGAAGTGGAAGGGGGCCTTTAATATGAATGATTTCGGGGAAAGGGGAAAAGAAAGAGGAAAACCCAAAACCCTCAGATGGTAAATGTTATCCAATTAAGCTTAAAATAAACATCCTTGAGAGATGATATCTTGGTACTGGGGCATCACATTTGAGGAGTCTCAGAGGCTTATTCACAACTTGGCACAAATGGCCCAGCAATGGTGACCGGTGACAGCTGAAGGTGGGCAGGCAGGAGGGAAGGATTGGGGAAAAGGAGGGAGTGGCACACCCTTTCCCACTCCCCAACCTCTGTCAGGATGGAGGGGGAAGCAGGAAGTGGAAGGGGGTGGTTTAGAGTATTTCGCTGCCTTCCCCATGTGACCCAGCAAAGGCAGCTCTCCCACAGCAAAGATGACATCACTTGGCAGCACTACTGACCTTCAGATAGGAACAAAAACAAAAATGTTTCTATTACCTGACAACTGACAATGACATCCAAATGTGCCTGACGTCTCAGTCTGAATCTCAGTCTGAGTCCCGCCAACTGAGACTGCACGTGCACCACAGCAGGGCAGGCTAAGGCAGGGCGGGAGGGAGGCCAGTGCGCGGAGAGGTGACGTTATCACGGATGTGTGAGGGTGGGAGGAGGCAGCTATGGGAGCCCCCGGCAGGTTTGCAGGCCTGGACGGCCCTGGAGAAAAAACAATAGAAAAAACTGTCAGTTGGATCTAAGTTTGAAGGGACAGAGGAGGCATCAACAGGGGAAACAGGCAAGATGGGGGCTGGCTGCCTAATGTGAGACACACTTAGTCTGAACACCTCTCTGGGTTCAGATGAGGCTGATGGGCTTGTGATGGGCAGGGGAAGAGAAAGAATAGATCTGGGGAACTCATGAACCTGGGCTGGAGGCCTGTGGAGGGCACAGAGAAGGGCAAAGTGGGAGAAACGGCTGGCCCTGGCATGGAGGAGAGTTAGAGGTGGCAGACGTTGCCACCAGCACTTGCTCAGGGACTGAATCAAAAGGGGGATTATTGTTTTACATCTGTGTTAATGTACTGAGCTGACACAAAACAGGGCAGGTTTTCTGCTGAGCTGCTGCTGAAGTAGGCTCCACACGCTAGCCCGGACAGAGTACAGCGACTTAGAACTCAAATGGCTTCAGCAAGGTACCAGGAGCTGAGCTCCCAGAAGAAAGCATTGACGACCACTGTACTGCCTTCCCACTTGAGCTGTGGCCAGTTGTGCATTTTGCACACCCTGATTATGCAGCCTGCTTTGCTATCACGTCTGTGAAGAAGGGAGCAACCTTTTTGCTGGTAGCTAAAAGATGATATCGTAACCTCCAACCGTGTTCTTTCTTTTTAACCCCTCTAGGAATCACCTGCCTTTAAAAGCTGTATTTAAGAGTTTTCTGCTGCTCAGCTGGAAATGCTTGGTTCTCCTGGCACTAGTCCAAACTGAGCTCCACAACTTTAAAAAACTGAGATACAAGTCTTACATATCGATACACAAACGTATGCTGGTATGCATACACACACACACAATCAGGTAAGAGTCACATTTGTGGTAGGCACAAATTAGCAGAGTTTAAAGAAAAGCTGAGCAAATGGCACCGGTTTACATCCAATGAGAATCCCACCCCCTTAATTTAAAACTTTGCTTGCCACTTTATTATTAAATAAAGGGTAGCTACTAATCAAGGGCAGTTGCTAAATGAAGACATGTGGTGGAGTGGTAGCCACTAGAATGCTGGCATTTGCCAACAGTTACCATACAGTGGTAGATCAGAAACCACAGTTTCCCCCTACATTTAGATCAGGAAATACGTGTGTTAATTGTGGGGTATCTTCTCATAAACCGTCTCTTTTTTAATGGTGACCATTCTGGCTATGTGTGCATGTGGGCCTTTCAGATACATGCAAACACCACAGCAACAAGAAGAAATATTTATCTTTGTTCCCTCCAACCCTAGAAAAAACATTTTCTAAAGGAGCCTACACTGTGGCAGTAAGGAGAAATATTTGTCCATGCTCCTTCCAACCCTAAAAAAGCAACATTTTCCAAGAGAGCCTCTCCACCTCAAGATTCCTGATTCGGAAACTAGGCCTGCATGCTGATCTGACAGCTACACATGAGGCAAACAGGGATACTTCATCCTTGGCACAGTATCCAGTGCTCCAATCTGCAAGGACTGCATTTGATTTTGTCGTTTATCTTAAATGGCTAAGAGACCACCAGTGCAAAACATTTGTGTGAAGCGTTTGCCAAAACCACAAGTGAGGAGTCTAAATTCCCTGTGTAAATACTTGAGCTTCAAGCATCAAGGATAAAATTTGTGCTCTGTTGTGAGGAGTGGTTTTAAATAGAAGACATCTCTGTGGCTCATGGAAGGATGTTTTAATTTTAGGGGCTCAGTTGCTTGGCTTTTATAACTGTTTGATCTCCCTGGAAGTACTACCCAAGCAGGTAATGATAACTACTATCCAGATCTTACCTATGTTGCATTTTGGACAGGACTGTGCATTAGCCATATGGAAGCTGATCTCAGACAAGGAGTTCTATGTGTGTATTCTGCTGCCACTGTAATATCTATATGAATAACAAGTTTGTTTTTTTCATGGAACAAGCAAAAAGTAATAAAGAGGCTAGCACAGGTTATCATGAGTTGCCTGGCCACTAGCCCTTGCTGGGAAAATTGTGACTTTGAAATTGGGACCACAGGTTGCACTTAGAGATGTCTGTGGCCTCACCATGGCTAAGGTTCTGCACTCAATACTCTGCACATCGTGGTGGCATACTATAGGTTTTGGAGGAGCTCATCACACACAGGAACTTTATGAAGCCTACCAAGTGCACCAACACAACTGCATGGGATTTGAATGTGGAAGTGCACAGGTCCTAGCACACAACACTGCCCTGAGAATAACAGCCTCTCCTATAGTCCTGGTGGGTCCTACTTGTCCTTCGGTGATGCATTTGATACAATCTGCATATTCCTAGGGCATGCAAGAAGATGCTAAGAGCTCATCAAGTAGGTACAGGGAGGCACTCCCTTCTCTTATCCAATACATTTCCTCTAGTGTAGAAAGGGAAATAAGGTTTCAAACAGAAAGGCCAAGGGATCTTGTAAGAGCCCTCCAACAGAGGTACTAAGGGCACGCCAGCAATTTGCTTTAACAAGGTACCTAAAGAATTTATGGAAAGGACTATAGGAACTAATTGCCAATGAATTAATAGAACTGAACCTGTCACTCATAAGGCCTTTTTCTATCCTCTGGTATGTATGAGGAAATCTTAAATGTGATAACCTAGTGCTAGAAAGAAAAGAGTTAGTAAGGAAGAAGAAGAATGAACAAAGAGAGACTCTGGCAAATGCTCAGGTAGTTTCACCACCACTTCTGAGTCCTGCACTAAGAGACAAAGATCATGGTTCTACCAGACCAGGACACTGAGTCCGACCCTACAAGCAAAGTCAAATCAGGTGGTTTCTCCTCCTCCTTGGTTTAGGGTTTGCTTCTTTGTCACAAATAGAATAGACATAATTCTATAGAATCATGAAAAGGGAAATCATGAAGAGAGAAATTGTATTCACTGGCCTCCAGTAAAGGTATGGGGGAAAGGAGAGCTCCACTGTTAGGTACATGATACCTCTCCATAGCTATAGAAAGAAAAACAAACTAGTGTTCAGAAATGCTCAGCTTGTGTATGCTAGGAACATGCTCATGTTTTACCTTTCCAGCTCTTCTTCTGTGGGATTTTTCCTCATAAAGGCTCTGTTTAAGACTCAAAATTAAGACAGGGGGTCTACTGTTACACAACTTAACTACTACAGGTGATGGACAAGCACAAAATGAAAAAAATAGATAAAAATATAGAAGTCAATAGACAGACAGTATCCTAAGGTGGTGCTGAGAGTTTTCTGCTCAGCTCACACAGCACAAAGCAAGGGAAGGGAGCCAGTCTCTGGAATTCTACAGAAAATTGACACCATAATATTGCACACAGATTTCAAAAACAAAACACTCCTGCAAATCCCTCACTGATACAAAAGGCACAGCCACAACCAGCACTAGGGGAGAGCAGATCACAAGAACTGCAGTTCAATCCTGAAGGCAAAAATCTGATCTGACTGGGGTGAGCATGCACATACATGCAGCTCTGTGTCACTTGGACATTGCTGATACAATATGTAAGGCTTGATTTTCCTCTTGGGTCAGCCCTGGGAAATCACTCACCTGCACTGCAGATCTCAATTATATATTCTGCAGTCATGCTGCACGTATGCAAAGGGGAGTTTTGCTCATAGCAGGAGTGTGAAACATGCACAGAGACTGTCACCATGTAAAGAAAAGATCTGCATTGCTGATGGTAAAGCAGCATTTTGTCCTCACACTTCAAATAGCCTTGGCATATACTCAATACCTGTATAAGGCAGTAGCTCACGGGTTATGTTGACTCCCAGGCACTGCTAAGTGTAATTTTTCTGCTCTCTTCTATTTTTAAACTTGCAAAGAAGAAAATAAGGTAAATTGGACATGACCCCAGAAGATGGAAATGAGCATAAAAGCCTAGATGAACATGACAAAAGCCACAATCAAGGCATAAATTGCATCCTTTTGTTGTCCCTCTCCTTGAGCATCAGCATGACTGGCCATATGATATGGTATATGTAAAATACCACACTCCTCTCGCACATCTGCAGAAAAGTCCCTGAGTGGAGCACAAAGATGAAGCCGCAAGCAGCATTTGCAGTATCCCACCTCAGCATGGTTCAGATCAGGGAACCTGATCTTAATTTGAGAGACCTTGCTTTACATCTCACATCATGTGTTAAATGCAGCCACATGTACCAGCGTATCTGGTGTATCCTGTGCGCTTGCCTGAGTGAGTGCCTGGGTGCGTATCTGTACCCAGGCAGACAGGAAGGTGCACAGGCAGACACATAAGCCACTAAACAGGGCATGAACTAAGTTTTTCTGTGTGTATTTCTGTGACTGTCTGGTGATGGAAAATCAATCAATAGCTGGTTAGAGACTAAAGCTCAGTTCCATTATTTAAAAAGTCTCTTTAAATAAAAAGAAAAACATCTGTTCAGACAGTGTGTGGCTACAAATTCAGAATACAGGCTGAAGCCTCATCACTGCCCTGTGCCCATCATGTTTAGGGAGAGTACTGCAGATGTTTTGAGATGGGTTTTATATGTACCGTCACAGCAGCCTTGAACAGACACTTCCACAAATGTTCGACAAGTTTGAAAAACTAATCACTAATCGCTTGTACTATCCAAAAGTGAAAGACTAAGCACTGAATACTATTCACTAATTTTTCAAACAGATTTTTTGGTAAGCTTTTCCTAAGACAGGTTGTCTCATCTGTATTACACGCTCTCATATGGGCTTTTCCCATCAGATATTATTATCTTTCTACCATGCCTTTTTACACAGACACCAAATGGACTGACAAAGCAAGTATGCACAACCACACATGTACACGCACAGAATGTACAGAGACACAGACATTTCCAACAGCGACTAGCAGAGCAGTACACGCACACCTTGCAAGTGGCAGGTACATACAGCATCCCCCAGGAAAGGCAGAAAGGCTCAGTGGCACAGGCAGACACAATATTACACACACTAAATGCATGGAGCCCAGTGCTCAGCCAGACACACCTGCGCACCAGCCTCTGCCTCTTGCCCCAGTACACACACAGTGGGCTTGGAGCAGTACCCTGGTACTGGCTTATGATGCAAAGACTAAAACTTTGCTTGAGATGGAAATGGAAAGGCTGCACTGGGTAGAGATGAAGGAGTACAGAGATGGGATTTCACATTATATTTTGCTCAGGGATGGAGGGGTTTTTTGTTTGGTTGGTTTGGGTTTTCTTATTTTTGGCAGACGAGGATTCCCTTTGAATTGATACATTTCTTTCTCCCAAGAATTTCAAATCATAATGTACAAATGAGTCATAGAACAAGAACAGCTATGTGGTGAGCAAGAAGGAGAAAGAGTGTGAGTGAGGGGCACTGGCACAGAAATTTGACAGTACCCCAGCTCTCCCCCCCCTTTCTCCCCCCATGCCAAGACATTAATTCTCACAAGTCGGAGAAAATTACTATGCATGAATGCAAAAAGCATGATCAGGAGTAATTAACATGGCTTCATATGCAAATTTTATTAATGCAGAAGTACAAAGTCATTATGCAAATGAAACTTACGTCAACTCTCTTGACAAATATTCATCTCTAAAGCTCAAGTTTCTCCCTTCTATTTTTTTTTTTTTTTAGATTTTTTTGGTGTAAAAAAACAACAAACGAAGAAAAGAAGTGGTGAGGACTGTTCGACAAGTTTGAAAAGTTGTTTTTCAACTGGAGAAATTTATTGTTGCATTGTTGATATATTTTTTGTTGTTGTTGTTGGCAGGTACACGACAGCTCATGGAGGAGAACGGGAGGATGGGGGACGCAGGCTACCAGCAGCAGGCAGCCAATCAAAACGCCAGCGGCTGTAATGAGCGCGATTGATGACTGTTTGGCTTTACTGCAGGGTAATGAACTAGAATCCAGTCTGAGGAGGAAAAAAATATGAATATTCATGAAGCTGTGCTCCTGCCTTTGATGATTAAAGAAATTTTTAATATTCAAATAAGCGCTTGCCAAGTGATTAACAAAGAACAAGCACGCAGGAATATGGAAATGGAGCTGTGGAAGATTTGGGAGTCACAGTCTGTGCAGAAAAGACAGCACAAAAATTCATAAACAAGATAGGCAGATAACCTAATTCAAATCTGAGCAAATAAAGGGGAAAAAAATCCCATTCTTTTTCATCAGTTTGGATATTTCATCAGTCACTTTGGTTTAGAGTGTGAGGAATAAAAACAACTGGTGCAGTAAGATGGAGTAAACATTCAAACCCTCAGAAACCCAGCCCAGCAATTACAAAGTAAGAATTGGGGGTGAGAAACCAATAGGAAAACAATGGTTAAGTCCACCATCTGCCGTGGGCTATTGCTTTTCAAAAGCAGTAGCCTGACTGATTCTGAGAGCCTACTGGCTACTGAGAAATGACAACTTGTTGTACAAGTAGGTCCAGGTAGGAGATGAAAGTAGCCCAAAATAACAAAGACCGGTCCCTTTCCTCAGCTAGAGGTGCATCTTGGGGTTTGACCACTGTCTGGGAGAGGAGGGGGGGAATGTAACAGAAAGAAATATTATTGTCAGTGAAAAAAAATGGGGGGAAAGGGCAAGGGTGCAAGGAGGTCTCAGTTGCCCACCCTAGTAATCAGTTGGTAAGAAATGTGTTTTCCATGTCTGAGCCAGAAAGGTCCTCCACTCCCCACAGCTTTCTGAACAAGGATGCAAAAATCCAGCCACATTACAAAATGTCTGATAAATTCAAGCTCTCACAGCTTAAGAGCTTCACTAAGGATTCACACTGAAGTACATAATAACAATATTATTGCTAAAATGACTTTTCAGTTAAAATGCATCTAATTAGCAGCCAGTGACATCCTTTTTCTTTTCTTTTCTTTTCTTTTTTTTTTTTTTTTTTTTTTGAAAAACAGTTAACTTCAGACACCAGAACAAAATGTGTTTGAGCTCTTTCTGTAACCCAAAAGCCAGAGTGTGGATGTCCTCAAACTCAGGGTACAGATAAAATGACTCACCTTCTTTGCTATTAAATCCTGGAGTTTCACAGGCCTGTTTGACTTTTCTGCAGATCTTTAAAACCTCCAGTTAATCATTTCCCATTTTAAAATCTAAAGAAAGCATAGGCTAGATACCATTTAATAATTAGCTTGTGTCATTAGAATGTAACATTTCATCTCTACTTAAAAAGTAATAATAACAGCATGAGGACAATGATACAAAATGCACAAAACAGCCATGACTGGAACCTTCAGAGCTGCCGTGAAAACATATCATGGAGATAATGGGATTTTTCCTCCTCTATCTGCTCCAATTTTGGAGACATAGAAACAATCACTGTTGATGTACCACAGGAAAGAAAAGGGGGAGAAAAAAAGGAAGCAGAAAAAAGAAATTAAATGCCTAAACAGAAGTAAAGATAAGGTTAAACACCATGCAGGGGTATTGCTGGGAGTCTTTCCTCTGAATAATGCCAAGACCTTTTTAAGATGCCTGTTGTCTCTAGGTGTGTGTGGGTGGGTAAAGTGCGACATTACATAACACACGTGGCAGCGGCTGTGCACAACCGTACTGATTAAAACGCTTGACTGTGAAACTCAGCTTTCCATTTCCTGGGCTGTCCGTAGCTCGTGTCAGACCCTTAAATACCATAAATGTTATCCTTTCTCTCTGAGATTCCTTGGCTTTATTTTAATTAACACATTTTCCTTTTTTAATGGCAGAGAAGCAACTACCAGCTCATACATTTGGTGGCTTTGAAGCCCTTCTTAAACAGCAGTTGAGTTCTACCACATAAATATGAATACTTAATATTTATGCCAAATTTTCATCCTTTCTTTAAAAGCATCTCATTTACATATTTCTGGAGCAGAATGATACTTCAGCAGGGCAGGTGAACATACATTTCAGCATATAGAGTCAATGGAGAAAAAGTGTTAAGAGTCAATATTGTAAAAATCAGCCCCTAAATACAAGTGGCTTGAAATGAGCACACAGCTGTGGTTGCCTGTCACTAGTTAGATGCTGTAATAACAACAACAATAATAATAACAATAATAATAATAACATGCCTTTGATTTCTCTAGTGCCTTCCACACAAAGATCTGGAAGCACTTTACAAAGCTAAATAAACTGAGCTTGGAACACCCTACATGGTGAATAAATATCCTAATATATCTAAATATCTTGGTTTGATCATGCAACTCTTCTCACCACATAAAAATCCACATTTTAGGTTGTCCATGTATTTGCAGTTAGCATTTTGGAGGCTCAGATATTGAGAGAAGGCTGCAGAGGTTTTTACTTACCTAAGAGACCATGTGGATTCCCACAAGGTTGCTTATATGGTACCAGAATCTCTCTTTTAGGAAACAGGGACACTGGACCCACTCAGTGGTCAGGGTTGGAGACCCACAGGAGTATTCAGGTGTCACATAACAGCATCACCAACATACCTATGATCTGGGTCCCTGTGAGGGCTCCTACAGGACCACCAGTCCTCACTCCCACCTGATGTTCATGCAAACTTGCTCCTGGCCCTTTGTCTGTGCTTTGAACATGAAGCTAAGGGAAAATCTGAAACATCTTGGATCATCCCAGTTAAACACACAGGAAAAAGGACTTTTGCCTACTCCAAAGATGTGTTCCTCACTTCCTCCCACAGTGCCCTCTGCCCACCCCATTGACAAAAGGCTTTGCCCCAGGAGGACTGTATCTCTGTTCTATCAGAGAATCCAGGAGCAATAGCAGGGGAAACAAGGGCAGAGTTGGATGTAAAACATCACAAGGCATATCAACAGCATATCAACAGCTGTGATATAAATATAACATAGGAAACCAGGGCCTTTTCTCATCTCAGAAGGGTGGTCTTGCAGATAGGGCTCTGAGAGGAAAGAGGGCCAGGGCTCATATTCCAGGGCACAAACCATATGGGATGCAGCTTGTCCCCTCCAGGAGCTTGTCTTTCCCCTTCCCATCCTTGGCCTGTCTGGGTCTGTTCAGCTCCGAAACATTTCCAGGCAGAGCCTGACTCTCATTCCTTGGATGCAGAATGCCTAACACAATGGTGTCCTGATCTGAGCTGCACTGTCCAGCAGCTACCACAATAAACTAACAAATAACAATAATCACTCTGATTTGTGGAGTTTGTTTTCCAAAGGGCATAAAGGGTTGCCAATGAACAATTCATCAATTTTCTGAAGTTTGCTCCCCAGCTCTTTTAAGTAAATCCTGGGGAGTTTCAATGGTCGTAAAAACCCTTGTGGGGATTCAATTTTTTAGTCCTGAATATATCATCAATATTTCTATATATCAGCAAAGATTCCTGATGTAAATTAAACATAAAACTACCCCAACAGTTGATCATCTCCACGGAAATAATAAAGGAATTCAGTAAATTGAAAGAGCTGTTTCCAAAGGGCAAAACAATATATACAGGCAACTAGAGAGAGAAATACCACTGAAATAATCAGAGGGCTTTATCTCAAGAGCATCATCAAGAGGCTAAAATGAAGAACTGAAATGGCAAGGGAAAAGCCCCAGATAGGCAGTAGTCAGTAACGCCAGTAGACCTCTCCTCTGCCTTGGCCATTGGGACCAAGCCCGGCTCACATCAGAAGACACTGCACTGCACACTTGTATCCTCAGGCAGAATGCAGCCTCTGGAAAATAAACAGCTGCTCAGGTAAGTATCTCTTCTTGTTCTAAAGTTTGCCTTCTACTAGTATTCTGTAATTTTGTCCCAGTGCCACACTGAAAAAGGCTTTAGCAGGTCTTCAGCTGTCTGATGCAAAAACAATTCCTGGAAGAGGAGAGACGTGGGGAAAGAACTGCAGATGATGTCACTCTGCCCCTCTGTGCCTCAGTCTCCCCATCTGTGAAAACTGGCTAATGACATCCACCTCATTTAGTTAACTGTTCTGGAAACTAAAAAGACTCTAACTGCCATATATTAAGCAGCAGCATTGTTAACTGCTTCACCACTGGAAATGTGAAGGACCATCGGGTGATGCTGATGCCCCTGCAAAGCACAGATGGACAAACTTAATATACAGACACAATTAGCTTTGGGAGAGAATCACAGCTCCTGGTTTGGGGCTCACTCTTTGCCAAAAGCAATGTAAGTGTAGGCACTTTAAAAATTCTGGTTTCCAATGCAAAAAATAGTCTACCTGCCTAGTGTGAATGCATACATTACACTTCAAGTACTATAACAGTGTTTGGGAGGAGTTTCATTGATGTGCACATTTATCATTTGCAAATTTTCTCATGAGCATGGAGGATGTTCACCCTCAGCAGAGCATTTCACTAACACCAAACTTAAACAAGCAAAGCAGGGCAAACAATCATAGCAGGGGGAAAAGAAAGAGAGATTTTTAAAATTAAGATTCCCTTTGAGTTTAGAATCTCTCAGGGAAAAACCAGTCCAGCTGCATGTGTACAAGCAGGCCCAAGTCTGATAACTGAATCTGTCAAATTAAATGAGCAGAGCAATCAACCGGAGATGGTAAAACAATCCACCAAACAAGGGTAACCCTGAGGATCTAAAGCTTCAGTCTTCAAATTACTGGACATCAGCACAACTGAGTAAATAATGCCCTCTGAATGGAAAAGAAGCTAGAAAATTAACTAGGTTTTAAATAACGAAAGAAAGCAGACAAATAAACCACCAGCCTGGAATCTAGCTCACACTATAATATAAGTTCAAAAAGGGAAATAGTAAACCAGTGTTTCATTTGCACAAGGAAGCATGTTGCAAATCTGCACCCAATCCCACTGCTAAATAGCACAATGAAAACTTTTCAGCCAAACACTTGTACCCAAGCAGAATTCAGCTAATTAGACAGGATAACTGAAGTCTACACCAGGAGAGGTAAAACATAAAACCGATACAAAAACAACCCCTTACTCCTTTCGGTATGACACAAAACTAAGAGCAAAGTCAGCTACAAGAAACCAAGAACCTTTCTGCATACAGGATGTTTTTTCTGAGGTATATTTTTTTCTGGACCAGATACCCTCATAACTCCCAATTCACCGATTTGTTCGTATAGAATAGCATCTTTCTCCACAAGACGGAAGTATAACACCAAAAAAAGCTTTTTACTATCAGGTCTGGAAAAAAAAAAAAAAGGAAAGAAAATAGAAAGAGAACAAAACAGAGATATTGTACAAACCAATGAAGAATTCCCTCAAACATCCATGGTCAGGGTGAGGAAGTCATATTAAATTTATACTTATCACCCCAGTAAAACAAAAGGTAGTGGGGTTTTGGTTTGTTTCTGATGAAAATTTCAATATATTCAAACAGCAGCTTATTGCTATATACATCACTGTCTAACCAAATCTTTCTGTAACCTCTTTCATTACAAGCAAAGTCTCTAAAATGTCACCAACTGAAAAACTGAACTAGCCTGTAATTAGTTTCAACAAAATACTCCTTTAACCCTAATTTTCTAGATGTAGATGGCATTTCTGAAGTAAGCATTATGAACCTTCCTTAAGGACAAGCAGAATCAAACTGTAAAATCATAAGCAGTGATCTAGTAGTTCCTCCTCTAAGCAAGCCTTTTATTTCCCTGTAATAAATTCAAATCCAGTCTTCAGTCTCTTAATAGGTGATCAGAGAAAATATGTGTGCACACCAAAACCGCTACAACAAACCTTATTTTTTAAATAACACTTCAATCACTAATATAATAAAGACCGCTGTAGCACGTTAACTCTGGTATCATTATTCCTTATGATTCAATATTCTAATGGCTGGCTGTAACAGAGGTTTATGTTCTGCCGAGGTTTATACCACTATTTAATGTAATTAAGGGAACTGGCAGCCAATGCCTCTATGGAAATAACATTTCTATCGCAGAGTATTCCCACTAGAAATGCAGAGAAATCAGAACATGCAAACTTTGATTCCATTTATTTTTTCTCCTGTTCTGAAACTGATCTGGCATTTCTTGGACTTTGTAGAAGGAATTAATTTGTCTTCTGTAGGCATGTTGTTATTGACAATACTAATAATCTATGACAAATGAGCCATCCTTGCTCATCTCTTTCAGCAGGCATTGCAGTCTGCAACATGGCTTTGCAAAACCCTAGAGCTGGACTCTCCTCTTGCTGGAAGCCATGTAAGTGTACCACCAATAGGGTTTTAAGTAAGCCATTAAAATGCTAATTTTCAGTATGGGCCAGATCCCTGTTACCACCAAAAGCAGAACTAAAGCTTCTCTGGAGACAGGATAAGGCCCTTCCAATGTGATCAAAGAGTAAATACATGCAAAGCTCTGATGGGAAAAAGGATCTTTTTTGTAATTTTAAAACCAGACAGGGAGAGTCCACCAGGCACATAATCCATGTTACAGTCACATCTGGGATCACTGATATCTGGGATAACAGCAGCAAGAAGGATGGATCCAGGCTTTCCACCTGAGGTCAAGGAAGAGCACTTAATACCTAGGACTGCATCAAAACAGTCTGTTACCTTTTGGGCTACACTCCACTCCACTCAGCACAGCTCTGCCAACAACAGTGGATATGCCACAAACAGCTATGCACGACTTTGTCACGTTTGCATTCACCCCATCTTGAGCAAAGATAGCTCAGACCCTTTACCAGCCCTTGCTCAAGCAAGAGGTTTATGAAGCTGCCCAGGTCAGGAAAATAATTCATCCTCAAAACCAGAGCTCTTCTGCTGCCTACAGCACTAGAGCTCACCAACTGACCTGGTTAAAATAAAGGCTTCGTTACCTTTCCCCTCCAGGTGTAAATCTCTCTGTAGAGGGGAGGAAAAAAATTGCTGAAACAAACCCCACACACATTTGTAGGGAGGAGCAGGACAAGGAATGATAACGAGAAAGGGAGCATGTCTGTTTCCTATTATTGCTATCTCCTCTGCTTTCACCTCCACAAACAGATTAAAGGAGGGCTTCTGGAACAGAAGTCGAACTTTCCTTAATCTGGGCTCTTAAACTGCCAGGATCTGGTTACATTTTCTCATTCTCCAGATTTTAATACTTTTATTTTATACCCCGTTGCGGGGGAAGGGGAATAATTTCAGTGTCACTGTAAGAAAGAAGTCACTGGGTTTTGCGATCCAGCAGCTTCTTTGGCAGAGGGAACTGCTGGTTGGCATATCCACCCATTTGACAAAACTACTATTTCTGGGCACAAGCTCAAAAACAGGTAGGAAGCAAATGCTGAGAAATAAGGAAGTAAAAACAGCCAACAGATTTTTCACTACCAAGAACGCCAAGAGTAAACATGATTTATTTAGCTGTGTTTAACATGTCTCTTCTGCACTAGACTGCAGAAATCTGCTTGCATTTAGAGCAGGAGGAGGAGGCGGCGGGGGGGGGAGTGGGGGGGGTGGGCAGGGAATGAAAAGGGAATCCATTACGGCGCTCCGCTGGTACTTTCTGAATTGTTCAGTCACACAGTTTTATTGAGTACAAGTATTTTCTAGCCCAAAATATATTCATGTGTCAGAAGAAAGCAGCACTAATCTGCTGTTAATTAACAAGCTGCTGCTAACAAAAGATGAAGGACCCAATTCATACAAACAATATTTACGTGGGTGTCACATGATTTTGTCACAGATCTTTTCTTACACCACCCCCCCCAACACCCCTCAGGCCCTTCTCCCCTGCCTCCTCCTCTTCCTCAGTACTCATTTGCAGTGCTGCAGTGCAGAGAAGTCCTGGCTGTTCTTGATACCAGCACCCAGAGTGGAGGTGAGGGTACCCAGCCTCATCCCAACAAAGCCAAACTCAGACAGGATCTTGCCCAAGGCACTTAACTCTGGGGCTCCTTTCTTCCCATGTGGAGAAGGTCCCTATTGCACACTCACAAGTGAAATTTCCGTAGATTTGTATTCAATTACAAGGCAGAAGCCATCTTCTGGCACTGTGCCTGCAGCAGTGGCAGTGCTGCTGAGGCTCCAGGAAGTGGCACAAAGCATCCCATCTTCTATCCATCCTCACTGGCAGCACACGGGCTGCAAGAGCAAACAGGCAAACTGCCTTACCTGGTGTCCTGCCTGTGATTTTTGCATCTGTTTCATCCAACTCTTTTTTGCTGAGGAATTTGTGGAGGAGGGGAACATGCTAACGGCACAGAGACCTGGAGAGTTTTGGGCTTGTTCAAAAACATCAGTGCATGCACAAAAAGGTAGGTTTGTGAGCTGTGAACCAGAAGGCAGGCTTTCCCTGCCATAGCCCTGCTGCTGTCACTTTGGACGACAGAGCTTGTTTCGTCATCCAGAGGGGTGCTGGGGGTGGCAGGGCACCCCAAGGTCCCCACTGCTGGATGCAGCCAGGCACTTTGGAAAATCAAGCCATCCACATCTTTTCGGCCTCATATGAGAAATGCAAGCCCCTATCTGTATGTCTGCTGTGGGCGGTTTAAAGCTGATGCTGGGAAAGAGATGGGAGGGTTAAAACAAGCACTAAAAATTTCTGGACTTGCTGCACTCCCAAGAAGAAAGGTGGGATTGCAGTGCTGGAGAAATGACAGATGGTCTCCTGTGTTTTAACCATGAAGACAAAGCTGCATAGACCTGCCCTAGAGAAGGGTGGGATGAAGTTTAAGTTCCTCTCAGTATTTCCATCACATAGCCAGGGCTGGGAGAAGTGTAGGAACAGGAGGGTTGGAAACAGGAATATTCAAGTGTGATTTTAGAAGTGCCAAGGCTCTCCCATGACGACATGCTGGGGTGATATTTCTGCTGGCACAGTGCTCTGCATACCTCAGTTGGAGTTTCTCCTTGAAAGCCACAGTTTTCTCAGTAAGAAACAAACTGCTGGAGTATATGCACATCTGCCCTTCCCGGGTTTTCTCCCTGTACCCTTACCCTGTTCCCCAAAACATGTTTTTTTTCACTGCAAAAGTCACAACCATTTGCTCAGCGCCCAGCCCCACTTGTGAGCCACAGGTCTCCCCTCACCACTGGCTCCCCACCCTGCAGGACTTGCACAGGGCTCTGCCCTGGCAGGAGCATCCAATAGGAACCAGCCCTGAATGTAAACCACCATTGACTCTTCCCCACATCTTCCCTCTTTGCACAGGTCCAGAGTCACCTTTGCCATTTCTAGATCAGCATTTTAACAAAGTCTTGGTCTGGGATTTTTCAAAGATCTATTTTATGTAATTTATTTTTGTTAGCAGTGATGTTTGAAACACCGACATTTACCATCTGAAAAGCAATGCAAACACTTTTAAACAAGTGTCTTAAAAGAGCTAGTGAAAGAGAAACAGATCCATCTGCATTGCATTCTCTGCTCAGTATGGTTCAAGAAAATAAACCTTTCCAGTCAAGGAAGTCTCCCAACAGGGAACACAATAGGAGTTCCCAGACTTGCCATGGAGGGAGCAAGGACAGCCAGTGCATCATCCTACCTAGATAATGCCTTCTGCGTGCGGCCAATTGCCCAGCACAAACCCTAGTCTAAGCAGCCCCAAGGCTCCAGTGCCAACAGAGACCACATTAATAGGGCTCATCAGTCCTTCCAAAACAAGCAGGTGCCTCTACCAGGGGTCTCTGACAGACATGCCTGCATCCATAATCTCCCCCTGCTTAAATACTCCTAATGAGCGCTATTTGTCCTCTGAGAGATGTTTTTCCTCATCCACAGAGCAGACACATTAAAGATGAGGCCAGTCCAAAACAATGCACTGTCAAAAGGCCTCTGGATTGAGGGATGGGTGCTTCTGGTGGCCAGCAAAGGTGTTCTTTGCTTCTGTGTACTAGGACTGCTAACAGCAAACTACCTTGTGCATCCCTTTCAAAAAACAGCAAATATCCTTGATCAGCTTTAAAAGAAAAAATAAAATACATCATCTTAAATGATAAACTTTACATAATGAGGCATGATCAGTGTAGTCTGAGGATGCTGGAGTGGAGCATCAAGATAATTTTTTTTAGGGATTTGGGGGTTATTCTCTTAACTACTTTCTGCAAAAAGGCACTGTACCATGAACATTAATCAAACACAATATTCTGCCTTTTAGTCTTGAACAATTATGAGCACAGTTTTGTGATCTTTAGCCATATTTACTGATACTCAAAGGCAGAGTCTATCTTGTTAGATTGTTATAAATGGGACCTCAGGGAATCGGCACACAGGCGGAGGCAGATGTGAGAGAGAGCCTTCACAGAGCTCGGGTGTGCTTCAGTTTTCTACTGCTGAAATTTATGAATGTTTTGGAGGAAAAAAAAAAAAAACAACTTTATACTGCACTGCCAGATCATTACAAAGAGCTGTTCGTAGACTCAAAGAAAAGTTCCATTTTGCTGAACTTAAGATTTTTTTAAGGTTAACTGTTAAATTTCAAAGTGTGGTTTACATGTGCTGGCCACTTGTATGCACAAAAGTTTCAGAAACAGACACGGAAAAGGTTTCTGGTTATAAACCACCAAAGAAAGAAATCCACAAGTTCTATCTTGTTTTCTCTTAGTATATATTGTTTCTGCTCCAGACCTGTTTCATAATACCATAAAACAGAGACAGGTTTCCGACACTAGATTTAGGAAGCTGTCACATTAAAGGTAAACTTTTAATCTGCTGCAGACAAACAGCACACATTTTTATTTCCAGAGTAACAGCTCTGGAGAAATGTTTAAACAAGAATTTAAGAACGTTGTGGTGAAGCCAACATATAGGGGTCTCAGACAGCTACTGGGTTTGAGCTTCTTGTCTTCTTTGTCCTTCTTTAATTCTTTAAATAGCCTACTCAAAAATAGGTTTCTAGCAGCAGAGTAACCAAGATACACAGAAAAGTGAACTTTAGGCTTGCTTTTACTTTAGTTAATTAAAAAAGGAATGTTTAAACTGAAATGCAGGCCTGAATTTCTAGCTATTCATGCCCATCTTTTATTTTCTTGGGTCTCACAATTGAACACTTTTAAGAAGTTAATTGTGTCACAATTAGTAACACATTAGGCCTCCGATATTTTTAATAGCAACCTAGGTTTTCCCCCAAGGCACTTTAAAAATGGCAGGCTTGGTTATACTCTCCTTTTCTTAAAACTCCCATGCACTTTCTTCTTTAAAAACCTCCCACATGCATTTCACTCTGAAAATACCAGCACAGATCTTAATCCTGCCAACGCTTACAGACATGCTTAACTTTCTGCACATCAGTAATTCTGCTGTGAGAGGACCGCTGGCGTACCTACATCTTGGTGCAGGCAAAGGATGAAATCCTGCTTTTGCTAAAGCAAATGGCAAAACCCCCATTGACGTCAATAAGGTTATCCTTTCACATCCAGTTTGTTGCAGGATTGGGACCATCCTCACTTCAAGGTACTTTTCCTAAACTCTTTTTGTTGGGTTGTTTTTCTTTTTCTTCCTTCTTTTCTTTCTGCTGTTTCTCACCCTCACCTCCCACACTCATTCTTGTGGGGCCCCATGTTGAGACCACTTGAAAACTTCTGCTGTTCAAATCCCTCTGCAAGGGAAACCCCCTTGCTGATATGGGAAACATCCTTTCCAGGTAAAGCTGAAAGAAACTATTTTGCCCCATTGGTATGTGTTTACATAAACTAATTAAAACTTGGGAATCTGGGTTCTGAACTATGCCAAGAAGAAATAGTTAACATTAACTGAGGTGAAATAGGAACCTCCAAATGTTTAAAACTAGCTGTAGAGAAAAAGGAAGGGGGGGGGAAAGGGGTGTGGGGGTGGCGGAAGGGAATTTAAAAAAAAAAAGTAAAAAAAGTGGAAGGAAAGAATTTTTTTAAATTTTACCATAAAGCAAATAGGGTTCAGCCTGGACTGCATGGAGTTAAAATCAATTTAGGCACTTGTTCTTGCTCTACAGTGAAGGGGGAAAGTGCTGCTGAAAAAACAGGGGAGGGGGGAGCAGTGGCAGCCGTCTTGGAAGCACTGCAGTGCTGTGAAGAGCAGGCAGAAGTGAGCAAACCAGCTGAACCGCTTGCAAAATTAATCAGTAACAAAGAGGCTGGAGTTGTTGGCGGGCTTCAGCCCTTGAACCTGGACTCCGGTCTATAAATTTAAACTTGGAATGGCTCTCCACTTGTTGAAAGACAGGTTGGCTCCAGGCCAAGCCATAGGAGGAAAAAAAAAAAGGAAAAGAAAATTCCTTCTTGCTCAGGAAACTTTCCTTCAGTTTCTAAACTCTTTTTATGAGCTAGTAATAGGGCACTCCAGAAAACGGGAAACAAAAAGTCGTCATTGAAAGGAAAAATTAACCAGAAATTCATTTATTAAAGAAAATAAAACAAGTAGGTGCTAAATTAAAATCCGTATTTTGCCTCTGCACAAGTACCTTGGTTGTAATAGAAGACTTAAGAGCACCTCGCCAATAATTCAAAGGAGTCTTTTATAGTTACATTAGCTGGCTACAGGTCTGACTCCGAAAATTATACATGTCTTTAAAGAAGAAGAGGGCTGTTTAATCCCTGTCTGCAGTCACATCTTGTTCTCTTCTCCCCCACCACTCTACCTTGTTTAAACGACCATTACAAAAGCAGCATGGTATAAACCCCATGTAGAATGATCATTTATTCAGCAGTATATCTTTCCTTTCTTATTTTTCCCCTCTTCAAACAGGGGTGTGCAGGAAAATCGACACTCTCCCCTGCCTCTGCTCATTGCCAAGGCAGTTTCAACCACAAATACCTTCCCTTCACGGTGCTTTCCTGGAGTGAGCAGACAAGGAGTGGGCTGGGGCAGAGTGAGGGGCTGGAGTGCAGAGCGGGGGAGCTGTCAATGTGGGAAGAAAGAAGGCAAACATCTATTCAAAGGCCAGACGGGCCGAGCAAGGTCAGATACAGAGACACAGCCCCTTGCAGCAGCTATGCAATTATTTTCAAAGTCTGCACAGCACCAAGAGTCCCACAACCTGCATGCAAGGGCTGGACCAGAGGATCTAAGGCAGCTGGAAGAAGGTGTATAAGGATTTTAATTGCTCTTCCGAGATGCTAAAGGGTAGATGAGATGCTCTTTAACTAGAGCAGAGGGCTGATGCTCTATGCTGCTTGCAAGAATACATGCAGATAAAATACCCTAATGAGAGAGTGGAAAGAGAAATATGGTAAGTGCCAGCCATGATCAAAAGGTGAAATAAAGTACTGAAATAAAATGCAGCCTAATCAGAGCATGGAGGACAGGGATCTGCAATCTCTGCACCAAAAGTGGCTGTTAAGATAAATTAGATAATCACTCCCACCTCCCTTCCTCCCCAAACTTGCTTGTTTTTTAATGAAGGGGCTTACTCCTGCAAAGCTGAGTGCCGTGCAAAACTGGTGGATGTTTAAAGCTATACATGCAACACACCTGCCACAGACATGCACCTTGTACTTGCACTTTCCAAGAAAATCGGGATCTGCTACTTGGTAAGTCTTTTTCATCTGCAGATTTTATGACCCTGCTGAGGGACTAGTGAGCAGTGTCCCCCTTTTCTTGCTCAGGAAATACACTACTGTATGCCAGAAAAAAGAATGAGTTTAAGAGCTGTTTGGCTTAACAGTGGTTTGTGCTGATTGTGCTAAAATCTTTCTGCAAAAGCATACATGCAAAGAGGAAAAAACAACAACCGCTAAGTAACCACTTCACATCTACCATTAAGATTATTAAACTCCTTACAAGTGGTATCTACACAGCCTTCCCCACTACACACAAATATACACACACCCCCAAGCTCTGCAACATGGCAACTAGGAGCCAAGACGGCTCTCCCTCTTCCCAATGCAGCAACCACATTCATTCCTGTTAAGGGGTTAACGATTCGTTTCCACTACTTCTCTCGAGAAAACCTACAATGAAAACATTGGCTCACGAAAGCGTTCTCACTGCCAGAATGCCACAGCGCGAGTGAAAAGTCCATTTTGTTTTCATTACATCTCTGGGATTTCCGGCTTAACTCCTGAGCTTAGACACCAAATCCCTAGATACCCCACCCACCCACTTTTTCTTCCCTTTTTTTTTTCTTTTTAAATAACATTTCTACTGCACAGCCCACCAATTACCATTTGGAGGGTGGGAGGGAACAGAGAGAAGGAACCATGCTGAAAAGGATGTTCTTGTCGGAGTGAGTGTGCATGTTTCCCAAGGCTGTCCACTGAAAAACAGTTTTATTTCTATACCTGGCCTCTCTCCTCTATTTCTTACCCTCCAGGCTCCCATCTTCCTACTTGGCCACCAAAGTCAGTGCTGAAACTCAGCCCCAAATCTATGCCTTTTGAAGTTATGCTACATGACATAGAAAGTTAAGCCTTTTTGTACAAAAAGTATGATTATTTCACATTTTTTTTTTCTCCAGTTATGACAGAAAAATGTTCCAATCTCAAAACAAACAAACAAACAAGCAAACAACAACTAGAAAGGTTCAACTTTTATGTCACAGCCTATTTGGTCACTGTGTGTACAGGCAATGCAGTTCAAACGCAGGCTGAGAGAGAAAAACAATTTATGGGAAAGACATGAAGGGAGGCAGCCTCACGCTATAGCATTTTTGTGCCTTTATGTATTTATTCACCATTGGAGAGGAACAGCAACTTTATCTATATGGGAGCTTTTCTGTCCTATAGTACTTCCATGCAACCAGCTTTCCTTCAGCTACATCCTAGTGCAAAATTCCCCTGCTAACACACACAAAATCCTTTCTTGCAGTTAATACTCTGCTGAGCACAAGCCTATTGCTATTAGTCACACCTGCACAAATGCAAAAGCAGTCTATAGGATGGGTGGGCACTACTTTTACTTTGCTTCTAACAGCTGCTTGCAAAGTTGTCGATAAAAGTGAGCCATGACTGGCTGACCAGTGTGCCTTTTCATCATTTACCTTTAGTGTTGTCTGAAAAAAATCTACCAATCTTTCCATCCAAATACTAATCAGAGGTATGCACATGGTTTCTGGTCTCCCACAAGTAATTTCACATAAGGGTTCAAATAAAGGCAAAACCCCACTTTTTTTGGTGACATTTTGACTGGGCTCTACCTCTGAGTAAATCCAGAGTCCTTCCACTGAGTCAAGAGGGCCACAGCAACTCCAAGCTCATGCAAACAACTAAGTTTTGCTCTTAAAGAGTGACTCTCAATGCACATCCACCCTGGAGCAAGAAGGCTCTGGCTACATGTACTGAATGACCTTCTTAAATTCCCTCTCATCAGCCTGTAAAATGGCACTTCTGTCGAAAATGTTTTACCTAGCATTGTCATACGTAAAACTGAAGATGACTATAACTCAGATTAGCCAAGGTGAAACCAGGGCTGAATGGGACGAGCCAGATCCCTTGCCATACCTCCAGCATTGGCACATGCCATCCTGGCCTCATGGGAGTACAGCTAATGACACAGAGGGCACAGAAGATCACTTTGAAAAACAGGACTGTGAGAGGAATAAAACAAAAAGCTAAAACCAGCGGGGAGAATCAAGGGCATAATATTCCACAGTGGTTTTTTCAGTCTGCCTTTAAAACTGTTGTGCCTAATTTCACACTTGATTGTCAGGTGACTTTTGGGAAAGCCTGGGTGCCTGGCAGTGCTGGACCCCTGGCATGACAGATTTGGGAGCAAGTTGAGACAGTGGTCAGTCGCTCCCAGGCTGGGGCTGGAGCTGAGCCACATGGGTGTGGTGGAGTTCAAGCAAAGGAAAGAAAGGGTTTGGTTTCATAATCGTCAGGTTTCTCACCTTAACTCTTACCAGAATCAGCAGGATGCTTACCCTTGCCTTGAGGAAGACACCGTGCAGCATAGAGCAGACGTGGTCTTACCATCCCCCACTGCCAACTCAGGGGACACATTGAGGAATGGGGGCTGCCAAGCTGCTACAGGATGCCCTCCACACCAGCCCCCATAAGGATCCCATCCCCTAAAGGGAGGATCACATAACCTGGATCACATAACCTGGAGAGCCTCCATCTGGCCTCTGCAGCAGCCTAAAAACATTAAGCCATTAACATTCTGGCAGATCCTTGTACTGCCTGAAGTTGCCACAAACTGGGGAAGGGCAACTGCCACTGTGGGCCCCTCCCATGTACTAGGGGTGCCCTGTCCCTGGAGAAGAGCCAGGCTCCCCCATCATGTCCCCCACCCTGCCCATGGTGCAAGCAGGGCTCTGGGTGAGATCACCCAGCTTGTTTTTCTCTCCATGACTGAAGTCAGGACCTCAGCCGAGACCCTCGGGACAGAAGACTTGCTTGTTAACCCTGTTCTCCGGGGAGCGTTGGTTGCCACATCTGTGTGTCCTGTGTCCCCCCTGCCCATACTGCTGAGCAACACCAATTAGCAAAACATGTTGCTAAATACTTGGTGAAGACATGGAAGAGGAGGAGGCCAGGTAACTCCTCTGCATTCAGGGAAAGCCAGCAGATGCAAGGGAAGAAACAAGCCTGGAAAAGCTTCACGAAAAAAAGATTGCAGCTACAACCCAAGTTTCTCAGGCACTATTACCACACACTTCTTCTTCACATAGTGTTTTTCCTGGCCTAGCTTTGAGAAGACAGTTCTGCAAGAGCTGTCACCCAAGGGAGGTGCTGTCAGCAGGACCCTGTGCCATGGTGGCCTCAGGAAGGGGTTGGCCCCCATGCCCCAAGCCATCTTGGCGCTGCTCTGGACACCTCTTCCCAACCTGCCTGACACTGCCACCACTGGCCTTGGGTTGTTTCAGCTCACATTTTCTTCTCCTCACGTGTGAAGGCACCACGATGGCTGAGTCCTACAGTTAATATGGATGCACAAGTCCATAATGGTACATTGTAAGTGAATGTCTCAGGGTAGACAGCAATAATAATTAGCTGTCACGATTTGAAAAACGGATAATCCATGCCATTGAGTTAACAATCACTCACACAACACACATGGATTTAACTAATCTTAATTTGGAGAAAAATAACAATTCTAAATATATCAAATAGCCTATTTCATGGCAACCTGCGGCGGTGTTTATCTCTGGCTTCCAGCACATGCAAGTTATTTAGTTTCTCTCACTGGCAGTTTTACCATTCAAAAGCCTGAAATGAACATTCATGGAGCAGGGGTTGCAGTTAAATCCTGCATCTGACAGAGAGTCTTTTTTCATGATGCACATCTAGTTCAAGTGCATAATGTATGGAGTCCAGCAGTGGCAGCCTGGTTGGGATGAATGAAGAATTCCAATCAACCTCTTCCCCCTTCCTAGCACCTTCTTTGCAGAAATTAACTACACTGTTTTAATGAACCTCTGCTGCTGATTATGGTTCTCTGTCCATTAGGGGGACACTGCCCAGAGCATGCAGATCAGCCAATGAAGCTGAAGAAAGTCTGGTCCAAGTGGTCCCTGACCCACTGAGGCTCCTTTCTCTGCCGTGGTTCTCTGAAACCATCCAACATTAAAAACAAACCAATTGGTATGTTTTCATTAATCTGAATCATTTCAGTGTGCCTTACTGAAGAACAGGGTAGTGGCCCACAAGGCCAGCAGGGCTCTGAGAAAGACAGGAGATATCATCAGTCAAGGCCACTCCCCATGGCCTTCTTCAGCCAGAACAGGTCACCTAAGATCTGATAAATATGAAAGATAAAAAGAAGCATAAAATACGACAGTGGTCTAATTTTTTCCAAAATACCTGCCAGCACTGAAGTGAAAGAAGCAGTGACTGATAACTCCTAGCCAACTGATTGGCCTGGCTGTGTTTTGCTGTGAGACAATCTGGTACATCTGTTCGATACTATCACACCCTCTGTACATGCGGCAGAACTGATTTTCAAATGGGTCGGCCAATTTGAGAAAAAAAAAAAAAGCTTTACAGGACAAACTGCTCCTAAGCAAGTCACGTCCTCCCAGGGCCAACTAACATGCTACCACACACCTTATGGACAGTGGTAACTAAGTGAGAGCACCTTGAAAAGCTTGGATTTGCAAGTTACCAGTCAGGGACAGATGATAGACTTCATTATCGGAAGGTCTTTAAAAGCTGATTGTGGAGATAAAGTTGCTTTTGTTTCTACTGATAGCTAGAAATGTTAGCTGGAGATCTGCATTGTGTGCATGCAAATTCTTGCAGACTCCCGAGCTCTCCCTGCTTCTCTCAAAGCAGTGCAAGGTCTGTTACCTAGTCAAGAGGAATTCATTGACCAGAGCAAGTGGAGTTACCAGGACAGAAAGGAAAAAAGAAAGGCAAAAAAAGAGAGAGAAGGAAAGACCTCAGGACTCTGGAGCACTCTGCACTAGGGTGAATACTCAGCACAGTCCAGCATCCCGATGTCCTCATGGCCAGGAGAAAGAGAGGTGCAATGGCAGAGTCAAGCTCAGCACTTGATGTACCCTCACTACACTCAGTCATGGGAAGCTGTAAGATTTGGCAGTTGTCACACCGCAGAAGGCTGCACAAATCATTTCAACCAAATAAGAAAGTCTACAAAAATAATGCGAGATCAAGGAGAGGAGCCAAAACCTATTTGAGGGCAGCAGAGGTGGCAGCACATTTCAGGGAGATGGAGTGGCAAGTGGGTGATTTCTGGTTTCCCTCTTCAAATATAAAGACTCAATTATCTTTGAACAGCTTGCTTTACACATGAATTGACACATTTATTTTACAATAAATAACTGAAACTTATCTATGTTTCCTTTACTGTTAATCTACACAAAGAAGTAATAAACAGAGCTTGTCTACAAAAATGCAACTACTGCAGTCCTCAGAATTCAATTAAGCTAAAATAATTAATGCTTCCACCATATTAAATTACTTTATACATTTCAGCTACTGAAGTTTTTTATTCTTTAATCTTTTTTGCCTTTTTATTTAATAAAAAAGAAAAAGAAAAAGAAAAAGTTAGTTTCAAAGTATGGGGGGGTGACTAGAAGAGGGAAAAAGAGCATGATTTGCTGTTAAAATGTAATGGTCTCCTTTAGCTGACACAGCATGTAGAGTGTTTTGTGCCTTTGATTAAAATAACATTTTAAATGCTTTGAACAAACATATCTCCCCATACTTCTAAGGGATTATTTTACATATTTCTTGGTGGAATAAAGAAATTCATTCTTCCTGTAGCAGTACAGAAAGGCTAAGAATATCTTTCGTCACATATAAAGTAAAAATACTGTAGGCTGTTGCATTATTACCAAAAAAATAAAAAAATAAAGGGAGGGGGTGGTGGGGTGGGAGAAAGCTGCCTTAGAGATTAAGTTTCCCTTTTATGAAATCGTATTTAGTCTCTTTTTTTAACAAATCTAACAACAATGCTCTACAGCCGCTCACTGGGAAATACCTTTAATGTTAAATGCAGATTCTGATTTTCTTGGCTAATGCAGAAAGCCTTTCTATTGAAATATAAATAAGGGGTTTGGTATATCCCACTAAAGCCTTTCCAGTGAATGACTTCTGTGGGTTTTTCATGGCTACCCTCCATGGCAGTAATGTGAGGCTTTTATCCTACTATTGAAAACTATCCACTGCTATTAAAAAAAAAAATATGGAAGGACACTGCACCTTTTTATCTCAGAGCTGGGCTCCTAATTGAGAAAGCATTATTACTGCACTGTTTAGTGGATGTCCCTATCTCTGTGCACTGCTGAGAAAATGCCAATCAAGTGATAAACCCTTTTATTTTTCTCAATTCAAAATCTTTCCTACATATTTTCATTTGATACTCAGTTTAGTCTGGAAGAGATTAAGTGCTCCAGATTGGCTTTTAAAAATTTTTTATGCCTTTTCCATATATGAACATCTCCTTCACCCCTTCTCCCAGCACATTTTCTGCATGGCAAAAGCATTAGCTATATTGATGCTGACCCCCAGAAGCTGGGATAGAATAGTACCCTCTGTGCTGGGCACAGACATTGGGGTATTTCACTATGAACTGAACTTGGGCACGTCATATTAGGAGATAAGATCTGGACAGAGCATAGGTTTCCTCAACCAACCTTACTAAGTACTGGCTACCCACTGCAAGGGACTGAGTGACATCAGCTTGCATAGACATCAACAGCTATTGCAAGTGCTCAGCACCATTCAGCAGACCTTCAGCAGACTGGAGGAGAAAGTCCTAGATACTTCTTTTCTGCTCCCACTAAATGGGAAGGAAATCTAGCGCTCAAAGCTGAAACACCATGAGGCAGTCATCTCTGTCAAGAAGTTTGTTCACAAGTGCAAAAGGATGGAGAAAGTTGAAAAACAATGAGGAAAGGACAAGGTCAGGTCTTACAGTAGGGTTGCTTACAACACTACAGCACAGGCTGCCGCTGCTAATGTCTCCAAGGCTACTAACTGCCCCATGTCGAGATGGTGACTGCACGCAAAAAAGATGGCTAGAAGACAAGAAGATAGTCAATAGGTGATATATGCCCTCTCCCAAGATGTAGATCATCTGGAGATCTGATAACTGCAGCAGCTCAAAGCCCACATCCTCATTTATGCGGCAGCCAAGCCTGTCAGAGATGCTAGGGACTGACTCTGAGACCTCAAGTGTTAAAAGTGGGCATCTCTTAATCTTCAATTGTAAAGACACAACCCTCTCACGAATCTTCTAAGGATGTTCCCTCATAGGAACATCTCTACTACAGGCAGGATCCTGGACTATCACATCACAGGACACCTCCTATAGAAATTAGGGTAGCTGCAGCAAAGACAAATTGCCACTGGTCTTCTTTATGGGATACAGTTGATTTGAACAAGAAAGACCTTTTTGAGAGGAGATGCTGCTGTGTAACGTAAAACCTCCACTCACTAGCAGGGAGCAGAGCCTTCCTTTTACCCCTCTGCAAAGGAGCAGCCCACTGCAGAGGGGAAGAAAGGCCCTGCATGATAAAAATTAACCCATGTTGGGAGCTGCTGCACAGCAGCTCACCTAGATGGACACTGTTGCCCACTCACTCACCTCTGAGTCAGGGAGGTCCGGTGAGTAAATACTAACTGCACCATGTAAGATAGTTTTAGGAAAAGAAGCACAATTTATTCACCCAGGCCAACCTGTGCTCCTGTCTTCTCATTCAAAAGCCCCATCTGGGGTGTACATATGAATGGAAGTGTCACCCACCCAACTCCAGCCATCTGCAGAGATCCAGAAGAGACAGCACAGGCAGCAATGCAGACCTGACATACACCCCAGCAGAAGGATCAAGCAAGGATTTAATGAATTACTGCTTTAACCCTCACAAGCGAATCTTACCCCAGCAGTCAGCATGAAGATTTTTTTCACTGACTTCAGCAGGGTCAGGATTTGGTCCTTCCCAGTGGGTCTGCATGTGACAAAGGGTATCTGCACTGAACTGAGCATCACACCAAAGTCCCCTATCCCTCCACCATTACTACTGGCTTAGGAATACTCCTGATATGGTTTCTGACCCCAACTTTCTGCTTTTTCCTATGTGTACAGGCTGCCCTGTGGCTCTCCCAGATCCAGAGGCCTCTCTCTCTGAGACTTGGCCCTGCACAACAGCTAGGCTGAATTAAATGTGAGGTGGACAGCCCTGCAGAGCCCTGACGATCCTCCAGACTGATGTGTCCTATAGAGACCTGTTACCGAAGTTTCTGTTTCGTTGCACTTTCTTCTAGAGGCTCTCGTTAAAAGATTACCTAGGCAGTTGATTGAGTGTAAAACATGCTGTACCTGCAATGTTCTCCTGCTTGGGGCAAATTCCTTTTGTAGGCGTGAGAAGACGGTCTTCTTCATCGGGTGTGACTTGGATCCCGATTTCCACTGGCTCTGACACTTTCCTGAGCTCGGCACGTGAGGAAGGGGGAGGACTGCTCTTGTCCATGCTCTTTTCATAGCAGGCACCACCAGTGCCATTGCACTGTTTTCTCTTGTGCTCTATAAAAACCAAGATGTCTCCCAGCGGGAAGTTCATCTGACATTGTCCACAGGTTAACAAGTCAGGGTCTGTCCCACCTGTGGTGATGCTGATGCCACCTGGCTCTGCTATTGCCAGACTCTCATCCTCGTCGGCGAGTGCCGGTTCCACATGGTCAGCCTCTGCTTTACATGGACAAGGAGAAAGAGGGAGGAAAGGGACAAGGGGAAAAGAGAAAGAGATTGCTTTGAATGTTCACAGACTCTGAAGGATGCATCTTGAGAGGCCCAGCCTCTCCCCACCCCCTCAAAGAAGCCAAGCCTGATTATATCTTTCTTTCATTTTTCAGCTTTTCCACTCTCCCAGAATTATTTCAATACATTTTGCAACCAAGCCTGCCTGAAACAAAATGGAAAGGCTGACCTGGCATAGCTTTCCTGACAGCTCCTTCCCACTGCTGCTGGAGCTGCAAGGCTATCAGTAAAGAACCATTTTGCAAATGTTCGAGCCCTGAGTCACTTTCTTAAATAGTTCCTCTCATTTTATCCCACCTTCTCATTCCCACTGTATCTCCCAGCCATCTGGCCAAGGCCCCATCCAGTAAAGCTTATGCACTTAAATCTCTTCTCCAGTTTCAGAGACAAGGGGAAAGCTTGTATGCTCTAAACAAGCAGGATCAGGCTCCTTGTAGCACACAAAATTAGTACCACCTTGTCCCACTCTAAAGATACCCACAAGGTTAAATGACCACCCATTAGTACAAATTACAGAAAACTATTTGCAAGAGTAAGGTAAGCAAGATAAGTCTCATGAGACATTAAGGGGTTTCAAAAGTGCATACAGTAGGGAAGAGAATGAGGGACTTATTTAACATACTGGAATATTGGCTGAGACTGAAATCTTCCACTCTGTTTTGCTTTCTATGTCAAATAACCTTGCAGTTGCTATATAGGTTAACAGAAGTTTTTTTGTTTAAATCTTGCCTGTGGACCTGATGGCTTTCATAGCATTACCCCCAAAGACTGGGAAAGCATTTGTTAAGTGACCTGTATCAGTTTCAAAGAAATGAGCAACTTCTCATTTCACAATTAATAAAACACAGTGCATTTATAATGGGTACTTAAGAAGATAATTTTTACATTATAAAATAATTACAGATCACAATCCATTTCTGGGACAAAATGCAGGTTTTGGTTTGTTTTCTTTTGTTTTGCCATGTAACTGCCAAATCATACAAACCTTGGTCTTTACTCAGGCAAAATTTCCACTGACTTTTGCCTAAGGCTGTTTTGCCTCTGCAAGGACTATAGGATTTGGGCTGAACAAAAAAGAGGAACTAACAGTATGTAAATCAGTGAGTGAGACCTCTAATCGAATCAGGATTAAAGGAATAGGAGGAAAAAGGTTCGCCATTAACTCAAGCGATTTGCTTATGGATTTCCTGGGTAAAGCAAGTGACACAAATATTTCAAAGAAGTAAGACTGAGATAAACAGATGTTATCATCCATATCTGGATTCTCCTCCCAGCAAAAAACAAAAATAATTTTGTCCCACTCTTCAGAAAATTGGGAAAAAAAAAACAACAAAGCAAACAAACAAACAAAAAAACCCACACACACAAAACAAACACATAAGAATGAGACAAGAGGTCAAAGGTGAAATGTATTATGTGGCCACCAAAAAAAATTTAAAATAAAAAAGAGCCTTCAAAAAGACAGTTTAGAAAAAGAATCACCGCCATTTTCAAGCTCCAGAATAAGTAATTAATTGGTATACCACAAACTGCATCAGAGCTCCCTAATAGCAAAGTGGAAGGCAGCAGCAACACCAGCAGCAGGAGCAAAAGGATGGGAATCCCAGAGAAGTGCCTGAGCATGGACTATTCTGCTGGAGCAGAGGACAAGCACAACAAAGTTTCCTAACTCGTACCAAGCTTACCAAACACACAGCACAATACTCCTTCCAAAAACCATTAATTACCTTTTTCCCTTTAATCTAAGGTTAAAAGGAGTTTGATGGCAATACTACGTAATTAATTCACCATTTTATATCACTGAAAAATGCCTCCTTGCCTAAGTGAAAATGTAACCATAACCCTACACTAAACAGGGACTGCTGGGAAGGGAGTGGATGCCTGCAAACAGTGTGTCACGATGCAATTATTTAGTGCTGCGGTTCCCTTTAATGATCTAACATTGAGCAATATTGTTTATATTGAAGAGAGCTTGCACCTTTAATTACCAATTACATATACATCATTTTAGAGCCAAAAGAAAAAGGACTATGAAAAGGGTCCTTTAGAAATGTGTGCACTATTTCTAGGAAGAATTCCTATTAAGGGGGAGCAGTGTGTCAAAATATTAAAAGAAAAAAATACAGAGAGGCACACATAGGCACACAGACACACACACAGGAGATGGGACAAAGAGCTGGAAAAGACAACATGAAAACAGGAAATGAATCAAGGGTCCTAAGGAAAAAGAGTGGCAGAGGGAGAAAACCTCGTTTTGTCTAACATTCCTGTAAAGCCTTCAGATTAAAGTCTACATCTTAAATTACAAAGGCTGAATTTTGGCATTCAGATATATCTATAACAAATAAAGAGAAAAGCAAAAATCTCAATGTTATTATCTTTTTGCTCTGGGGAATTTTTTTTCCCCAGCAATTTAAATCATGCTCTTCAGAAAACACAGTAAAACAGCTGCCTTTGGTAAGGGTCCTGACCATACGTCTGGGGAAACATGAAGAAGGTTTGAATGGCTAAACAGTTTCAAATTCTTTCTTTTCAGTTCTATAGTTGATTTGAATATTAGTTAAATTCACATATGTCTATTCACTTACACTCACTCACTCTCTCTTTCCAAGGACTCTGCCATGGCACTTTTTTAAAATAACATCTGGTATTCCTTCATATTTTGGCAGTCATCACATTACCGAAAATCAGCTTTTCGTTTCCTTGGTACGCTGAGCCCTTGTGATCAGTAGTAATTTGGTCTCAAACTATCAAAAGATTTTTAACCCGACTCTATTTCTGATTTGAACTTAATAAACCATCAAGCATGAGACCAACGGTACACCCAACAATGCAGAAGCTATATAACATCTCCTTACTCTGGACATGGAAAACAGACATAAACCAATGAAAAACAGAATACTGAATAGATCTTCAAATGCATTTTATCCATGACAATTTGCTTTTCTTTTTTTTTTTTCCCCAAACTTGGAATGGAATTAAAAAAAAAAAAAAAGGCTTCCTATTGACAACTCAATTAAGCCATTAAAAACCTACATTCAAGTAACATTACAAGAGAGATTTAAAACCCACAAAGGAAAAGAGAAAAGCCTGCAAGTCCAGCCCATAACACATCAGGTCATGCTTGGTTAATACAACAGCCAAGATCTTAGGCTGTTTAAGGAGTCCTTTAATACCAATGGGGCAATTTAGGCCAGTCTCATTCTAAAGTTCTGACTCTACTTATGTCTGTGGGTTTCAAATGAGTCGCTTCACATTATTTGAATTTAACTCTGTGGTTTTATTGCTGTTTGTTGGTAACTGGGTTTGGGGGTAGAAGGGTGTTTCCTCACGAGTATTTATTTTAAATTAATTTTTTTTTCTTTTTTCTTTTTTCTTTTTTCTTTTTTTTTTTTTTAAGAAGGAGAAATCAAGGCATACAGAAAAGACAATCGAAAATACCGCATCTGCCTTACGTGGGAAAAGGGAAAAAAATGCAAACAAGTTATTTCCAGCCAGGACTCATGTCCTGGCTCTTCCAGGTGTGTTAAGGTCTGCCAGGCATTTTCCCTGCACCCAGAGATTCCTCCAAAGAGAACTGCCGTGGCATTGCCTGCCAAGGAAGCACAGAGTCGGGGATGGGTGGTCTATGCTGTTATCTGAGGGCTTCATGAAATTAATGCAACTGGACAATCTAAATCATTTGCTTTATTTTTAAAAGCATTACACGTGCTGGCTGGACTCTAAGCAGCATCTCCATACTCTCTGCCTACCACATCAAATTACAGTGGACAAACTCCTTAATTCCATAAAGGCACTGTCACAAAACTATCAGTTCTCCTACTTCAGTGTGGTGACATCATTAGAGCATATGTGCCCCATGCAAACAACACTCTCGTGCCCAGTATTAAAGCGAATGCACAGGGTAACTATTTTCTGCCTGTCAGATGTCTCAAAATCATACCCATTAATAGTGAAAAAGCCCATGTTACTAAAAAATCATTTCCACGGCCTCAAAGGAGAGAACTGTGGATGCCTGTTCAGGAGGTTTAGATGAGACTAGGTCCAGGCAGCATCAATTCATTGCACCTAAGAACCAAGGCAAGAGAAGATCTAAAAGTTGCCAGCCTATTCTCTTCCTTATTTATCCTACCCCCCAGTATAGAAAGAAGGTAGAGAAAGGGGGAAGAGGGATGTTTGGTGCCAGGCCAAAGCATTGCCTGTGAAATCTCCCCTCTGTTGTTGATTTCTGCACAATAATGAAGTGGTTAATTCAAGCACTGTCAGTGCCTTCACCACAGAGGTGCTGCTGGGTGCCCTGTCTGCCCCAGCACCCCACCACAGCCACCACACACCGTTGTGCCCATCTGGTAGGGAAAAGCACAGGGTAGCCCAGTGGCCACCCAGTTCTGGGATGAGATGAGGCTGCCCAGAGTCTGACACAGGGGCATGGCTTCTGGTGCCCAGGCACAGGAAGACATCTGCAAGTGTGCTGCAGTGCACTGAGCATGCTGTCTTCTGTACACAGCTATTGCTGTCTCAAAGGTAGATCCAGAGAGAATAGTCTAGTCAGGGAGTGCGAATAAAGAAATTACTTGCTCTTCGGGGTGTTGGCCCAAAACAGGCCTGAAAATGATGTCCTTCAATCAACACCCACGTCACATTTACTGTAACATCAAGATGCTTAACGGAAATAGCTTGGATCACACGCTCTCTAGCTGGGTTATCATTGAGATCAGTGTCAGGATCCTTGCTGCACAAAGGCCAGTGCTGCTCAAAGAAGGCAATGCAGCTCCTTGCCATCAAAGTTTATCAATAACCTGTTTTCAGAGCCTCCCTGCAGCTCCCTGCAGCTGCAAGATGCAGAGTTGAGTTTATGTCTACATATTACATCAGCATCACACTCAAGAGTACTAGGCACTGCTTGTCTGCCATCAATTTTTAATTTTTATGAGAGCTGAAAAACAATTACTCAGAGTCTTTTATAAATAAAAGTCTGAGGCCAAGTTGGCCAAAAGAGACTACTTGATGGGGAAGCCCAAGAAACACTGAGACCTCGCGTTCCTAGCAATTCTCAGGTGTGTGCCAAGTGCACAAAGGCAGCCAGAGCAGAAGCAAGCCTTTGTTGCACCGTGCCTGGCCTCATCACAGCTGCCCAGCCAGCACCGTCCAGTCATCTGCCCACCACCACACACCAGCCCATTGGCCCCACATGCTGGACAGCAGCACAGTGGTGCAGCAGGTGACAGCAGTTACCAAGGCGGGCTGGCCACTGACACCTGCCTGCAGCAGCTGGATGGATCCCACCACCCTTGCACAGCCCACTGAGCTGCCCTGACTGGGCATCAACAAGGAGGGGACTAGAACCAGAGGAATTAGGACTCAGCAGTGCAGGAAGAATTGGGGGAAATCACCAGTTTCTTTGCAACACATTAGCAAGCCCAGCACACAGCCGCAAGTCAGAGGAGTCTCCTACAGGAGTGTCAGACACCTTCTGCAGAAGTAGCTTGGATCTCTCAGACATCAGTTTAACCCTCCATACACACCTGAGACAGCAAGCCCAAGCGCCCCCACAAAGAGCCAAGCTTAGGGAAAGGCAGAAGGAAAACAACACTGTAACCACATCAGACCCAAGTGGAACAAAAGCCAAGAAGATCCAAGGATCCACACAAATATCCAACACTTGTCAGACATTATTTCATCAGGAACTATGTACAGTGTTGAAGAAGGGAGTAGTGTGTCTCCTCTTAAGTAAACTATATATTCATAAAAAATTATTTACTGCTTTGGAGAGTAGAAAATGCATAGGCTCTTCTATAGGCTGGAGAAGCTGCAAATCTCCACAGATAAAATGGGATGTGATGATGTGATATAAAAGCATTCTTTGTTCCCCAGCAAACACATTTGTTTTATTTAAAACTAAACCACCAAGGAGAAAAAAAAGAATGCTTGATGCCACAAAAGGAGAAGGAGCAGTATTTGGGTACAGGTTTTTAACTGCTATAGAAAAGGACATTGGAAGCACAGATTCTTACCCAAGGATTTAAAAAGACATCATCAAAATTAATTCATTTTGAACAAGTATTAAACACACAACAGCTCTGTTCTTCTCCTACATATCAGACTCAAAAGCAACTGCATTTCTCAATTGTGTATGGCACACTGTTCCTCATATACAATTTTCCTAAGCCTTTTATTTCACTTTCATTGAAGCATATTCATTATAACATTCAGCAAATTTATGGCTTCTTCCAGAGGCTTAGTAAGAGGGGTCATAAAAAAGTTAAGTAAACCAGTGTGTTTTTTCCTCTCCCTTAACTTTGGATTCCTTTTTCATAGTGTGCTGTCTAGTGCTTAGTCTTTGGAAAGTACCTTTGGCATATCCAGCACACACAGAAATTATCAGCTGCTCCAGGAAAAAAAAAAAAAAAAAAAAAAAAAAAGAAAGGGAATTTCTTGCACTGAGGCAACTACACAAAAGACTTGCATATGTCAAAAACACAGAACGAAGTCCCTGTGAATGCTGCACCATTAATCAAATCCCCGATTTGGTGTCACTCTTGCCAGTAAAATGATGATATTCTCCTAAACCCCTTCTACTGACGCGTGCCTGCAACACATGAAGTGTGTCCCTCTGCTTTAATTCTTTAATTTGTTTTTGAATAGCCTGCTTTAAGCATTTTTTTATATATTCTTTGGGGAGGGGGAAATCTGCTACTTAAAGCTCCAACAAGGGTTTACATTACCAAGCAAGCAACAGCTTTTTGGGAGAGAGGGCAGGCAGTGAGCAAATTTAACTAATATTCAGGAGCTCAACGCACAACTGCCTCTGAGACTGAAACTGTGGATGCTGAAGAACAGTGTGTAGCCTGCCCAGATACATTTTAAGAAAGTAAATAAACACGAAAGAGGAAGGTGCTGTAGTAAGAATAGCTGAATGAATCATGCATTTATATCAATGCACACAGTTATTGATGCCTTTCCCCTCCCTCGTTAAAAGATACATATACATAAATCCATCTGCAGCCAACGCTGATGCTTCACCAAGAGCTTTTTCGTTACTGCTAGCTTTAAAGTAGGCAGTCAGCCCTCCATTTATTTTTCCACAGGGAAGGGGCACCAAATTCAGCAGACAACTGAAACACAATCCTGGAGAAATTGAACTGCAATCAAAAAGAAGGAAATGCTCTGGCAAGGAGTCAGAGAGCCACTTTGAGGTAGCAGGTCTCCACAGGGAGACTTTTACACCAGGCTTTGACCTGGCAGAGTGGGACAGGTGGGAGACAGATGAAGAAGCAGGATGAAGGGGAGAATGGGTTGTGTGTGTGCTGGGTGGGCAGAGGCAACAGGAAGGAGGAGAGGGGGATTGTTGTTTCTCGGTAAAAGTCAACAGTCATGGAATGGAAGGAAACCTGCAGATGAAGTCTGGGGATTTGGGAGGGAAGAAGGGAAGGTTTTCCCCACTGCTGGGCACACTAGCATCAATAGTGGCCTGGGCACTTCAGCTTACCACTCTGTCAAACTAGCTGGCTGCTGTCTATATGCTTCCAACAAGCTCAATTCAAACATTAAATGAAGTAGAGAAATCATCAGATAAATTGCTGGCCGTCTCTACCCAAGAGTGAAGGGTTTTTGTACAGCTGATGACAGCCCTGATCTTTTGTCTGACCTAATTTACTTCTCTTTCAGGTTAGAATAAAGCACGCTTTCCTGTCACAGCATAACCTCCATCCACATATTGCGCGCCGAAAATAAGAAGACGCTTCTGCTGTGTTAACAATACCATAATTTAATTAATTTTTCAGGCTGGGGGAAATAAACATCCACCGATCAAAGCTTCCCATGTGTATGCCACAAAATTACATGTTTGGGCAAGAAAGCATCCCGATAAAGTCCATCCACCACATGCAAGCCAACTGCAGCAGAAAACGGCACAAGCCCGATGAAGAAACCTGTGAGCTCAGCAGCAACTTCTACATGACAGATGTGATTTTTGTGTTTATTTCTCTAGGAAAAAAAAACTGAAACAAAACAAAACCAAACCCACACTTATTCTCATTTGCAGGAACTGCAGATTTTTTTGCTATAAAGACCTCCAGATCTAAGAATGGTAAACTATCTAGTATCAAACCCTTTTGGCAGGGGTTCATGTTGCTTTCTGACATTTAATCAACACCAAATTATGTAGGTGTATTTCTGCTTTATTGCTGTACAAACCTTCTAGAACTCCAGCTTTCGTGCCGTGTTCTTATGTCCACTGGAACAAACGGATCTCTGTGGGATTTTACACACACACACACACACACACACACACACGCACGCACAGTGACTTGCTCATGTACAGGTATCATCACCCCGATCACTTATGTGACAACAGCAAACTAAAAATTTAAATATTGTATGCTGACAATAAAAGGCACTGTTAAAAACTAATTTTAATTAAAAACTCTTGTCTGCCCAAATCAATTAATCAGCCACAATTTAGCTAAAAATAGATTGGTCTCGCACACAGTCCCTCTCAGCTAGCGCTATATAGATCTTCGCATGAAAATCAATACTACAACTTTACAGGGAAAACATTGTGCAGCAACGTGAACTGAACGGCGGCGGCTGCTTCCGAGGGCAGCGCATCCCGGGGCCAGTCGGGCCATCAGACGGGCGATGAGCTCCCCCTAGTTGCCAGCATCCGCCACTGGCAGCCGGAGCACAAGGCAGACTGGCGAGGCAACCCGAAAAGCCAGCAAAGTTTGTCTGGGAAAAGTCTTCTCTGTCAACAAGCAACACAGAGCGCGAAGCAGGCCAGGTAGGAAACACGGAAGGAAAGCGAACATCTCCTGCGAGGCATTTTTTTAATGGAAGAGTTTTGCTGGCAGCAACCTCAGCCCCGGGAGGAGTCGATGAAGAGGTGGTAACTGAAGTCGGTCATTGACATCAATAATTTGCACTACTCCTGTGAGCGCACACTCCACTAAATCATAATTATTGTCAAATCTGCCACAAGATAACCTTTTGTTCTGCTGAGAAACACTGTATGCAAGACAAGGGCTCCATCCATTCCTATTAAAGGCAGCCAGGTTGTAAAATCTTGAAGACTTCTATTTCTCAATATTTAAACAATCCTGACAAAATATGCAAGAAAATCTGCCCACCAGCAAAAGTGTGCAAAATGACTTCTTATCCATTGGACATATATTTAAGCCACTGAGCACATCAACCAAAAAGGATGGAACAACCTAGATCTGCAATCTAGATGTTCTGCATCAGTTTAAAAAAATATTTTACAACACCAGAAACTACGAAAATGTGCCAGTATTTTTAATATTTTTTTAAGATTTTTTTTCTTATTTTGAAAGTCCAATACAAATATATTCAAATTAAATGCAATCTGGAAGTCAACAGCACATAACCTTTTTTTTTTCCTGTCCTATTTAAAGCCAGCACATGTAATGTCTTTTGAAAGCACGTTAGGCTTTTCTGTGCACAACTATGCAGGTATTACAAAAAAAGTCAGTCCTTTCCAAAATAATGATAATTTCCTTTCCAGTTTTTCAGTCACAGCTTATATCCTGTTAAAAGTTTATTACATTGGTGTGGGTTTTTTCTGTAGGAAAAATACATTAATTGCACTAAATCTAAATGCATTTTAAGAGAAGATCCCTGAAGCAGTTTGCAAAAATTTGACATGCAAAAAATCTTAGGGCTTTTAAATTATTATTTTTAATGACTACATACAAATATAAAATGATAAAAGAAATTATTACTCTTCCTAGGAAACCTGTTGGCCAGGTTGGTACTGAAGAGTCTCCTTGGGAAATCTGGTTCTCCACTTGAAATTGTATGATTTTACTGTGCCTTTCCCTACCAATCTTTGCTGCTGCTCTATAGAAATGTTCTTGCTTTGTCACCTTCTGCAAAACTGCTACCAGCAAGCTTTTCACATGCTCTTGCCTTTCACATTTCCTTCAAATGTAAAATGTAGAGCTAGTTTGAAAACAGATTTCTCAAGTAAAACAAAAAGAAAAAATCTTAAGGTGGGAAATCAGCAGTTTGAATCAAACCAAAATAACATTTCTTTGCACAGAGCAGCTCAAAAGCTCAGCCTCCTCTTCTCTAATAGCCTCTCATGCTTTGTCCATCTGTTTAAAGTGAGCTCAGCTACCAAGTTTGTTCTGTACACCACCACTGAAGAAAGGTCCAGAGCTGCTCTTTTCTCTCCAAGTGTTTCCCCTCTTTTTGTCCTACACATGCATCCATTACAAGGCTGCCTGGGTGAGCCTGGCAAGGACAAACAGGCCACTCCGTTTTGCAGTCTTAAAGACTACTGTGCTAATGAGGCATTGCAACTCTGGAGCACAACTATACTGCAGCCTCTCTGCTTTTTGTGTTTGTCTTATACTCAGGATCTAAATGTTTCTCTGAACACCAAGAGAATGAAACCAAATAAACTCCAGCTGAGCAGTGTCATCAAACCCTTCTCTCTTCCTATCTCTCTCCCACTCTCTCTTTCCTTGCCGGGCACAGACCTCCAGTCCATCCAGAAATGCAACTCTCCTGACAGATGCCAAAAAGGTGGGGGGCGGGGGGGAACACCAAAAACACACACAAAACAAACAAACAAAACAAAACAAAAACACAAAAAAAAAAAAGGAAAAACAACAACAACAAGCTAAACATGACATAAATGCAACATTTCTGGAAACGGTATCAATTCATCCTGGCTCTGAGGGCTTGGCTTCGTATTGGCTTTATCTGGGTCTAAGTGTTTTGGCTTCCCATTCCGTTGCCCGCTACTTTCCAAACTCCCCCTTACAGAGCACAGTCTCCCTGGCTGCTTTTCCCCACGAGTGACACCTTCCCGAGGAGTGTGGGGATTGCAAAACCCCCTCCTGCAAGGCTGCAGCTGAGGCTCAGCGCCTGTGCACTCAAATGCCTGCGCTTCCTGCTCCCTCAGCCCCAGCCCCAACCCCAGCCAGCCTCCCCCCCCCCCCCCTCCGCCCCCCGCCAGGCTCCCACCTCCTCCTCCCCTCGATACCTTCATTTTTTCTTGCCACTGTTCAGTATGCAGCCTGATTTCTCCGCCAGCTTCATCAGAAAGGATAGATACAAGAGGGAAGACAGGAAGGCTGCGTACCGCTTTGCTCCCCATTTCTTCCCGCTAAACCCATTGTACATGCAGCTCCTCGGCACCTTTTAATGCTCCCCTGCCTCATTATTTACTTTCAAATAAAGCGATCAGAAAAGGAGATCAAATTGAAAGAACAAATCTACCTGGCTCTCTTCTCCAACCCACCCACCTACCCACCCCCCCAGCATCAACAGTAACGAGATAAGAAACGTTTCACCCCTTTTAAACAAATTCAGACGTGCGCAACAAAACAGATTTTCTACGCATCCCCTTTCAACACCCCACATCTCCTCGCAAGTGAGACAGAAGAGAAGTGGGACAAATTGCACAAGGCGATTTAGAAGGATGTTGATGCTTTTTCTTAAAAAGAAAAATGTTTAAAAGGGGGGGGGACTCTGAGGAACCAATAAAAAGGAAAACTCATTTTCCACACCGGATGGTTAAAAACAAAAATGCAATTAACGAAGAGGGAGTTGAAACGGGAGAATCCACCTTTTATGGTGGTGCAAATCTGACTCCAAAATAACAATGAGTTAAAAACAAACCCCCAAGAAAGAGCTGAATACCAGATGCATCTTCATTTGTGTTTCACCAGCTGATGGGCAGGAGGCGGGTGCGGGGGGAGGAGGAACGGGTTAAAAAATAAAGGCAAACACTAATACAAAATACCTATTTTTAAAAAATATTACAGGAAAAGCAGAAGAAATTGAATTTTCAAGACCCAAACCGTCCCCCACGACCCTCCGCTAGGAAAAGAAAAAAATCTCACAGGAAGTGGAAAAATTATATACACATATATATATATCGATTCCCAAGAAAATCTTGCAAATAGAAATTTATCACCGGTAACAAAGAAAGAGAGGATCTCGCAAGCACCAAATGCTCCTGGCAGATGGCTCCTATTCTTGGCTTTCAGGGGAGGGGAGAGAAGCCGGGGGAATATTTTATTTATTTATTTAAATTCTTTAAAATCTCAACATAAATATTCGGATCCGCCGCGGCTCAAGCTCAGCCCTGGGCTGGCTCCACGCGCGCCGCCGCCCCCCACAGCACAGCAACTTGCGGTCCCGTCCCGGGGAGGCTGCGGGGGGGAGAATCCGGTCGGCCTTCCTGGAGGGGTGCGGAGCCCCATCCAGGCCTCCTCCCGTCCGTTCCCCGCACCCCGAACCTCTCCACGGCACCCCTCAAAGGGGTCCGATGATATAGCAGGAAAATGAGGACCCCCTGACATCCTCCCCCTTTCCCTCCCACTCAGTGCCTCGATCGCGGCAGAGCAGCAGGAAGTAATGGGGGCCCAGCGCCCTACGAGTCGTACCCCTCACACCCCCACTGCGGCACAAGCCCGGCGGGGACGGGAACGGCGGAGCAGCGAAGCGGGGCGCCCGGCGCAGGGACTTGCCCCCGACTCTGCCTGCAGGCTCTCGCCCCTCTCCAAGGGCTTTAGGGGATGTTGGAGAGGGGGGGCTCCTTCCCTCCCCTTCCCTTCCCCCATTTTATGTTTGCCTTTTGGGGGGGGGGGGGGGGGGAGGGATGGAGGCGGGGGAGATGGGGATGTGGTGCTGGGATGAACGTGGGGTACGTGTGTGTTTTCTTTTCACAATGGGAGCTTCGGCAAAGTGCAGCCTCCGCTCGTGGCTGGGCAACCGAGCCAGCGCCACTGCCCTGACCGCCTTTCGTGCCTTCTAGCCCCGTCCCCCGCCGCGGCTCTCCCCCGCCACTGACAGACAGCCTCGCCCGCCCCTAGCCCCTTCAGAGCCCCTACCCTGCCTCTAGCCTAGCCGTGCCGATCTTTCCTTTCCTGCTTGGGAGGAAGTTCTCTTCCCCCCGCTGGCGATGCACCTGGGGCAGGCAGGGTGCCGCCTGCATCTACCTGCCTCGGGGGCTCGGCGCCCGTCGCTGCCGGCCCGCACCTCCCCGGCCGGCCCACCGCTTCCATGTGCTTCCCGTTAAGTTCTTCCCAGCCGCTTCGTTTCTCCCCCTTCGCTGCCCACCTTGATCCGCCCCCCACACGCACAGCCCGTATCCCGGCCCGGCTGTCACGCCGAAGCAAGGCGCTTGGCCAACTTTTTCCACCGCTCCGCACTGCCCCCGGAGCAGAGAACGAGGAGCGGGGCCCGGGGCGAGCGGCGAAGCCCCAGCGGGGTGGCCCGGCGCGGCATGTAGCGGCGCGGCCCGGCGCGCCCCTCTCCGCTGCCTTCCCCCCCCCCGCCCCCCGCCTCGCCGCACACGCACCCGGTCCCTTGGGGGAACCCCGCACCGCGCCACGCTTCCCCACCGGCAGCTCTTTTCCCGCTCCACGTCGCCTGCCTGCCCACCTCACCTCAACACCGCTGCAAAAACGCACGGCAAACTTCGAGCTTCTCCCCCCCTCCACCCCCAGCCCATCCCCCCTAGCCACACACCCCCCTCCCCTCTTTAATTCCCTTCTCCTCTCCTTCTCTCTGAAGTCATTTACCAGCTTTAGTTGCTCTTGGAGTCTCGTCTCATCTCGTCCCCGTGTCGTCCCCCTCCCCGCCCCCCCAGCCGCTTCCTCCCCTTCCCTAATTTTGTTACTCGTTTCGGCTCAGTCTGGTTCCAAGTTCAAACTTACGTGTGATAATCTCTCTTTGTGACAAGTGCTGCGGGTTTCCCTGCTTGCGACGGGACATTGCCCTGGCATTTACACTGGCATCGCCTGGAGAGCTGCACTGGTTTGGGGGGATGTCGTGGGGGCGCGATCCTCCTCCTCTTTTTTTTCCTCTTTCTTCTTCTTCTTTATCGAGTTCTTCTTTTAAAAAAATTAAAAAGAAAAGAAAAAAAAAGCCTCCTTTTTCTTGTTGCTGCTGTGGTGCACTGGATGGAATCCTCTCTCAATTAAAAATCATCATCAGGAAAAGCTCTTTTTCGGTCTTTTTTTTTTTTTTTTTTTCTCTTTCACACACACTGTCTTTTCTCCACTGCTTCTGCCACTTGGACTTCCAGATCTCTTCTTGAACTTAGGAGGATATGCACCGCCAGTGACACTTTTCTCTTTCCCTCTTTCCAGAGTGCTTGGCAAATTGGCAAGTGCGCTTTTCCACCAGGAGGATAAAAAGAAAAAAAAAAAAAAAGGAAAAAAAAAACCGAGATATATATTTAAAAAGTACTAGAATTGGGATTGCCCAAACACAAAAAAAATGCCAAAAAACAAAAACGTTTTTCAGAGATTGACCCTTGCTGGGTAGATATATAGAGAGAATTTTTTGAAAAGGGGTAGCCAAAATTGTGTCTCCTCTTTCCCAGTTCAAGTGGCACTGCTTTGCCCTGGTGCTTTTGGATTGCCAGTGCTCCTGCACCACTTTGCACTCTTCACCCCTCGCCTGGCACTGGGACTGGAAGGAAGGAAGCCCCCAGTGCAGCTGGGCTGGTGCTGGCTATTACTATTATATATTGCAATGTGAAGATGGCGGAGTCCTGGTTCTCTGGGAGCGCTCTGTCTCTCTATGGCTGGGGCTGCCTCTGTACAATGGGATAAAATTCAAGTTCAAGTGCGGACGTGACGTTTAATCTGCACTAGAGACAAAAAGACCCAGAGAGTAGGAGCACTGGGGGCGACTAGCGGTGGCTTTTTAACATTGTACCCTGCAAGAGAACAAGAAACGCCACTCGCACACACCCGCACACACACACACACACACACACACACACACACGCTGACACTCGCGCACACACGAACTACAGCACATGCCGGGCTTGGGAGCCGCTCCGGGCTTTGTACAGCGCTGCCTTCCCGGCTGCGAGGAGCCCCGGCAGCCACGAAAAGCCGGGAGGAAAGAGTAAATCCGCATCCTCACGCACGGCCAAACTTCCCCGAACCCGGCGCCGGCTGTAGCGAGGGCGGCTGTGGGGCTGTGGCGGAGGTGGCGGGGCGGCCCGGTCGCTCTCGGGGCGGAGGCGGCTGCCGGGGCCCGCGCCGGGCTCCGCCGCCGAGGCAGGCGCGGGCGGAAGGCTGCGGCGCGCTGCCCGCCGGTGCCGCCGCCTCGCCGTTACTCATTGCGGCGGCCGGTCTCTGCTGTCTGGGCTCGGCGCTGGGTCGTGCTCCCGGCGGTCCGTGCCCACGAGCGGCAGCTGCCGAGGGGGTCTGGGGATGCTCTTCCCTCCGGGCGTCGCGCGTCGGCGGCCAGCGCGGTCCCCCTGCATTTCTTTCGAACACTTTTACAACAACACAAATATCCGTGGGTTGGGGAGAGGAATTTTTTTTCCCTCCTCTCTCCGTACCCGAAGTGTGATGGTAGCGGGACACGCGCGCACACTCGATCCGCACACGCACACACGCTCCGACCCTCTTTTCCCACTCCCCCTATCCTCCCTTCCCTTAAAATCCTGGCAGAGGATTTTTTCTGGGAGGAATTAAGTCTCAGACACGAACTGAGGGACTACGAGTTTCCAGGGACCGCATCTCAGTGCACTTGTCCTCTTAATTCACACGCAGGTAAATGCCCACAACTGCGTGCGCTTCGAACTTGGAAGATTCTTAGAAACGAACTTTTTCCCCTCTACTCCCCTTCACTCAGCCCATCTCCTGAGATTATTTCTCTTCCCAACCCTCCCCCTCGACAAGGAAAGCAAACTGCTTTTCAGCACCAGGTCTGGACAGGGCGAGGGGAATGGGAATAGGGAGAGGGCTAAGGGCTTGAAGGCAGATGGAACCGAAAACCCCAGAAACCCAGCCTCTATCCGGAGCACGCTCGGAGAGCCGCTTTGCACTCTAGTCATTTACTTTCCACGCTAAATAAATCTTTTTTTCCCCCTTTATTTTTTAATTTTTTATTAAATGAAATAAAAGCCTTGAGGGATAGCAGAATTCATCTCTGTGCCCTTAATCGGCTCTCAGTAGAATTTGGCTAAATAGCATCTCTCTCGCCGTCGCCAGCAAATCTGCCTTTTTTCTCCCCACACCCGCCCGCCCGCCCGCTCACAGCTCAGGTTACGGCGCAGCCAGCCCTCGGCCCCCTGGAGCCCGGCCCGACGGTATGCCGAAGGGGCAGCCGGCCCACATCCCCACCCACCCCACCCCCACCAAGCTCCCAGGCCGTGAGGTGGGCACCCGGCCAGCCTTGTAGTACCCTCCTCTGCCCCAGCTCAGCCTTCCGCCTCTATTAACGGACGGCGAACATGTAAAAGACATTTAACGGCGCTGAAGCTCTTTAGATTCTTCGCCGTGGTTTTTGATTTGGTTTGCAGGGTCCTGCAAAGAAAAACGAGCGTGGTAATGGCAGGGGCTCTGCACCGCCGGGCAGGGGAGAACGCGGCCCTCGGGGATGCCCTGGGATTGGCCCCGCGGGGCAGCCTTCTCCAAGCCGACGTGGACCAGGGGGCGAGGCAGGGCGGAGGAAAGGGGCTCCCCAGCGTTGGCCTCCGCACCCGCGGGGAAGAGGGCCCGAGCAGGTCAGCGGGGATAGGATCTGTGTTCACTCCTCTTCCCGCTTTGATCCTTCCTCTCCTCCCGGCTGGCGAGGCCGCGGGGCTTTGTGTAGCTCTATCTGCCACACAAAGCGTAGCCCGGCCCCGGGGCCGCTCCGAGGGGCTGCGGCCGCGGTCACAGGGGTATGTGTGGGGGAGTCACTCTCCACCCTCGATGGTGCAAAGTCCGGCTCGCAGCGGCTACGGCCGTTTCTTCGCAAGCTGCAGGAAGCTGCACCCCTTCGGAGTGCATCTTATCGGGAAGTTACTGGGCATCATCTGTTGATTAACCAGTGTCTTCCAGTGGGCACTGACAGCTGGAGATAAGGGCCAGTAATGATTGACCAGGCGGACGCCCTGGCTGCCTGGAGCGGCCGGGCCGCCAGAGCCCCCTCCTGCCCGCCCCGCCTCGCGGCGGGTGAGCCCCCAGCCTGCCTTCATCTCCTCCTCCGAAAAGAATCCCAATAGGGGGAAAAAAAATAAATTCCGAAGTGATTTCTCAGTCTCCTCTTTCCTCCCCTGTCTGGCACTTGTGATCATTAGCACTGAAAGCTGTTAATGTCTTGTCTCACAGCTCCCCCTTTAGTCTCTCTGCTCTCCCTGTCTCGCGTTCAAAGCCAGATCAATAGCAGGCTCTTTCTAACCTTGACCTATCCCTCGACCCGCCTCCATCTGCAGCTGGCCTCGCTCTTGTCTCACCCCCCCCTCGCCGCAGCCGGTGGCGGCAGCCCCACAGGAGGGGCCAGGGTCCCCGGGGGCTGCCTGGGCGGCGGCCTCCGGCATCTCCCCGCTTTGTCCCGGGTTTCGCGGCCGTACTAAGCACTCGCAGCCGGGAAAGGCCGCTGGTGTCCCCCCGGCCCCACCTCCGCCGTCCCGGGGGCAGCGGCCTCCCGCTGCCGGCCTGCAAGCCTGGGGTTGCCGCACCTCCTAACAACAAAAAGCAACCAGAAAAAAACCGAACAAGAAATCCCCAGAAGGGAAAAAAAAAAAAAAAAGGCCAACAAAAATAGAACAAAAAAAAAAAAAAAGGCAAAACGGGAGCATAACCCTCATGAAGACAAGCTTTCTGCTAGCTTTAAAGGTGCTCCAGTCTCTTGTTTTAAATTACGGGGAAGAAAGCATTGTCTTGCACAAAATAACTTGCATTAAGGTAATCATCTTTTCTGTCTTCCTAATATACCAGGGATTTGAGGACTTCTCATCTAAAAACATCATCCTTATCATAGGGGAAAACAACCTAATGTGATGGCAAATATTACATTTTATCCCATATACAGCAAGGCATGCTGAGTCAAGAAGCCTCTGTACACACATGTTCAGCTTCTGGGTTTCTTTTTCTTTACTTTTTTTTTTCTACTGTGCAATTTCTTTATCTAAAATTTGGCATGGATATAGATATGTAAATAACAGTGGCTTCAGTGTAAAGAAGAAGCCCCAATATCCTCACAGAGGGTAAACTCAATGTGTTATGTGAACACATTTTGAATACATTTCCACTTTCTCTCCATTTGCTCAAATAACTTTTCAGTGGAAGAAAAATTGGAGCTTCAGATTCTCCATGATGTGATTTTAGCTCCTTGCCAGTCTTTACTGAGAAAGCTTATGCTAAGTTAGAATTAAATTGGTTTTGATACAGGTCTGGGAGTTGGGGAGTGGGGTACACAACAGAAGAGAAGGAAGGAAGGACAATGGGAAGGGAGGGAAGGAAGGAGGGAAGGAAGGAAGGAAGGAAGGAAGGAAGGAAGGAAGGAAGGAAGGAAGGAAGGAAGGAAGGAAGGAAGGAAGGAAGGAAGGAAGGAAGGAAGGAAGGAAGGAAGGAAGGAAGGAAGGAAGGAAGGAAGGAAGGAAGGAAGGAAGGAAGGAAGGAAGGAAGGAAGGAAGGAAGGAAGGAAGGGAGGGAGGGAGGGAGGGAGGGAGGGAGGGAGGGAGGGAGGGAGGGAGGGAGGGAGAGAGGGAGGTTTGAGACAATCTTGACATAAATGAGGCTGCTGTCCTCATTCCCTTTGAATTTTTAAGTGTTGCTGCTGCTTGCAAAAAACATAAATAAACAAATAAATAAGTAAACACAGGGCGCTGATCTGATCAGCTTAGTTAGCCGCTCCACCTTGTGAAAAGACACAGAAACACAGGATCTAACCAGATCATATTTACATACATATTAATAAAGCTCCCGAGGTGGCTGTTCAGCCTTCACATACAGTGCGAGGATCTCTGCAAGTTCTCATTTTAGACCCATAAAAAAAAGATAAAAAGAGGTCTTTGGGGCTTCCTTGAATATTTTTCTGCAGTGGTTTTATGTCATCTCTGAAAATTACATAGTTAAGTGGCATCAAATTTCTGGGTGATATAATAACTCAAAATGTGTAATTTTTTTGCATCAAATCACTTTGCAGCCATAAACAGAGCTTCAGAACCTCAATCAGAGGAATGATTTGGTGAGGTTTTTCATTTATGGCAAACAGTAAAATTGTTCTTGTTATCTATTCAAATATATATAAATTGTAACATTTCTTCACTTGATTTTCTTTTCTATGACACTTGTATATTTGAGGTTGCAGTGAAATGAAGGCATAAGAGGATAATATATTATCCCCTGCCCCATTCCCAAGACTTTTTAGAGAGAGGCAAAAGTAATGCAGATTTTGCTATACTTTCACGACATTTGATGTCCCTTTATTTTTGATGATTGTCACTTGCTTGTGTTTCCAGGAGTGAATTCAGAAAACAAGATTTTTCTCAACATTTACATTCTAAACTTTCCCTGGGATCCTCTGCTCAGTCAATTGTCTCTGGGTTTGTTTTGCTTTGTTTGTTTGGGGGGGTTTGTGGTTTGGGGTTTTTTGGGTTTGGGTTTTTTTTTTTTTTTTTGGTTGTTGATTTGGTTAGATTGGTTGTTTTTTGGGGCGTGTTGTTGTTTGTTGTTGTTGTTGTTTGTTTTTGTTCTTAGCTTTGTTTGCTTGTTTGTTTTTCTGCAAAGTCCCTCATTTTCCAACTCATCCAAAGTGTTAAACATACTAAATAACAGTCCAAATGTTGGGGCCTAGTTTTCTCCTGCATCTTTTTTCAATTAAAATCAACAAAATCAAAACAATACCTCTCCCCCCATCCAAATAAAATAACTATGCAACTAGCAAGGCAGAATAGAAGAAAAACACAGATTTTTGTTTTATTTTAATTCAGATCAAATGCAGAATTAGGTCCTATTCTCATGCAGTTTAAAAGATGCATTCTTAAAGGCAGAAATTGGTCCGTTTCAGCTTCAGGCTTTGCAACAGTAGAGATTCAGTTGTGTGCCCACTGAAATCACTTGCACGACCTCCCCTTACACTTGTAACTTGAGGATCTCTCTAAAAGTCAGATAACAATTCTCTCCAGCAACTTCTTTCATCCTGCAAAGGATGCGACCTGCATTCACATGTACACACTGACAGGCAAAAGTAGAAGGGAAGACACTTTACAAGCAGACTAAGTCAAACATCCCACCTGCTATGTATGCTCCATCATGCTAAAAATGCTGTTTGAGCATCCACAGAACACCCAGGTTAGGACTGTTATTTACAACAACAACAATAACAACAACAAAAAAATTGAAGGAAAATGGGCAAAATCCATTGTTGCTGGGGAGGCTTTTTAAAAAAATACTGGCACATCTTCCCTAACAACTTCAATCTAAGGGTTGTTTTTGTCCTTGGAAAACAAATTCCATCATGGCTTGGTGCAGTGAGCTGAGTTTGTGAACAAGCACTGCTGTTACAACAACAAACCAAAAAATCCCTGAAAAACAAGAAATTGAGGGATATTTTTGTCTGAAGAGATAGTCTTAAAATTTGCATAATATTGTCAAGAGAGAGAGATTGATGTGCAACTTGGTTTGCATGTGGACAAAGAACCTCTCCTCCCATCATAGGTGAAATTCGGAATCCATACACTCTCCTCTGCTTTCAAGTGCAAGCCTTAACAAATTTATTGTCTTTGTCTTCTCAGATGACTTTAAAACCAATGATTTGCTTAAAATCTTTGTTGCTTAAAATAGCAAAGGCTTCTAAGTTCTGAACGTGGCAATGATATCTCCAGCTTGAGCTCATGACAGAAATGTGCCAGCCTGTCTCTTGAGAATTATGGAAATCTGAATCTGAGCATCAGAAGAGAAGAGCACTTCATTCACTCTTGTTCTTTATCCCCGTATGTTCCTACCTTTTCTTATCTAAATAGCATATATCCATAGTAACATATTAGTACAATTATTATTTTAATTTTTTTAACTTAAGGGACAGAACTCAAACAGAGAAATTCATCAGTTCCTAGGTGCAGTACCAGCCTCTGCAGTTTCATTATTCCTGTTGACAATTACAGATTGCAGAAGTGTGGATGCCTAGCCTGGGAATGGTTGTGTATTGCACCCAAAATACACATTCCCGTCCATAAAGAGTGGAACAAAGTATGAATGTGAACGTCATTGCTCGTGTCTCAGGCAACTACTCACATCTTAATTGAAAATTATCAAATAACAGCATTCCCTCTGACAAATAAATGACAATGTATCGCCGCACTCAATTAAGATGGTTGAGCTGAAAACCAGGGGCAGCAGCTGGTTTTGACCATAACACACTCAGAGCACATGCGTGTGCACACACACACATATGCCCCAGACCTGGATTGTGTTCCCTTCCACCTCCTGCTTCTGTCTCCACTGCTACTTTCCCAGTTTTGTTTCCACCTTCTCTCCAGGCACCTCTTTTGTTTCTGGGCATGAGATGCAGGTCAATGTCACAATGATGGACCAATTGTTCCTCTCATCTCTGCTGAAACTTTGAAATGTGGTTTAGGATGATCAGGCCACCTTGATACTGGGTGGACCAGAGGTTTGTTAGCACCCTAGACAAAGGCCACAGAGATGCAAAACATTTACAGAGCAGCAAATGAAGTATTTTCTGAGCCAACTGTTCCACCTGGACCCCACTACAAATTATTGTTTTCAATTACCACCTGTGTACTCCTTCCCATGCAACTTATTGATGTAAAATTACAACAACACTGGTATAAATAAGTTATGCTGTGGTTGTAAAATGGAAGAAATTTTGTTGTAGCAATTATGTTCAGCAAGATGACAAAATAAATTTCCAGTGCTGTGCTTGCAGTAACCTGGGGAATTTAAACCTCATAATTTCCATTCATTTCAGATAATTTGGAGTAATTTCTATATGTAATAACTTTGTAATGAAAAACACAGCAGTACTGAAGTGATTTCAACACTTTTTTTTTTTCCTCCTATGGTATACATGGCACAAAATAAATAATGAAAATAATATTTCCTTTTTGTATGTGTTCAGTAATTCTTTCAGCAAAATCATAAACTAATACCAGGACTAAATCTCTGTCCATGAAATGAAAAATAAATTGAGTTAAAGAAAGTGAAAAAGTATGAAAGGCCTTGGATCCTTTATTGTGACTTTATTAAATTGTATAATCTCTATGCTCTATGGTATCCCCAGGGGTTACTGTTCTGGGGAAGGGCAGAGAGATAGATAGGTACATGTCTCTAGATCAAAAGCAGAGGTGGTTGGAGGAAATTCATAGAAAAGTGTTAATTCAACCCTTTAATTTTTAAAATGGAAACTGGAAGTAATCATTTGGAAAAAAAAAGTGAGAGAGGTATGGGATAGTGCAGGACAAAAGGCACAAGTGGCTTTGGGGCACTGATTTTCGTTAGTGTATTTGATGGTAAGTTACTTGGAGACTGTAAACATGTGTAATCACAGAATAAGTTCCTATACAAGGGAATAGCATTTAATTAAAGATAAGAAAGAGTACTGTACATCACTGAAAAGCTGTACGTGTCCTACTTACTATCACAACACAAGACGATTATTACACAATAAACAAGAAATCATGTGCTCTGCTTTCTGGAAAACAGTGATTTCCTTGGGAAAAATAGTAATGCAATACCAGTAATATTATTTTTGCATTTATGTCTCACTTGCATGTTCAGGTGATTCATAAAAGTGGGTAACAGTTGAGATACTTCTCCTGGTAATGAGCAAAATGAGGCATAAAGGTATTCCTATAACCTTGAAAGGTTACCCAACCAAGCTGTAGGACAGAAGCAGAAATACAAAACTCCAAAGCTAAAAGTTAGTTCTCTTATCTGCTAAAAATCAATCTCCTCAAAGCATCTCTACTTCTCTTCCTCAACAGCAGCAATATTAAAATGTCATTACAAATGTTTTTGTAACACTACTGAGCTATTTAATAAAAGGGTCAGTTTGAGTAAGTTCCCCCAGTGGATGGTACTCAAGGTTTGCACCTGTCCCTGAACACCCTTGAATTTACAGATGCCCAGTGACTGCAGGGTCTCTCTCCCATGCTGGCTTCCCTATGGCCTCTGCTGTAACCCAGTCTGCCTGAAGATAATGGAAAATGCAAGGAGACTGAAGATATATGACAGCCCACTAGAAATGTTGTCCAGAGATCATGCACAGGGATAACCAAAATCACTGTCTGCTTAGAGGAGAGAAAATAAAATGGCAAACTTTGATTTTGAATCCACAGGAAAAAAAATAGTGCACAGATCCTCAGTTTGGGGCTTACCCCTTACTGTTGTTAGGTGCCTGAATAATTCTTGAGGCACTGTTGCAAATCTATCAAGTCAGTATTTGCCATACAACAGTTTATGTCTTGGGACATGTGGGTCCAGAGGCCATGCTCCAGCAGATACTTCTAATAATTCAGATCTGGAAACAGAAGAGGAAAGGTAAGGGGGGGTAAAAGTCAGCTACAGTACCACGGCACACAGCAGTTGGCACGAAGGCTTTAAAAATACAGATTCCCATTCCCAACCTTCACACTAAAGGAATGGAAATGGAAATAAAGTTCTAAAAACTAGAAGCAGGTAGAGGTCAACAGCAACATTTAATGGCAGGGAGCTCAGAAACTCTGATCCCTTCATTCAAAGCAGCCTCAAAAGCAAGGACGGAAATAGAACGCACTTCTGGTCGTGAAGTTGAGGGGCTACATTTGAATAGTGGCTCCTGTGCTTCAATCTTTGTGTAACAATGTTGCAGCTACTAAGAAGAGAGAGCTATCTGCTGCTGCTGCTCAGTCTTATACCAAAGACTAGGAATGTTGGGAATTTTTTTTAGTATATTTAAGTATATATATATCTCTATCTATCTATCTGTCTACACTCATACACACACACACGTATGCTCATTTTACCCTCTGCGAATTTTCTGATTCCCCTTTGGTATTACAGGTAAATGCACTGCCTAGATTGCTAAAAAATTTAGTAGATGTTTTCCCAAATAAAAACTTTTAAGAGTAGGCTAATGCCTATAAACAAAGCAAACAATCATCTACCAAAGTACATGCCTAAATTCTTGAGGCAAATTCAGACTAATCTTTCCAAAGAGCAGTACCTTTTCATTGTCACTCATGATCTGAAGCCTGGCCCTTCCTGAGCCTTTTCTTCTAGAGAAGGAGTCTTGTATTGAATCTTAGCTGGGTCAGGGCACAAATAGATATCGTTTTGAGGTCAGCTTCTAAATAGAGATAAAAACAATCACTATTTTTTCTGTATTCAAATTTTAATTGCGATACTGAGCTCAAATTAGCTATCTAGAAGCAAAATAATGCTGGGAGGGGGAAGGTAAGAGAGAGGAAGACAAAAGCAGGTGTCATTTGAAGTATATTACTAAGTCCCCTTGCTTTTTATGTTATTTATGTGTTTGCAGAATCGGGGCCTTAGACTAAAGTACATCCAAGGCCACGTTTGCCTAGATGCACAGCAATGAGCACACTACCAGCATTTGCCATTCAAAGGAGCACATCAAATAAGAATAAAACAATGCCAACAAAATCCCCCTCACCCCATGCGCAAATTAAATTCATGATGAGCAGGCCTGAGGGAGGGAAGCAGCAGTGGAGGCCTGGCATGCCATGTTAAACTGAATCTCCCTTCTGCCTACTCCTCCACCTCTTTCTTTTCCTCCTCCTCGCCATGTGGCATCCTACTCTCCTGCTGCTTGCCTGCTACGCCTCTGCATCCCCTCCATGAAGCACTGTACAGTAGCAGTAGCAGCAGCAGGAGCACACTGCCAGTCCCTGCCTAATCAGCCCCCACTCTGCCATCCAGGAAGACCTGCTCACCCCCCCTCAGCCTCCTGTCCCACCAACCATCACAAAGCTAATCGGGGGAAGTCAGGCACCAGCACCACAGCCAGGATGTTTGGGCACCTTCTGGACTCGCTGGGGTTGAGCATGCAAGCATTAGGCAGCTGATGGATATTCTCCTCTCACTGAAGACCCACCAAGGCTGTCATTGCTGCCACACCTCTGATTTACTAGGCAGTTTGGAAGGGAATCTCAAACAGACTCCGTGAGGCATTTGGACCTACTGTCCCCTGTCCCTTGCAGCAGCTGTAGGATATTGAACTGTTCTGTGGCCTTTTCAATGATGAAACCTCACTGACACACTCTTCAGGGTGGATTTCATTGTGGTTAACCCAGTACTGGTCACTCATGGTGACAGCTGTTGTTTTATCACTCTCTCCTTGGGCAGCTGCTGGGTGAACTTTGCTGAACTTCACACTTCCCCTCAACCAGGCAAGTTGGAAGAGGAGCTGTGGGACTAGCAGAATGGGTGGTGAGGGACTTCAGACTGCAGCTACAAGCCAGCAGTACTGGTGATAATGTTTTCACCACTGAGAAATCAAGAGATGCCTTATCTCTGAACCTAAGTACAGCATATCTGTTTGCTGCAGGCTGGACATTGTTCTGAGACGACCAACCCATGCAAATCAATTTACAGTTTCAGCATGATGCATTCTGATATTATGAGGGATATAAAATGAACACAGTAAAGACGTAGTGCCTGAAAGCCTGTGTACATCAACTTTCCACGGACCAAATCTGCACATACTCTCATCCCCTGTATATATACTTTCCTCATGCTTGCAGAAAGACATTTGAACATGCTGGGGAGGGCTGGGTGTGACTGTGGGCTCTGCATAGGCAGCCTGTGTCTGCAGAGCAGGAGCAAGAACTGCTCTTCTCAGCACAGGGACAGCAAGATGTGCTGGAAATGCAGGGCTTGCCAACTCAGCCACAGACCTTTTCAGACCCAAACTGCCAAGTCAGGAGACTCTACAAAGTCAGGTTTGCAGTGGGTTGGGGATCTCTTTAATTGTATGATGGGAACCTGCTGTAGAAGCTGTAGCCATAGCCTTGCTACTGTTTCATTGCTGCCACCTTCAGATTTTATTAAATTGGGACACTTTTGTTGAAAAAAGTTCATCGTTAAAAAAAGAGCTTTTCCTAGCTGCAGAGATGGAGAAAAAAAAAATAAATGTGCCAAAAGCCCAAACTGTGCCAACCAAAAGGCTCAGTATTCCAGAGGGAGAAAAAAAAAAAAAAAAAGGAACACTTTACTAAACACAATAAAAGGAACTAAAACAGCAAATGCATCTTCAGTCACAAGAACAGCACTCAGGCTTACCTCATGGATCTGGAGTGCCTGTGGTTATCATCTTGTTCTTCTCTATGAGCT